>NW_022436941.1:78350559-78478829 GCF_009761245.1 Sapajus apella
AGATTCTCTTCATCAATGTCAAGATTTTATATCAAATCAGAAAAAAATTTTAAAAACTTTCCAATGTGTATTAGTTTGATTAACTCCTTCTCATTAATTTACTTTTCAAGCAATCTAAGAGCCAGTTCATCATATCTATTTGAAATTTATCTCTTTATCTTAATTGAACTACCAGTTTTGAGATGATCTGAAAAAAACTGTTACAATTTGCTCTCTGATAGCTGAATAATTTCTGTTGATTTAATCACTTGGCTTTATTGCATTTTTTTCATACTCCAGTAATAGCATTTGAAAATTTCTTATTCATTTATTTTTTAGTCCTTTAATCTAAAAAATTAAGGCTAAAAATGTATTCTTTATGTATATTCAAATCAGGAGTCAGTAGTTTTTCATTTGTTGAAACATTCAAAATATTTTTTTAATTCACTTCTTGATATTGGGATAATTTTAATTTTCCTTTTGCAGATTTTGCCAAAGCATCTGGCTAAATAAACATACTTACCAGGGCCCCACCCCAGAGCCTTGGCTAGCACTTTTGCAAGCAGAGAGCTGTGCAACTTTGGCTTTATCATCTTCACCATAAACCCATCTCTGATTCTCTCCTTTCCCTCCAGCACCTTCCATTAACAACACACATAGACACCCATAACACAGCCATTCTATATCTTTTTTTATGCCTCTTTTCTGTAGTGTTTATTTCCATAGCAATTACCACCATCTAACACACAATATATTTTGCTTATTCATTTGTTTATTGTTTATCTCTCTATACTAGAATTTAAGCTTTGTAAAGGCAGATGTGTTCCTTTCCTGGGGCCGCCATATAAGTGACCACAAATGGGTGGCTTGAAACAACAGAAATTTATTCTCTCTGAGTTGCAGAGGCCGGAAATTCAAAATCAAGGTGTCATAGGCCTGGTTCCCTCTGGAGGCTCTGAGGGATGATTGCTTCCATGTCTTTCATAGCTGCCAGTGGCTGCTTACAAACCTTGGCACTCCTTGGTATGGGGCTTCATAAGGTTCAATTTATGTCTGCGTCCTCACATGCCCTTTTTAAAATATCTGAGCCTCTGTGTCTTATCTTTCTCTGATCTTAAAAATGCTTTCTTAAGGAAATCATAAATCACTGGACTTACAGTTCATCCTAATACAGGGTGATCTCATCTCAAGATCTTTACCTTAATTATATCTGCAAAGACCCTTTTTACAAATAAGTTTATATTCATATATGAACTTATATTTTGTGGACCACAGTTCAACTCACTACAGAAGTTACAATTTTTGTGTTATGCTCACTGTTGTGTCTCCAGGACCTAGACCAGATCCTGGAATGTAGTAAGTACTAAGTAAATATTTGTTGAAGAGATACCTTGAGAGCCTCTAGTGCCAGATGCTGAAGTAGGTACTTAGAGCACTGCAATTTAAATATTCCCTAACTATGATTTATCTTCTCTTTTCAATTCACATGTAAATATTTTTTTTTATTTTTAAAATTTTTGTTTTAGATTCAGATGGTACATCCACAGGTTTGTTACATGAATATATTGCATAATCCTGAGATTTGGGTTTCTATTGATCTTGTTACCCAGATAATGAACATAGTACCCCATTGGAAGTTTTTCAGCCTTTGCCCTCTCTCTCCCTCCATCCTTTTGGAGTCCTTCATGTCTATCATTCCCATCTTTATGTATGTGTGTACGCAGGTTTTAGTTTCCACTTATAAGTGAAAACATGCAATATTTGGCTTGCTCTTTCTGCATTCACTCACTTAGGATAATGACTTACGGCAGCATCCATATTGCTGCAAAGGATGTGATTTTGTGCTTTCTTGTGACTGTGTAATATTCCACAGTGTATATGTACCATATTTTCCTTAACCAATCCACCATTGATGCCACCTAGGTTGGTTCCATGTCTTTGCTCTTATAAATAGTGCTCTGATAAACATGAGTGCAGGCACCTTTTTGGTAGGAAGAATTATTTTCCTTTGGTATATAACCAGTAATGGGATTGCTAGATCAAATGGTAGTTCTATTTTTAGTTCTTTGGGAAATCGCCAAACTGTTTTCCACAGGGGCTGAACTCATTTTCATTCCTGCCAACAGTGTACAAGCATCCCTTTTCTCTACAGTCTCGCCAACATTTATTATTATTTGCTTTTCAATATGGTAGACATTTCTGACTGGTGTGAGACAGTATCTCCTTGTGGTTTTGATTTGCATTTCTCTGATGATTAGTGATGTTGAGTATTTTTTCATGTTTATTGGTTGCTTGTGTGTCTTCTTTTGAAAAGTGTTCATTCATGACCTTTGCCCACATTTTAATGGGGTTTTATTTTTTTTTCTTATAGATTTAAGTTTCTTATGGATTCTGTATATTAGGCCTTTGTTGAAGTCATAGTTTGCAAATATTTTCTCCCATTCTGTAGGTTGTCTGTTTACTTGCTTGATAGTTTCTTTTGCTGTTAAGAAGCTCTTCAGTTTAATTAGATCTCAATTTAAAATTTTTGTTTTTGTTGCAATTGCGTTTGGGACTTACTCATAAAATCTTTGCCTAGGCCAATGTCTAGAAGAGTATTTCCTAGGGTTTGTTCTAGGAGTTTTATAGTTTGAGGTCTCACATTTAAGTATTTAATTGATCCTGAGTTAATTTTTGAACGTCATGAGAGGTAGGGGTCCAGTTTTATTCTTCTGCATGTGGTGAGCCCGTTTTCTCAGCACTGCTTGCTGAATACGTAGTTCCTTCCCCATTGCGTATTTTTGTTGACATTGTCAAAGATAAGATGGCTGTAGGTGTGCAGCTTTATTTCTGAATTCTCTATTCTCCTTCATTGGTCTACATGTCTAGTTTTGTATCAGTATCATGCTATTTTGGTTACTGTAGCTTTGTGGTATAATTTGAAGTCAGGTGATGTAATGCCTCTGGCTTTGATCTTTTTCATTAGGATTGTTTTGGCTATTCTGCTCTTTTTTGGTTCCATTTACATTTTAGAAGATTTTTTTTTTCTAATTCTGTAAAAAATGGCATTGGTAATTTGATGGGAATACTGTGGAATCTGTACATTGCTTTGGGCAGTATGGATATTTTAATGATCCTTGTTATTCAAACCTATGAGCATGAAATGTTTTTCCATTTGTTTGTGTTGTCTATCATCTGTCATTTATTTTAGCAGTGTTTTGTAGTTCTCCTTGTATAGGTCTTTCATCTCCTTGATAGTCCTAGGCATTTGTGTGTGTGTGTGTGTGTGCGTGTGTGTGTGTGTCTGTGTGTGTCTATTGTAAGTGAGATTGTGTTCTTGATTTAGCTCTCAGCTTCAATGTCATTGGTATGTAGAAAGGCTACTGATTTTTGTACATTGATTTTGTATTCTGAAACTTTACTAAAGTCATTGCCAGGTCTAGGAGGCTTTTGGTGGAGTCTTTAGGGTTTTCTAGGTGAAGGATCAGATTGTCAGCAAAGAGAAATAATTTTGCTTCCTCTTTTTCTATTTGGGTACCTTCATTTCTTTCTCTTCCCTGCTAGCTCATTACTATGTTGAATAGAAATGATAAGACTGCGCAGCCTTGTCTTGTTCCCATTCTTAAGGTGAATGGTTCCAGCTTTTGCCTGTTCAGCATGATGTTGGCTTTGGGTTTGTCATAGATAGCTCTTATTGTTTTGAGATATGTTCCTTTGATGCCTAGTTTGTTGAGGGTTTTTATCATGAAGGGATGTTGGATTTTGTTCTTTTTCTGCATCTATTAAGATGATAATATAATTTTTATATTTAATTCTCTTTATCAGTTTACCATAAGTTCTTTGAATATGAAAACTCTGTCTTTTCTGGTGTTTGTACATTTTGAATTTCTTACTACTGAGTGTGTAGCTGACAACACATAAATAGATATGGAAATGAGTAAGACAAGTAAGACAGTCATTTGGGATCACTGCTGATTTAACTTATCTTGCCATGAAAGCATCCTGTTCTTCCTTCCCATGCTTGGTAATATATCCTTTTGGAAGAAACTCTCTTGCCAAAAGAGAATGACATTCTTTTTTTTTTTTTTTTTTGAATGGAGTTTCACTCTTGTTGCTCAGGCTAGAGTGCAATGGTGCGATCTCAGCTCACAGCAACCTCCAACTCCCGGGTTCAAGCAATTCTCCTGCTTCAGTCTCCTAAGTAGTTGAAATTACAGGTATGCACCACCACTCATGTCCAACTAATCTGGCATTTTTAGTAGAGATGAGATTTCTGTGTATTGGTCAGGCTAGTCTCCCAACTCCCGACCTCAGGTGATCTGCCCCCCTTGGCCTCCCAAAGTGCTGACATTATAGGCAATGAGCCACCCCTCCCAGCCGAGGATGGTATTCTTACATCTAAGAGAAATATTCTTTGCTCAAGAGTATGAGAATGTATGAAAGAAATATGTAAATAAAATCCTATATATAAAATTTAATATCAAAGTTTAATGATGAAATTTGTCAAGATGATCATAAAATATCACAGTTACTTAAACTGGATATTATATTAGTGTTTTTTGCCATTTGTATGCCAAAAACATAATGATTTGAAAGTACAATGTCAAAAATCAGAAGAAAAGAAGATAGATCAGAGCCTGTTACCAATAATTTATACTTTTACTTCCATAAATGTTAGCTAGAAATGCCAAATGCTCTAATTTGTCTATTTAAATTTACTTCAGAAAAGCATTTTCTCCTGATGCCTGTAATCCCAGCACTTTGGGAGGCCGAGGCGGGCTGATTACGAGGTCAAGAGATCGAGACCATCCTGGCCAACATGGTGAAACCCTGTCTCACCTAAAAATACAAAAAAATTAGCTGGGTGTGGTGGCGCATGCCTGTAGTCCCAGCTACTCAGGAGGCTGAGGCAGGAGAATTGCTTGAATCCAGGAGGCGGAGGTTGCAGTGAGCCGAGGTCATGCCATTGCACTCCAGCCTGGTGCCTGGTGATGGAGTGAGACTCTGTCTCAAAAATAAATAAATAAATAAATAAAATAAAAAAGGCATTTCCTAACTTGCTTATTTACTCTGTTATCTCTATAAATTAGGAAACTCTCCATGCTTTCCACTGCAAATGTTATATGGAATTGATAGAACAATTTCTTTTTTATGTTGTACTCATTCCCCATTTAGTTACTTAGACAATAAACTTAGAATGACAAATTCTAAGTCTCAAAATATGAATGACAGTTCACTCATTTTCAGAACAAAATTTAGCATCACACTCTCTTAAGCAAAATCTCACTAGAAAAAATGATATAGAAAATGCATTATAGCATTTGAAGTCTGCCACCTCATGTCCATTTATCTGCTTTCTAATTTATTAGAAATAAATGTTCAATTAAAATATGACTTTCCTTAACCTTCACATAATTATAATTATTATGAAAAATATGTGTAAAAATATACATGTTTTATTCCTTTCCTCTATACCACCAGCAGCCACTCCCACTCATGTACTCATATTAGAAGGGAAGAGCTTTGAATATCATATAAAACATTTTCAGATAAAAGAACTTAAGTCGAGAAAAGCTAACTATTTTGCTGGTGACTAAACAAACTCATAATGCACTGACACACACACATTAAGTTACTGAGTTGACAGCAAAAAAAAAGAAAAAAAGAAAAATGTCACTTTATATGGGAGTAAAATTAATGTAAAAATGTCTATCCAATTCTACACTGAAAAATATCTCATATGAAACGGCTCCTTCATATACAACACTCAATATTCAAAAGCAAAGCACAGCAACTAAGAAGGTTACTTACACCCATCAAAAAAAAAAAAAATTGAGAAAAAGAAACATACCTATTGTGGACTAGCTGATTGGATACCACAGTCACAGGCCTGATTTTCAGCAAAGTCTTATAGTTTCAAGAATGTCATTCAGATGCTTTCTTAAGTATGGATGTTGTTATTTTTAGCAAAAGAAGCCTTTCATCCTTGTCACATTGAAACACAAAGAATTCCACGTCAATGCCAGGCTTGTTTTTAATACCTAAATATCTGACCACATATCTATTTACGTTATGTAAATGTTATAGTCTTGTTTCTCAGAATAAGAATTTAGAAGATGAGAAATTGACTTTTATAATGTAATTTTTTCCACACTCTTTTTTGCTCTTCTCTAAATCTCAAAATTTGTTTCAGTTTAGGCAATGGAATTGGACTAGTCAGTTTAATTTATTTTTGCTAGCCAATTTCACCTCTCAGATTCCAGGGAACAAAACCAAACTATAAGATATCTGCTGAAAACATTTGTAAGAAATGATTAAAAGCAGACTCTATACAAGCATATAAAGTGAAACATTTTTATCACAAGCTTTATACATTTTAAAGAGACTATGTTCATTTAAATCTGAAAGCATGCCTCTTTTGTAATTAAGAAATACAGAAATATTTGAAATTCCCCAGTCATCTTGGTTCACACATAGAAACATTTGGTTGCATTTGGTTCGCAAGCACACAGGGGCATGTCAGCTTTTGGTTCTGTGTGATGCCCATACTATTTCTTGCTTCTTTTTTCCCCCACAGTGACTATGTGGGTGCAATAATGTTATTGAAATATTTTACAACACATGAATCTAAAATGAGCGCTCTGCTATGGTTGCAGCTACAGTGCAAGTTGCCAGCATTGGACTGATAGACAAGGTAGGAGCAGCCGGAGTGTTTGAGCTCTTGTAAGGAATTGCAAGGGGGAAGGGGCTGTGTTCAGGGCCCAGAGAACTGTCCTGCAGGCTGAAGGTTGTTGATTAATTTAACTAAAGGACACAGTGATGTCTGAGCCCACCCAGAACTCTACTTTCTCCCATTAGAAGTCAATGTCCTGTTGATGTGGCAACCTGCTTTATTATTCGGGGTTTTCTGTCATCTAAGACCTGGGCCACTCACCTGGATTTTTGAAATCTTGTTTTTGTACTGATACCTGATTCAGAATCAGATCAATTGCCTATCCATCTTTGTCTATGGGGACCAGAAGCACAGAGGTCTTATAGGTGAGCTTTTATTCTTTCTTCCAGAAAGAGTATCCCATAACTGTGTCAGTGAGGAAGTGAAGCGCAACCTCCTCTGATTGAAACACAAGAGGAGTTTAGAGAGGAGTAGAATACAGGGCCATTTAATTATTCCCTTTCATAAGTAGCAGGAGCCCCACCAAAGAACTTATTGATCTTACTTGGTGATAAATTTCCCTGTGGAGAAGGGACATCTGATTGAAAGAAGACCCAAGGGCAGGAGGGAGGAAGGGTTGTAAAGGAAGGAGATGGCTTTTTGTAACTGAGATAAAAGCATACTGCCTTAGGGAGATGTGAGAAATACCCCAGCACCCTCCTGCTACAAGAGGCAATCCTCATAGCTGGCTCTTGTCAAGGTTAAAATGATTGGGGCAAAAATATTAAAAAGGAAAATCTCTCAGCTATACTGGTTGGAATCCTCAGGCTTGGATGAGAAGGAGCTGTGTAATTCCTAAAGTGTCACTAAAGCTGGAATTCAGAGCAGATTCAGGTCAATTTGTGTGAGATTCCCAGGGATTTCCTCCCTATTTTGAGCAGAGGAATGGACTTGGATGGGGCAGCATGTTCCTGTGACTTGGCAGGCATGCACTGAACAGAATAACTGATTTGGCACCCGGACTGCAGATGCCAACTGAATTGCCAAGCAGATATTGCCTCAGGGAAATACCTGCTGAAGTCAACTTCAGCAGGTATTTCCCTGCTGATGGTAGTTGGATGGGCTAATCATTTACCAATATCAACTATTATTATATAGTGTTTTAATTTTTTGAAAATGTACATGCACATGAGAATAATTAGGATGTAACTCCCAGTCCCTCTCCAGAGGCACAACCATGGTTACCAATTTCTTATATAAAGTATACATATAAAAGCTTGTATAACCTCTTCTTTCACTTATTAAATACTTGCATTGATTAGAATGGGCAAGTAAAAATTAATTGTAATAATGGCAATCACTCTAACATATTTTCTTATTCCTGTATATTTGCTTTGTTTTAAAGTTTAGCAATTATGAACCTTATGCTATCTAGGAAAATTAATCTGTAAACATTTCTGTTGGAACCTTAGATTTATAATTTAAAAATTTTATAAGGTATGTTATGTAATTTTTGATCCAAGATTTAGATTAAACAAATATGTTTGTGCACCTACTACATGGTCAGCATTGTCCTGTGCCTCACTCAATAAATGAACTTATTTAATGTAAGTCCACTACATTTCACTGTGGGAACCAAGGAGAAAAAGGTCTGGGGCACATATATGGCATTCTTATGAATCTTTCTGAAAATGCTCTCTTACCTGACATGGTAGGGATATCTTGAAAGATGAGGAGGGAAACCTTCAGGGCAGTGCCATTTTGCAGCTAGGTCTTGGAAAATAAGAATGAATTCTTGTTCAATATGCTGGTGCCACAGTTAGGGCTAAAGTATCTTTAGACCTGCCATCTCTAATAATAACAGCCATTTCTGACTTGTTAATCTTCCCTGCTTTTTTCCCTACAATTTTAGATCTAAATCTTCCATGCAAACGCACTCTCTCATGCTGAATCCTGCTCAAATAACTGCCAAGATGTTAGTTTAGTAATCCTGAAATAGAAGATTGGCTTCTATGCTAAGATAATTCTTGGGAGAATCTCTTCTTTTAATAAATGCCTGGTTTTCTCAAACCCAAAATTCTCACCATATCATTTGTTGCTATTCATCCTCTTTTAAAACTAAGAAAAGAGACAGCATGGTGGCTCACACCTGTAATCCCAGCACTTTGGGAGGCCGAGCTGGGTGGATCACCTGAGGTGAGGAGTTCAAGATCAGCCTGGCCAACATGGTGAAACCCTGTTTCTCCTAAAATACAAAAATTAGGCAGGCATGGAGCTCATGCCTGTAATCCCGGCTACTTGGGAGGCTGAGGCAGGAGAACCACTTGAACCCAGGAGGCAGAGGTTGCAGTGAGCCAAGATTGTGCCATTGCACTCCAGCCTGGGCAACAAGAGTGAAACTCCATCTCAAAAACAACAACAACAACAGTAAACACTGGGAAACATTAAAGCTTCCAAGGAATTGAGCATTAAGTGTGGTATAATATTTTATGTGACTGCAGAGTAACTCCTCTTTACTAAGTCTTGTGACTAGTTTTTCCCTTACTCTCAAATACGTACAGTTTAAATTGGTTAGGTAAAGCAAATGAGAGAGTATTGCTACTTTTTTAGTCATATTTATACATATGAATTATATAATATTAATTGCTCACAATATTCCCTGTAGTTTGTGGCACTGTGAGCAGTATAAATCATTTGATAAACACTGAGCCTGCCCGGCCTTTTTACTGTCTTGTCAAGAGTGGATTGAGAACTGTGACATGATATTAGGAAATGGAGATTTACAAGCCTACTGAAGAATATATCTGAGGCATTAGGAGTGCCTTTCTGATCAGACTAATGCTCAGTTTTATTTCCAATTTTATCAAGAGAGTGTTAATGAGAAATTTAGTTGACTCTGGTAAAATCATTTTTTTTCCTATGAAACATATGAATTAAACTTAAAACAATAGTCTGTTTCATTTTTGTGGCTTCAAAATTCTAGACAGTGTAAATATTTAACAAATAAATATTTTGATGCATTAAATCAGCAAAATGTCATTTTTAATTGCTACGTCTCTCTTCCAAATAAGTAGAACCCGATTCTGTTTTATTTTTCTCATATAAACACAAAACCAATTCTTATAATCTTTAAACATTTCTACTTAAGTGGCTAGAACATACACTGCCTTATGTTTAATTGTATGAGACCCAAACTTATTTGGTGAATATTTTGAAAAGCAATTAAGGAAAAAAGATGATGAAACATTAATGGCTCCCTTCCTCTAAGGAGAAGATATGAGCAATATATTGTCATGGAGTTCCTTTCTACGGGGGATGTGTTAGTTATCTACTTCTGCATATCAAGTCGGCCCAAAGCTTTGTGGTTTCAAACGATAATATTTTATTCTCTCATGGTTTCTGTGAGTCAAGAAATTGGAAAAGGTAAGGCAGAGATAGCTGGTCTCTGTTATGTTATGTATAAGGCCTCAGCTGGAAGACTCTAAAGATTGAGGGCTGAAATCATCTGGAATGTTGTTCGTGTCTGGTGATTGGTGCTGGCTATGAGCTAGAGATTTCAGTTCTCTCCTTGAGGTTTAGTTTGAGCTTCCTCATAGCACAATAGCTGATATCAAAGAGCAAGCATCCCCAGAGAGAATCAGAACTTGTTAGAATCTGTGTCCCTTTTATGCTTTGGCTTGGAAACCACAGAGCATCACTTCAACCATACTTCATAGGTTGAATCAACCACAAGCCTCCTCCAATATTCAAAGAAAAAGAATGTAGATCCAACCCATAGATTCCACCAATCACAACATAAGATAACATAAGAAGATCTGTATATTTATCTTTGGAAAATACAATATGCTGTGGGAGAAGTGGAGGTAGTTTTAGCTAACGTCAGGTTAGGATTTTATTGAGTGGGGCATGAAAGCTTAGAGCTAGAAGTGATGAGAAAGAGGGAGCAGGGTTAGATGGGGTAAGAATTTTACAGACTGGATATAAAGGGGCTGTATTAGTCACTTTTCACATTGCCATAAAGATATACCTGAGACTGGGTAATTTTAAAGAAAAGAGGTTTAATTAACTCACAGTTCCACAGAGCTTGGGAGGCCTCAGGAAACTTGCATGTCTTACATGGTAGCAGGTGGGAGGGAACGAGTGAAGAGGAAAGGGGAAAGAGCCCCTTAGAAAACTATCAGATCTCGTGAGAACTCACTAACTCTTACAAGAACAGCATGGGGGAAACTGCCCCTATGATCCATTTACTTCTACTGGTCTCTCCCTTAACACAAAGAGATTATGGAGATTACAATTTAAGATGAGATTTGGGTAGGGACACAAAGCCTAATCATATCAGGGACAGACAGAGGAGAAGTGAGGAGTCTGACATTATGAGATGGATTTTAAGGGAATAGCAGAGATGTTTCAGGGGGATATTTATGGAGCTTTGCTGTGTGAAATGTGAGGTAAAATTGTTTCTCTATATTTTTATAATCTCTAGAGAAAACATCCCACTGGGTTGTAGGGTTGGATCTATTTTTGGACAAAATACACTAAGTTGCTGAATGTGGCTTCTGTGGAGAAGTAGGAAAAAGTAGAGACCTACTAAATCTAGGTTACATCTGTTACATCTGCTTTCAGAAAAACTTAGTAATAAATGTGGCTATCATGGATTTACGTTTGGTGATTCCTAAATGTCAGTGCAAACAGTCCATGGTAAATTTTCATTGGCAAGCTCTGAAATCAGAAATTCGACATCATGAATCTTTCGCAAAGCTAAATTTGTTCAATTAAAGGAAATGATCTTTATTGTGTGTTTATATCCTTCCAATCTTTTTAGTTTTAAAATGATCTTTTTTAAAATGAAATGATGGTGACAGTAGATAGTACTTATGTTTTGGATTTTTAACTGTCCATATTTGGAAAAGTAAAAAGTTACTAACCACCATACCTTAGTTCCTAAAACACTGGAGTGCATCTCTAAATTGCAATGTGTGTGGGAAAAAAAAAAAAAATCAATCCCTTTGCATTATTTTTATTGAAATTGGATGTAGGGGAGTATTTAGATAATTTTATCTAAATACTCAGAAAAATAATTTATTTGCTCTTTATAATCCCAAAGGAATATTCCTTAGTTATTTTTTCTTCTATCTGTCATCAATATCTATCACTAAATCTGATGTTACATGAAAATATTAATATAAATGTCACAACATTGTCTTTCTTACATAGGTTTGTTGGGAAGATTAAATAATATTTATGAAGAACTTTGATTCATGCCTAGCACATAGTATGGACTCAAATATTGCTAACAATATTGACAATTATTTTTTTTTGAAATTTCTCTACATCTGTAACACTCAAGTTATGCCATTGGCGTAAGTGTTTTGAGCTAGACAACATATTGCTCTATTCAGAGTTACCCCAGAATAACTTGTTTCTTAAATCATAACTGGGACATTTCTTACCTATTTAAGCTTTAAATTATCCAGAAATAAAACAAGAGGAAAAAAGAAATTAAAAAGAATAATAAAATAAAACCAATCTCTGGGCTTTGTTTCCTGATTCATATAGTGTTTGCTTTGGTATGATTATATAATCTTTTATCTGTATATCTGTCTGTGTATTCATCTATTTATTCATTTGACAAAAACTGAATATCTGTGTTTGAGAGACACAAATATAAATAAGATATCCACATCCATCCAGGGAAATTTAGCATGTATTTTGTAATAATTATAAATATTATTAAAGATCTAATTATAAAATGAATCATTTTTCAAGTATAAATTCTATTAATACGAGTTTGACAACCTATAATGATAGAAATTACAACTTTCCTTTTATACTTTTATCTGCCCTTCCCCCAAAAGATGGAGCTAACAACCTAGCTACTGGGCTGAAAATACTGAGTTGGGCTCAAAATACTGGGCTGAAAGTACTACCATGCTTTGGTGCATAGTAGGTTGCTGGTCTTAGGTCAGAGGTGTATGGCTTTTGACCAAAGACATGAGATATGCAGAGCAAAAAATCAGAAAAGCATAATCTTTTAAATGAATCATAAAGAAAAAATATAAAATGTTAAGACTTATTAATAAAAGTAACATTTAGGATATATACCAGCAGACCAATTCTGTACTCTAACTATACTATTTTGAAAATCGTCCTTAAAGAAGCTTTAGCACTGGTATTTGAAATGGTTAGTACAATGAAAATATGTTTAAATGCTTATTAATCACAGGTAAATTAAACACATAACTTTTGTGTTATAATTATAAGGTGGATTTGCTTTGTTTCACATTTCTTCTTAATATAAAGCAAACAAATGAAATGAAAATGTAAGTTTCTTCTGTTAGATTTACAATTATATAAGGAAAACAGGAAAGGTAACATGAAAATCTGCCTATATCACATCTATACAGAAACAGATTTGCTGGATTTGCAGAGTAGATAATGCATGTCATCTCAAATATAAACTACAGCAGGTGACTTTTTGTGGGAAAGTTTGTTCTTAATGTTGATAGTAACATATGTTTGCTTGACATTAATTAATCTCTATTGCAAAGAATTGAACCAGAGAATCAGGCCCACTTGGTCATAGAGATAGTCAAGGAATGGTCTGTCCACTACAATTTGGTGTGAATTGTCTGCTTATCGTGTCTCATAGTTAAACCAGGTAGTTTGGTAGATTGTCATGTATGTTTTTAATACAACCAGAAAAAACAATCATATAGTCTTGTCTTTCATTCTCTTTCTCACATGTGTGCATACACACATACACACACACACACGTGTGTGTGTGCATGCATACGCATTATTCTGATACTGCTCTAACTTTCAGAATAAAAGTTTGAATCCTCTGCTACCTGCTAGCAGTATAATCCTGGATGAGTTACTTAAACTTACTTTGCTTCAGTTTGAGGGCGAAATGAGAGAATATGTGTAAGATGCCCGGGACACATAGTGAGCACTCAATAAATGTTAACTGTAACTAGGTGACAAATTGGGGTCTATGGAGATTGGAACTTGCTCAAGGTCATTAAGGTAGTTTGTGACTAGTCAGGATTGGAATCCACATAATGATTCTTAATTCAGCTTGCTTTCCTTTATACTAAGCCATCTCATTAATTGGCAGCTATTTCTTGTGTCGTAAACTTTCCATATATGAAGTGTTTGCCTTCCCAAATAAGTTGTAAGCCTCGCAAAGGTTAAAAGCATGGGTTATCCTGAGACTTTGCTGAACTTGCTTATCAGTTTCAGGAGGTTTGGGGCTGAGACGATGGGGTCTTCTAGATATACAATCATGTCATCTGCAAATAGAGACAATTTGACTTCCTCCTTTCCTATTTGAATGCCCTTTATTTCTTTTTCTTGCCTGATTGCTCTGGCTAGAACTTCTAATACTATATTGAATAGCAGTGGTGAGAGAGGGCATCCTTGTCTGGTGCCACATTTCAAGGGGAATGCTTCCAGTTTTTGCCCATTCAGGATGATATTGGCTGTTGGTTTGTCATAAATAGCTTTTATTATTTTGAAATACTTTCCATCGATACCTAGCTTATTGAGGGTTTTTAGCATAAAGGGCTGTTGAATTTTGTCAAAGGCCTTCTCTGCATCTATTGAGATAATCATGTGGTTTTTGTCTTTGGTTCTGTTTATGTGGTGAATTACATTTATAGACTTGCGTATGTTGAACCAGCCTTGCATCCCCGGGATGAAGCCTACTTGATCATGGTGGATAAGCTTTTTGATGTGCTGTTGCAATCGGCTTGTCAGTATTTTATTGAAGATTTTTGCATCTATGTTCATCATGGATATTGGCCTGAAGTTTTCTTTTCTTGTTGAGTCTCTGCTGGGTTTTGGAATCAGGATGATGTTGGTTTCATAAAATGATTTGGGAAGAATTCCCTCTTTTTGTATTGTTTGGAATAGTTTCAGAAGAAATGGCACTAGCTCCTCTTTGTATGTCTGGTAGAATTCAGCTGTGAACCCATCTGGACCTGGGCTTTTTTTGGGTGGTAAGCTCTTAATTGCTGCCTCAACTTCAGACCTTGTTATGGGTCTGTTCAGGGTTTCGGCTTCTTCCTGGTTTAGGCTTGGGAGGAGGCAAGTGTCCAGGAATGTATCCATTTCTTCCAGGTTTATTAGTTTGTGTGCATAGAGTTGTTTGTAATAATCTCTGATGATGGTTTGAATTTCTGTGGAATCTGTGGTGATATCCCCTTTATTGTTTTTTATTGCATCAATTTGGTTATTCTCTCTTTTCTTTTTTATTAATCTGGCTAGTGGTCTGTCTATTTTGTTGATCTTTTCAAAAAACCAGCTCCTGGATTTTGAAGGGTTTTTTTGAAGGGTTTTTTTATTTTTTGAAGGGTTTTTTTGTGTCTCTATCTCCTTCAGTTCAGCTCTGATCTTAGCTATTTCTTGTCTTCTGCTAGACTTTGAGTTTTTTTGATCTTGCTCCTCTAGCTCTTTCAGTTTTGACCTATACACCAATAATAGACTTAAAGAGAGCCAAATCAAGAACAAACTTCCATTCACAATTGCCACAAAGAGAATAAAATACCTAGGAATACAACTAACAAGGAACGTAAAAGACCTCTTCAAGGAGAACTACAAGCCACTGATCAACGAAATAAGAGAGGACACAAACAGATGGAGAAACAATCCTTGTTCATGGTTAGGAAGAATCAATATCATGAAAATGGCCATACTGCCCAAAGTAATTTACAGATTCAATGGTATCCCCATCAAGCTACCAATGACCTTCTTCACCGAGCTGGAAAAAAACACCTTAAACTTCATATGGAACCAAAAGAGAGCCTGCATAGCCAAGTCAATTCTAAGCAAAAAGAACAAAGCGGGGGCATCACACTACTGGACTTCAAACTATACTACAAGGCTGCAGTATTCAAAACAGCATGGTACTGGTACCAAAACAGAGATATAGACCAATGGAACAGAACAGAGGTCTCAGAGGCAACACAACATATCTACAACCATCTGATCTTTGACAAACCAGACAAAAACAAGCAATGGGGAAAGGATTCCCTGTTCAATAAATGGTGTTGGGAAAGCTGGCTAGCCATGTGCAGAAAGCAGAAACTGGACCCCTTCCTGACACCTTACACTAAAATTAACTCCAGATGGATTAAAGACTTAAACATAAGACCTAACACCATAAAAACCCTAGAAGAAAATCTAGGCAAAACCATTCAGGACATAGGTGTAGGCAAGGACTTCATGACTAAAACATCAAAAGCATTGACAACAAAAGCCAAAATAGACAAATGGGACCTAATCAAACTCCACAGCTTCTGCACAGCAAAAGAAACAGTCATTAGAGTGAATCGGCACCAACAGAATGGGAAAAAATTTTTGCAGTTTACCCATCTGACAAAGGGCTGATATCCAGAATTTACAAAGAACTAAAACAGATTTACAAGAAAAAAACTAACAGGCCCAATCAAAAGCAGGCAAAGGATATGAACAGACACTTTACAGAAGAAGATATACATGAGGCCAACAAACATATGAAAAAATGCTCATCAACACTGGTCATCAGAGAAATGCAAATCAAAACAACATTGAGATACCATCTCACACCAGTTAGAATGGTGATCATTAAAAAACCTGGAGACAACAGATGCTGGAGAGGATGTGGAGAAATAGGAAGACTTTTACACTGTTGGCGGGAGTGTAAATTAGTTCAACCATTGTGGAAGACAGTGTGGCGATTCCTCAAGGACCTAGAAATAGAAATTCCATTTGACCCAGCAATCCCATTACTGGGTATATATCCAAAGGATTACAAATCGTTCTACTATAAGGACACGTGCACACGAATGTTCATTGCAGCACTGTTTACAATAGCAAAGACCTGGAACCAACCCAAATGCCCATCGACGATAGACTGGATAGGGAAAATGTGGCACATATACACCACGGAATATTATGCAGCCATCAAAAACGATGAGTTTGGGTCCTTTGTAGGGACATGGATGAACCTGGAAACCATCATTCTCAGCAAACTGACAGAAGAGCAGAAGATCAGACACCGCATGTTCTCACTCATAGGCGGGTGTTGAACAATGAGAACACATGGACACAGGGAGGGGAGCACTACACACTGGGGTCAGTTGGGGGGAAACAGGGGAGGGACGGTGGGGGTGGGGAGCTGGGGAGAGATAGCAAGGGGAGAAATGCCAGATGTAAGTGATGGGGAGGAAGGCAGCAAGTCACACTGCCACGTGTGTACCTGTGCAACAATTTTGCATGTTCTTCACATGTACCCCAAAACCTAATATGCAATAAAATAAATAAATGGGGAAAAAATAAAAATAAAAAAAAATAAAAGCATGGGTTAGTGATTTCTTCATCAACCATAGGTTCTAATGGAGAATTCTTGCTATTGTAGGGGCATAGCATTTATTTGTTAATTGTGAGCTTTCAACTTCACAATAGTTAACCTGAAATTGTTTTATTCATCCCATTTTTCTCATTCTCTCTTTGGTAGTTCTGTATATAAGAACAGCAAGCCATTATAATTCTCAGCACAAAATTAAAATTGCACCATGCACAACTACTATCCTCTCCCTCTGTAACTCCTCAGAGAAGAGCATAAAATTTTCTACTATATTTCTGCAATATGAAGAAAATAATTTAATTTACCTATGCTTTGGTTTCTCCATATATAGAACTTATATACAGCATTACTCAATCACCAAAGAATTCCATTATAATTTAGCTTATTGTTATGTTAATTCAGGCATAATCCAGGCCACAATATGATCCCAAGAATATAACAAGTACCCAGAGGGAAAACCTGGTAGAATAACTCAAAAGTGGGAATTATTTTTAGCTTTGGATGACTTTTATTTAAGGAGCTCCACTCACAATGCATTAGTGGCACTATTAACTACATTCACTAGTAAGCTAGTATTTAAGGTACATTTTGTACATCTCTATGAGAGTATACCAGTGTATCAGGCATTACAAATTACTATCTTGATTGCCTTTGGAGCTACTCTTTTTCATTTTAAGACAGAGTCTCGCTCTGTCACCCAGGCTGGAGTGCAATGGCATAATCTCAGCTTACTGTACCCTCTGCCTCCCGGGTTCAAGTGATTCCCTTGCTTCAGCCTCCTGAGTGTCTGGGATTATAGGCACATGCCACCATGCTTGGCTAATTTTTGTATTTTTAGTAGAGATGAGGTTTGATCATGTTGGTCAGGCTGATCTTGCCTCTGCATCCCAAAGTGCTGGGATTACAGGCGTGAGCCACCGTGCCCAGCCCTGGAGCTACTCTTAAGAGTCAACCTAGTATATTCTTGTAAAGCAGTTGCCTAAACAAGCTTCCTCTTAAATATGCCTTTGAAAAGTATAAATTCCTCTCTAACGGTATCTGCATTTCATTTTGAAGAACTTATCAGCTTTCAGCAGCAGGTGCGCATATCCTACAAGTTTCAGTTTTCTCTTGATGCTCAGGATAAACTGAATATCTACACAAGGGAGAATCTGGGAAGTCTGACTTACTGGACTACTTGGACTGGTTTGTCCTCACAAAATATAAGACCTACAATCCATAGGCTGTTACCTAGCTCCTGAGAGCTAACCCACAACCCCAGATTTTTAGTCCTGAAATGCATACCCAGGAATTCTTTTCCTGTTTCTGTGAATCAGGAAGGATATGGCAAGCCAAGAGAGAAGGAAAGAACTTTTGAGCCTTGCCTTTCAAGGGGTATCAGGAAATTACTCAAAAGACTGCAAAGTGCTCTCTGCACAAAAGTGCTGGAAGAACTGCAGTTATGTTCCCTTGAGGAAAGGAAACTTTAAGATGATTTGGAAATAGCCAAGTGTAATCACATAACAACCGATTTTGAAATTTGCTGGCATGTGACACTCCTCTAGGAATTCTTGTTTCTAGCTCGACCTCATTGTCAGCAAATAGAATTTCCTGAGCCTTATTAGGAGTCTGACATTTTGTTTGAGAATCAAAACTTTTCTGTTTAAAAACTAGAGCCAAACTCAGTTATATATCAACAGGGATGTAAGAGAAAGAGCAAACAAGGAAAGCTATTATATTATATATGTGAAGAACATAACAGTTTGAAGAGGAAGACTTCCCAATGGACCAGAAAAATACTAGAATGAAATACATAACTCGGTTATACAAGGTAAAAATAAGTTACTGGGCCTTCAGCATGGATATCATGATAGGTCATTAATTTAAATAAGAACTCCTAATATGCATGTAGCATTTTATCAGTTTGATGGTGCTTTACATGGGTTGCTTTTCACAACAGATAAGTTAGGGCAACTGAAGACCTGGGTTTGAAAACATATTCTGCAAAGTAAGCTCATCACTGTGATAACCTGACAAATCCTAAGGACTCCACAGCTACAGTAAATAGCTTCTATAGTTGAATAATATTCCTTCAATAAAGTTATAAAGATGGGTGTCCTTCTTCAATGCATAGCATGTTGGAAACTCAGGATACTTCAGAAAGTCTCTTCGTCCAGCACTCTAACTTGTGAAAGAAAATATTGCCATACAGAGATTTGGCTGTACTCTTATTTCGTGTTAACCTAAGGTACAGAGGGTATAAAACCCTTTTAGCTTATTGAAGATGAGCTAATTCCCAACTTTGCTGTAGTAATTGCTGAACATGGGAAGTTGTGGGGTCTGAGTTCTAATTCCAAGTAATTCTTTGTGTTTGTCATTGTCTGTGGCAGCTTGCTTGCCCACCACTGTGCCAGTATCATTATCTGTGACAGGAAAAATGGAAAAGACAGCTTGTCTGAGCCTCAGCACTTGGATGGCAGATGTGACAGAGATAGATAAATTGGCCAGAACAAGTATTTCAAACCAGAATGATGCCCCCAGGCCCAGTCTGGGGCCATCTATAGTGTGGAAGGCAGCTCAGACATAGGTCAGTTTGTTCAGGAGACCACACATTATGATCTGCTGAGGTGTTCTTCATCATTTTCACTTGAAAATGAGGGGCGGCTGTTTTTAGGCTGTCAGCCTCAGATTTGAATTTCATAGTGATTAGGTGTTCAAATGGCTGCTCTCTGCAGACTGTTCAGGGGCTGTTAGAGCCACACAATTGCACTAAAATGAACAGAAGCGAATAGCCTCACCAAACCAGTCTTGAGTCACTCCTTTAAGTGAGGCTGATTAGGAGGGTAAGCTATTTTTAAGGAAAAAATTCAAGAAATCAGTCTGTCCAGAGACTCAAAATTATTTATCTTGGCATTTCTCAGTGTCAGCTTTCCTCATCATCACTTTACTGGCATTAGGCTTTGAGACATTGTTCTCATCAGCAAGATGGTTATTTTTATGTCTTATCAAGGTCTCTAACAGGTCCTATGACACACAAATGTTAGAAAGGAGAATAAAGCAACAATTGCGTGAAGCAAGAGTACATGGGAAGAGAAACAGGAAGGTGATGTTGCCATGCTCAATTGTAGTTGAATATAAATTTTTAATATCTTTGTCTCAGCCACTGTATAGAAATAAGACATTTTCAGATTAAAGGATCCTAGATCTTCATTGAATCCTACCTCTTTTAACCTCAGCCTTTTTGGAAAACAGCAACAAACTCCAAGCTGTAATTCAAACTCTAAAATAAAAGGCTGGGCTGTGATTCAAAGTGTTTTCAATATTTTTCTGGTAGATTTTTAGTGATTTTTCATGAAAAGCACTTAATTCAAATGTTATTATTCCATCTTTTAATGTTTTAGTCAACAGTAAATGATATTCTCTTCTGATACACTCCTCTCAAAGTGGTGGAAGAGTTTGTGGCAAATTGCCATTTCGACCATTTATTATGCTTCTGTAATGCAGTATTGAATACACTGAAGCTGGGAAAAATTAACTAAACTACTTTTATGCACTTTCAAAAGAAGCAACAGAAAAACTTGGCAAAGTAATAATAATGAAATTGTATTGCTTCTCAATAGATTAATATATTTAATAATATCCTAGAAAATGCTGCACTTTGAAAGTTTAACATATAATTAATTAAGATATAATTAATTGTATATCTTAAATTAAAAATAACCATATAGTCCAGGATGGTTATTTATACTTTATATAGTCTATATTCCTTGTGAGATTTGGGGTTAAACCATCTGAGTTCAAATCCTGAGAAGACTGCAGAGTAAAGAAGGTTAAGATGGAGGGAAGGAGGAAAAGACGGAAGAAGGAAAGAAGAGATAGAGGAATAAGAGAATGGGAGATCGGTAGAAAGGGGAAAGGAAGATGGAAGGGAGGAAGGGGAAATACCTGAAGTTCATGAAGGGTTGGTGCTGAAGGGTACCTTTATCATTAAGAGGGTATTGCATTGTGAGCAAACAAAAAGTGTGCCCAGGTACAATCCTAATGCAAAATTTTCTGAGATTAAAAAGTATTAAGAGCTGGAATAAATAGGAAAGGTAGTTCATGAAATGTATTCAAAGAGATTTTAAAAATAGCTCAGGTAGAGAGTCTGTTAAGATGATATAGTAGACGCATGACTCTTCTTGATCTTCCACACTTTGCTCCATGGCATTCAGTTAACACTTCTTAGTCTCCTCTGAGTTCAGACAAATTTCCTGAGAGGAAAGTTGATGTTCCCTGGACACTTTCAGGATCTGTTTGTATCTCATGGGTATAGGTTGTAAAAGTTCTTTGCATAGATATGTCAGCACATTAATGCATTATTTGGCTGCATGTGACCTCTCCTCCTTGCATTTCCTCATTTGCTATTCATCTTCTTGCTTCCCTTCTTGCTTCAGCCGTAATAGTCTCTGGGGTATAGCATAAGTGCTTCTAGGGCACTCCTCTAACTGCATGGTGGTTGTTGCTGTACAATTAAAGGACTTGGATATTATAAAATGGTAATGTTTGGAGTTTTGCAATCTCACTCCTTAGGGGCAGGGAACAATGAGAACACCTGAAAAAGGGTCAGAGGCCAGAACCAGATTCAGGAAAGAGTTCAGCTTTCAGCTGGGTTTGTTCATTTTTCAGTGCTGCCCACATGAGCTGTCAGTTGCTGGAATTGCAGTGTTTCACGGAAAGAGGCGTCTAAGCAGGGGTGAAATCTTTAGACAAATGGCTACAAATGGTACTGAAAATTGAAACCTAAACTATAAGTGAAGTCTCTTCCTTAAATGATACACTCACACTTAACAATAAGCTAATAATGTGGTTCAGTAAAGAAAATGTGAGTCCAGATGGAAGAGTAGAGAATTTAGAAGGTGGGTAAGCAATATCTTTGATTTTAGCTTGAGTAGGGTTTTTGGTATTGATGCTGTTGTGTTGGGAGCACCACAGAAGGACAAAGAGTTCCTTTAGCAACGTGGCCTGGAGTCAAATAGGCCAACATTGGAATCTGAGCTCCACTGCTTTCCTCACCTGGAACTAATCACTTACTCTCTCAGTCTGCTCATCTGTTAAACAAACAAAAAAAAGATAATACTAATAATTGTTACCTTTGCAAAATTACATCTTTCTCTTCTGTACCTTTATCCTCTTTCTCTCAACTGGATACTTTCCAACAGAATCAAAATACATTCAATTATCTTCTGTATTAAAACAAACAAAACAAAAACCTCACCCTCAACCACTTATTCTCCTAAGTTATGGTTTCCCTTGACATTTGGGACTAGATAATTCTTTACTTTGGGGCTGTTCTGTGCATTGTAGGATGTTTAGCCGCATTCTTTACCCATGAAAACATTGTGTCCCTCACTCCACAAGTTGTGACAATCAAAGTTGTCTCTAGACATTGCCAAATGTCTCCTGGAGAAAAATATGCCCACCCCTCACCCCAGTTGGGGACCACTATTGTAATGACTCCCCCATCTCTTGTCTCCCTTGCAAAGCCACACTTTCCCAATTCTGCCTATTCTCTCTAGTTATATTCTTCACTTCCCTATCACAGACAATTCTATTCTAGTCTGTCTCTTGTTCTCATTTTACCAATAAAATTATTTTTAGTAAGATGAACAATAACCTCGATGGCTCCAAATGTAACGAATATTGCAATCCTCCTCTTCCTTGATCTTTCAGAATTTGAAATGTGTTCTTCTCCAGGCTCTTCTGACACTATTCTCTCTCTTGGCTTGATCATGAAGCCTGGAACTCTTGGAAAGCTGCTGCCTTTCTTTCCACTTCCTCACCATATTCTCTCACTGTGTACAGGACAGTAGCTCAGACTTGTTCAAATGCTGATTAAAGGGCTTCTCTGCTGACGGAGGACAAACGTCACAGAGCAAGCATTTGTCAGGCTTTTTCTTGTATCTCATTTGCTAGCAATCTCTTGGCCCATGCCCAGAGTCACATGGAAAGGGCCTACTGAAGACAGAAACACAGAAAGGGAAGACTTTTGGCATAACAACTTGAGGCCCTCCCTTAACCCACTCCCCAGTAAGACTGGTGAAAACTATGAACAAACAAATGAAAACTCCAAGCACTTAAATCCTCTGAAAATGATCCTAAGGACAAACAGCAAATTAAGAAACATCTATTCAAGAACGTTTATGAAAATTCAACAAGAAAGGCGAGCCTGTGGCATTTAAACCAAGACTGCTCCCTCTCACCCCCTTCCAAGTTCAGGGAGGTAGAGGCTCCATTCCCGACTAGTGTAACCAAGAACACAGAGCTCCCTCCCCTCCAGCTGGAAGGTTTCTGCATGGGAGGAACAGGACTTCAGTGTTTCTCAACCTGCCCAGTTACCCATTGCTAAGGCTAAACTCTGGTGAACACAGTAGAGAGGTAGGGGGCTCCCCCTACCTCCCCAAATCCCTTATCATTGAATGAAGGGATTCCTTAGGCACAGCATGCTGAGAATACAGAGGCCTCATCATCCTTGCCTGGGCCCCTGAGGCGGTGGTTCCACACTAGGAGAGATAAATCTAGAGGCTGTTGGGTGCTGCCACCTCCCAACTAAGCTCAACTCCTAGAGTGGGAGTTTCACTCAGTCATGCAGGGAGAAGCTCTCCTTTGTCCCCACCTCCATCTCCAGAAACCTGGCTTAGAGATTTTGCCTGGTGGTGAGGGGGGCAATAGTCCATCGTAAAATAAATATTCTTAATCTCTTCCCAAAGGGCTTGGATTCTTTTGCAACAAAGTATGGAGAAGCTCAAGCCTTAGCGTGCTCCCAAGCACAGTGGAAGCTGTGGTGAAAGGCAGTTTGGAGGAGAGTCAAGATACAGGCTAAATTGCAGACTAGTTTGCAGGAGACAACCAGAGAAATAACACAGCTGGGAGGCCCTGACTTGGAACTATTTCTTCTAAGGAGACGCTATTAGATTGTATTACTGTGTGGACCAATTTAACGCTCCATAGTATTGTTGAAAATAACAAAGCAATTGTTCACCAACAGTGGAGTTGAGCAGCTGAGTGTGGTTGGGGAAAGAGTGAAGGACAATCACACCAACATCACTCTCATGTCGTCCGTCTGTGGACATACCCAAAGATGTGCCTCCTTGAGAGCAAACTCAGTGACTCAACTGAGGGAAATTAACTCAACTGTGAGGGAAATAGACTATTAAAATGATCCAGCCCCTCAATAAACAATCAAAGAATAATAGCAAGCCCTGGGTGGTGGTAGGGGGAGTAACAAGAGTTGCTACAATATATTATCTGCAATATCCATCTTCCAACCAAAGATAATAAAGCATGGAAAGAAACAAAAAAATATAATCCATACACAGGAAAAAAGAACCAAATGGCAGAAACTGTGGGTGAGAGTGACCAAGATGTTGGATTTAACAGAAAGACAGAAAGGAGAATGAATGCAGCCAGTATGCAAACAGTGTGTCATGTCCTCTAAATGTTGAAGTCCCTCAAGTCATAGATCCAACTATGTTTTCTCAAGTTGATGTCTCTACACCTAGTTTTAATTCCCTGTCATGTATACAGGACTCATACATTTTATCTTCCACTTAAGCCTTCCCTCTCAGCTGTGTATATTCAGCCTTTTTGAAATCTCTACCCATATGTCTCAAAGGCACTTTTGATTAAATACTACCAAAAATTAACTCCCTCTGTCTCCCAGTGTTCCCTATTTCAGTGATTAATACCATCAAACATCTCCTTTCAAAATCAAAACTCTGAGATAAATCTCTAACAGCTTTCTTCTTATTATCCCACCCCATCATATTCAAAACCAAACCCATTTAAATACTTCTTATTCGTGTCCTCCTCTCTCTAGCTCCACCACCCGTACTGCAGTGTAATCTGCCATCATCTCTCACCTGGATTACTACAGAAGTCTCCTATCTGGTGCCCAAAATAGGAGCACCCTCCTAACTGGTATCCAATTTCATCTCTACACTGTAGCCAGAAAAATCCTTTGAAATTCAAATCTAATCATGTTATGTGCCCTCCTCCTTCTTCTATGGAGACCATAGGAAAGAAGCCGAACCTCCCGTGGTGCTTGAGTTGATGCTCAACCTCTGCACCTCACTTCCTGCCTGGATCTGTCACTTCCTGAAGCACCATGATAAAACTCAGCCTCCTCACCTGCTAAGTACATACATTCTCTGGTTGTCTCTTCTAAATTTTGTGCCAGACAGGTGCCATCAGAGGGACTTCTCCTGTATAAGATGCCCATGCACCCTATGCTCTTTCTGTCTGTTCTGGACTTCATTCCAGAGGGCTGGTCTCCATTCCTTGTTATGGGACTCACCACTTGTGTGAGTAATAAAATCCTTCTATGATCATACCAAAGAATTAGTGTCATTAGTTTCTATATTAGAAGCTAAACTTGGGAGGGAACTTCCCCCTCTCACAGTGAGGGTGTGATGATACCTTCTTTCTACCATCTTTAAATTCTTCATGGCTATCATTCCATTTTCTCTTAGGATAAAGTTCACAATCCTTAGCTTGGCCTACAAGGTCCTCTACAGCTAGGTCCCTCCTTCTGCTTTCCTTCCTTCCTTCACATTAGTTATGCTCCCCACTGCCGAAAGACATGCAGACCTGCTTCTCTCTCTACCTGAAATACTCTTCTCCCACATTACCCTGCCAGACTTTACCTAGTGTTTGTCTTTGTTACTCAGCTCAGAAATCTCTTTCTCAGGAAGGCCTTCTCTGACACCTTAGCAGAGTCCTCTCCACGAGGTCAGATGTACTTTTTCTTCACAACACTGACTCTGGTTTAAACTTTGTATTTATTCATGTAATTATTTGGTGTGCATTTATCTTCCTCACTAGATATAATCACCATTAGCTCAAGGGCTTTATATGTTTTGCTTACCATTGTGTCCTCGGTGCCTAGGCCATTCACTGACCCACAGTAGTTGCTTTGATAAATATCTGTTGAGTGTAGAATAAATGAAGATCCTTAGAAGCATGAAATATATAACCTCAAAGCAGAAGATACTGTAGTTAGAATAAGCTAGGTTCTACTATAATGACATTCCTTACTATACATACACACAGCTACATACACTCATCAATTTTGGCGGCTTAAACAACAAAGGCTTATTTCTTGTGCACACAGCATTCTCATGCTTTGACAACATACTCTGCCTTACATCATCTTTATTACAGACCTCAGCTGATGGAGGCTACCACTTAGAACAGTGCCTATTTTCAAAGTCCAGCAGAAGAGAGGTAAGATGAGTTTCATTCTGGCAATTAAATATTCCAACCAGGAAATGACATACTTTATCTTCATATACAATCCGTTGGCCATAACTGATCTCATGGTCCTACCCATTTGTAAAGGGGAAAGAGATAGGTAATCATCTCATGCATTGAGAAGAAAAGAAGAATTAAATACATGTGACCAGTACAAGTCTCCCGATTGACATTTTAATGTAGAACTGTATGTGATTAAAGTAAAATTGAATCTGAAGGGATGGTAGAAAAATTCAAGAGGATATGGTATTTAATAACTGAACTGGGTTGAAAGTTGAAATTTGGATAGATTGAGTGGGTAGGCATTGCTAGCAGGAGAGACAACATAAACATAATCAAGAAGTATGTATAAACGTGGGCCCAGGGCACAGTGAGGAGTGATCAGCCTATAGGAGATGATGAGAGTGGCAGACCTGACCATTAGCTTATCCATACTTCTCTCTTAAGCCTTTCTGGCCTAGAATGTAGAAATACCCTTGGAATAAGCAGTTCAGCATATGGTTTTAGACATATTGGTCATCTTGACTGGATTGCATATTCTTCATTTTTAAAATTCCAGATTATCATCTGCTTTTCTTCCAGTCTGTATTGGTTGATATGCAGTCCAGAAAGAGCTGGATCTGACTTAGGAAAATAAAACTGCTTTAATCCCTCTTTTCAGCCCACTGTCTATCCATTAGCAGGTAAACACCAGTGTCCCTGTAAGTATGTGAACTGAGCTTCTTTAATCTCACCTTTAATTGGCACTTCTAGTGGCTTAACTGAATGAAGAGACCCTTAGCAATGATACAAAGTGAAGAATGAAGTAGAATAATAGGTTTTTGAAAACCTGAGTGCAATTGAAGGGTGCTATTCAATAAATCTGTCCCTAGAAGCTAGTGGCACATAGTCAATACAAGTCAGCCTATTTTCTCCCATGTTACATTTGTTAGTTTTACTGGTTTGGGAAAAGGAAAAGAAAAGTCAGGCTGTTACAGTTCCACTAATAGAAAATGGATATTTGGGAGGAAATTAGATTGGAATAAAAGTATGTTGTTAAACAATAAATCACAATAAAGTATTAAGTAGAGAAAAACCATTAATGGAGACAGCTATGTCATATCTAATATGCCCTATTTTCATTTATCCTTAGAGGAAGCATAATATCATGGCTAAGTATAGCCTCTTGAGCCAGCCTGCCATGATTCAAATTGAAACTCCATCATTCACTGCTGTGTGACCTTGAGAAAGTTACGTAATCATTCTTGTATAGTGATTCCTTACTGCTATGGACGGATTTGGGTTCCCCCAAAATTCAAATGTGGAAGCAACTGTGTATGGAGATAGGGCCCTTGGGAGGTAATTAAAATTAAATGAAGTCATAAGTTTGGGGTCTTAATTCAATAGGATTAGTGGCCTTCGAAGAAGAGAAAGAGAAAGAAAGTTCTCTCTCTTTCTCTACTTGCCTGTACCAAGGAAAGTCTATGTGAGGACACAGTGAGAAGGTAGCGATCTGCAAACTGGAAAGTCTTCACCAGAAGCTGACCATGCGCCACACAGATCTCAGACTCTCAGCTTCTAAAACTGTGAGAAAATAAATATCATTTAACTCTCCATTCTATGATATTTTGTTACGACAACCTAAGCTGACTAATACACTCACCTATAAAACAGGAATACTAATAGTGCCTATATGATAGTGTGTTTATGAATATTTAATACATTAGTTTATTATTTTATGTCCATCTCTAATTCCTTATTGAGTGTACTTAAGAATTCTGCTTCCCATGTTTGATAGACTTGGTTTGGATTTCAGTTCCACCTCTGGTATTACCTTGAGCCAGTTACTAACTCCTCTAAGCCTCAATTTTCCTGTCTATAAGTGGGGAGGATAACAGTGCTGCTTGTCTCTTCAGGTTGTTATGAGTATTAAAGGAGATATGCATGGCAATGCATGGGCCAGGTAGTAAGCATTCCAAATACGCTATTACTGTCATCATTAGGGTTTGCTGAGTCAATGAAAAGAGACCGCTCGCTCCAGAAAACTTTGAAGTACACAGATGCAAGAGCAAGAAATAGCAGTTTCTCCTCAACCTTGGAACTCTAAAAATGCTTTTCCCAAGCCATTCTTATCTTTATTTTGTCATTAAAAGATACATGCATTGTGCATCTATTTAATATATGCTATGAATGTCTTTCTCTCTATCATGATGTCAGTGTTACATTACAGATTCTAAGGTGCCATATCCTTTAAACATGATTTAATTAAAATAAAAATATAGAATTCGATGTGACTACTGCTTCTGCAATGAAATTGAAAGATGGGAGAGTGAGATTTTTCTCACAGCTATTGAGTGGCAGACCTGAGAACTAAAATCCAGTCTCAGAGCCGACTTATAATCTCACAATGTGAAGGCAGTAATCTATCTATCTATATCATTGAACATCTCATGTACCATATCTTGTATATCATTAAGCTTATATGTAGACAAAATAGTATTTTGTGCAGCAGTGCCTCTCAAACATTAATAAATGAATAACCTGAGGATCACATTAAAATGCAGATGCTGATCGGGAAGTCTAGAATGGGACCTAAATGCTGCATTTCTAACAAGTCCGTAAATGATGCTAAATCTGCTGGTCCTCAGGCTACTCTTTAAGTACAAGGATATAGTTGGTTTTAAAAATAGTGACATAAAGATTTTTTGCTATTTTTGTTTTATATATCAATTTTTGTATTCACTAAAGTACATTCTGGATGCAACCTTCTTTAATACAATGGAAAAAGAAAAGCCAACTTGGAAAGACTTGGATTGCACACCTTTTAAACTTAAAATGCTTCTATTCATTTCTCCATATGTTGTATTTCCTAAATCACTCACAATGTTTTTATTTTCTACCCCTTTTTTATCAAATGAGAAACAGTACTCCTCTGACGTTTTTCAGTCATTATCGTCCATACCGCATTAAATCACCTCATTCTTCCTAAAAAGCTCTCCTTGTTTTCTGACCTTTACTGTCTTGAGTTTCCGTTTCTCAACCCCTAACTCATGCCCAAATCCTGTTCTCTGAAGTTTTCTCATCTCTCTTACTTTCTTCTCCTTGGGAACTTCCATCCATCGCCACATATTCAAACATTAAATTCCATAATCACTTCTGCATCAGTATCTTTCGTTCTGAAGGCTTTTCTAAGTTTTATTCTTTTATACCCAATGGAATGGATGCTTACAACCTCACAGCCCATTAAAGTCAACATGCGGAAAACCAGAATCCGTATCCTTCTTACCATTAGGTCAGCATTCCATTCTGACAGTAAATGTCAGAATAAATTCTGACCTTGAAAATTGTCCTATCTCTAACTTCAACATTTTTTTCTAACTAGATCTTCCATTGCTTTTAAATATATGGTTGCGGTGGCTCACGCCTGTAATCCCAGCACTTTGGGAGGCCGAGGCGGGTGGATCACGAGGTCAAGAGATCGAGACCATCCTGGTCAACATGGTGAAACCCTGTCTCTACTAAAAATACAAAAAATCAGCTGGGCATGGTGGCGCGTGCCTGTAATCCCAGCTACTCAGGAGGCTGAGGCAGGAGAATTGCCTGAACCCAGGAGGCGGAGGTTGCGGTGAGCGGAGATCGTGCCATTGCACTCCAGCCTGGGTAACAAGAGTGACACTCTGTCTCTAAATAAATAAATAAATAAGTAAATAAATAAATAAATAAATGATTGATTGATTGATTGATTGACTTAAATTAGCCTGAATCCTGTTTCCAGAATGTGCCTTGAAATTCCCAACGTCCATGCCATTTTCACTCTGAATCTAAAGATCTCATACCAGCCTTTGCTTATTCCAATGTTGCATATTTTTTGACACCTACATGAAATGCTACAGCTTTTGTGGTATATTCTCTAATCCCTTACCTGAAAGTGATTTCTCCTCTTCTGAACTGCTATAATACATATTCTGTGTTGTTTAGTTGCCAACCCACACTATACTATACATTATAGATCTACACAAATATCTGCTGCTATCCGAAACTTCAAGGCTCCATCTCTTCTCCATTATTTTCCCAAACACCACTCACAGCAGGTTGTTGTGAGTAATAAAATTTTATTTAAAGTTTTGAAGGTTATGCAGGCCAATTATAGCAGAAGCAGGAATCAACTGGAATTAGACTGGTAGAATCAGAGCTCTTAGACATGTGTCAGACAGACACTCCCTGAACAAGTCTGTCAATGGACACAGAACGCCTCACCTCCAGATACTTCCTCTTGCATCTCTTCTGCCAGTATCATAACCCTCACAAAAATGCCAAAACTTAATGCCTTTTGCTTCATTATGCAATAATTTCCCCTTTTTTTGTTGTTTAAACTTTCCAGCACTTTGGGAGGATGACGTGTGCAGATCACCTGGGGTCAGGAGTTTGAGACCAGCGTGGCCAATGTGGCGAAGCCCCATCTCTACTAAAAATACAAAAATTAGCCAGGCATGCTGGCCGATGCCTGTAATCCTAGCTACTTGGGAGGCTGGGGCAGGAGAATCACTTGAACCCGGGAGATGGAAGTTGCAGTGAGCTGAAATGGTGCCACTACACTCCAATCTGGGGGATAGAATGAGACTCTGTCTCAAAAAAAACCAAAACCAAAAACAAACACAAAAACCCTCATCTTCCATAATCAAATAAATTTTTAAGTATTTTCCTAAGCTTGACAGCACTTCTGTCTCTCAGAAAAATTCTGCAGTCCTGTAGTGGTCTTGGGTCAACCAGCCAAAAGTAAACTAATTTGGATAACAGCAGCACTATAAAACAGGCAAAATTATTATCTTGATTTTATATGTATACATATTTTCATGTGTATTTCTCCTTTTTCATCTATTTGGAAAACATTTTTAGGGAAGTATCATATAGCTTCAAACATTTTTGTTAATTACAATATGGAAGAAAAGAGAGTTCAAATCTTTAATCCACCATGTGTGAGTTAGAGGACTTTAAGCAAGTTATTTTCTTAGGAATCCTGTTGCCTGACCTATCAAATGAATATAAGAATACCTACCTCACAGAAGTGTGATGACATAGATAATTTCTATAAAATCATTTAGTTAGAGTCTTGGCATACAGTAGGAGCCCTGCTCTCAGTACAAGTTTAAAATGTCTGTTGAATGCAAAATGGTCACTCCAGTGAGCTTTTTTCAAACTTTAAAGTGAGTATAGTGTTTCACTGCAGGATCCCAAAAGCTATTTGATGCTATGATTTCTTTCTCAATAACATCATGTTTACTCTGCAGACATTTTCATAGTGTTCTACCCTTAATTGAACAGAGACAGGAAATCACGACTTTAAAACTTTCGGCGTTAAGAGTAAATGACTCATTCGTTTAGAGACATATCCATAATTATGGAAGTATCTTCCCAAACTGTAATGTTTTCCTCTGCCTTAGTGCTAGCAATCAAAACCACTGAATTAATCTGAGCAGGGTCAGGACTTTGAATCTGAGGAAAATCCCTTGAATTTGAGGCATTACGTGTGCAGTACAAGATGTTCCAGCTACAAATGTTCTGAATCTTGTTTAAAAGCAATGGGGCAGGAGACCAGATAGCCACCCCAAAACCTCCGAGTCCCATAGTGTTTCAGTGTGGCTCCAGAAGTCTGTTGCTGCCCAAGAAAAGGGGAGATGTCATCATTTCGAAAGCATTAGCCGCTCCCTGGGAATGAGCGATAGGTGGTAAAAATTGGAATGTAGAAATTTTCATTGTGTTCTAGAATTGCACAGAAATTTTCTAGGGAAGTATTCTCTATGAATTTCCCAATTTTGTTGACTAATCTTTTCATCCGAAATGTTTTCATCCATATATGAACTTTCTCTCTAACTCCAATGTAGAATCAATTTGGTATCTACTGACTTTCCAGATTCCCCTCATCATTTCTTCTTTTATGTTCCTAGTGCACAGAAGTAAAAGCATTTATCACAATCTTTGGTTACTGATGATGATGGGAGGTGTTTACAGTGTGATGGCTTGAAGTATAAAGTACAAACTTGAAAGTCAGATTTGCACTTACCTTTGACCTTAGGCAGGTTACTTAACCCCTCTCTGCCTCAGTTTCCTCACTTCATGACTTAGTAGTAGTAGCTAAGTAAATAAACTTACTAATAGTAGCTACTTTATGATTTTTTATGAGGATTAAACGTAATGGTACATATGAAATTCTTAAAGAGCTGCAATATAGTAAGTTGTCAGTGAATGTTAGCTCTCAATATTATCCCTCATTGACTCTTCCTGCTACTTTAGGTAGAAATCTCCTTAATAACTGTAACCATAACATGTTTATTTCTTTGTTGATATAGTCAGTGCTCAATACATTATCTGTTGAGTTCAACTGCATTTTTGACAGGAGACAGCTTAGGCTTTAAAAATACTATTTTCTATTTATATTGTCATAAAAGTCATGATGGCTATGCTTTTAACACTTGGCCTACCTGAATGTGGATGGGGATGGTTTTTAAAAGTAAAATAGCTTTTAATGCTGTTTATAACGTATGGCAGGATCAGAAAGGTATATGTGTCATGGCTTGAATATTTGTCTTCTCTAAAACTCATGTTAAGATTTAATCCCCAATGTGGCAGTACAGAGAGGTGAGACCTTTAAGAGGTGATTGGGTTATGAGGGTTCTGCTCTCAAGAATAGATTAATTGATTCCTGGATTAATTGGCTTTCATGGGATTGAGACTGGAAGGAGAGGAAGAGAGCCCTGAGCTGGCATGCTCAGTACCTTTGCCATGTGATACCTTGTGCCAACTTTGTACTCTGCAGAGGGTCCTCACCAGCAAGAAGGTCCTCACCAGATGAAGCCCCTTGACCTTCAATTTCTTAGCCTCCATAACTGTAAGAAAGTTTCAAGTTTTCTTTTATAAGCAACAGAAAATGGACTAGACAGCATGTAAACCAAATTAATTAATATATACAAATTTTTGTAGCACTTATTTTATTCTTTTATATAACAAATGAAATCTTAAATATTATTTTGAAAGAAACTCATAGGAAATGGTCTTAAGCATAATTTAAACTTTAAAATTACATATGTAAAGTTTTCCTTGTCCAAATACGTCAATAGACAAAATGAAAAAGATAAATATTTTGTATAGTTCTCTCTTCTTGAAAAGTATTGCTTTGATTAAAATTCATATTTTCCCAACATTGTTTAATTCATAAATAGTAAAATAAATATGAAACATTTCATCTCAATGTAGTATTTGTTTTTCTTGAAAGCTTTCAAAAGGGAGAGTCAAGAATCCCCAGAATATTAGAAATCTTTCACATTTTAATTACAATCACTATAATCCTGAATAATTTTTTTCTGGCTTGAATCCTAAAATTACCAGTACTTTAATATACAAGATGAAAGTTTGTTTAGTTATACCTCTGCATATTATTGGTTGAAGCAATAATTTCTTGCAATGACTCTAAATCAAAATTTCTGCTTCTCTTTAAAAAGACAGTGGCAGTAAGTTTCTCTCCTTGAGCAATGGGGCACTTACTCTGCCTGGTTTTCTTCCCCATTGTCAGCACAGATACCATTGAAAGAGCTTAGCCCTCATTTAAGATTGGTTCGATATTAGCTTCCTAAGGCTATTTTAACAATTGACTGAAAGCTGGGTGTTTTAAAACAACAGAAATGTATTCCCTCACAGTTCCAGAGGTCAGAAGCCTGAAATCAAGGTGTTAGCAGCACTTGTGTGTTCTGGAGGCTTTAGGAAAGAGTTCTTTCCTTGCCTCTCTTCCAGGCATTCCTTAACTTGTGGCATCATAACTCCAGTCTGAATTGATGAGGTAGAGACCTCCAACTGTACATTGTCTTTTTCTCTCTCTGATTCTCTTCATTTCTTCTGTTTCCTTCTAAAGACACTTACCATTGGATTTAAATTCCACCCTCATCCAGGATAATCTCACCTTGAGATCCTTAATTGAATTACATCTGCAAAGACCCTTTTCCCAAGTAAGTTCACATTCACATTTTGCAGGTGGACATATATTTTATGGTGCTGATTTTTAGTCGACTACAGATACCCTGTGACTAGGTCAGAAATGTGCTAGGAATGAAGATTATATTTGCATGAAGCTAATAATTTTTCACGACTACTTGATCGCACTGTTCAAACTTACGTTATGGCTTCCAGAGACAGCTAGATCTTCCTTATTCATTAACTTTGAAAGGAAACATTCTTCCCTGGGAAGAGGTGCCCAATCCTGTGCTCTTTGGCAAGGTGGGCTTGCCTTATGTGCAGTAACTAAGCCAAGAGTCAGTTCTACTAATAATCCATTAAGATGCTGTGAGGGAAAAATCATCTCCAAATGTGATGGAAATAAATATGTATAAGAAGCATTTCACAGATGAAGAGATTCCTACTTTATTAACCAAGTGCCTGTGTGCTTGGCTTAAATTTTTCACATTTTCAGATACTTAATGTATTATAGAAAATAACATTCAAAGAGGACATAGGTTAGCATTTTGGATTCTTTGAAATGAAGAGCAGGCCAATTTTTAATTTTAAAAAAATACTGTAGATATGATATCCTTAAACAACTCAAAAGTTTTGTACCAAAGGCTATTTTTTAAAGTTGAATCAAAATGAAATAGGTGAGAACACCTATGTTTTGGGATGCAGAGGAATTGACTTTTTTTAAAAGTGGGAATAAATAAGTTTTTTTTTTTTTAAACTTAAAAAGGGTATAGATAGAGGGTTCCTCAGAGGGCAGGGAGAATGAAATGAATTGCCTGAATGTCTACAATATTATACTTTTCTTGTTTATACTAAGCAAAACTAGTATGAATAACAGTAATAAAAGTTATAAAAGGAAATTCATCTTCATGTATGTACATGCAAAATTGCTGCATTTGCAGAATAGTCAAAATTATATATATATATAAAGAGAGACACACACACACATACATATATAACACATATTGAAAATCTTTAAGCACATCTAATTTTTTATGACTCAAAAAAAGTATCCTTATTTAAGAGCTAATATAGCAAAAAATGTTAATGTCCATTAAATTAATTGACTTTGCTCTGATTGAGGGATAATAATTGCAGAAATGAGTAGGGGTATGTGATCTAATACATAGAGATGGAGCATTTTAAGGTCTGGAACTTTGGGGCTGTCAACAGTTATAAGAAAATATAAAGAGAGAGATATATAGAGACAGTAATAACAGGTAGTCCCAGGAGTAGGACAGGTGATTTGTTGCCCAGAATCAATACCATGTTTGCTCTATTTCGTCTTTTTGCAAGACAAAATAGAGATCTAAGGGGCTGGGAAAGGTGACCAATGAGTTGCTTGCATTTCCTCCTCTCCCCTCCCCTCTTCTCCCCTCCCCCCCCCCCCCCCCCCCTCTCCCCCCCCCCCCCTCCCCCCCCCTCTTTTTTTTTTTTTTTTTTTTTTTTTTTTTTGACATGGAGTCTCACTCTGTTGCCCAGGCTGGAGTGCAGTGGTGCGATCTCAGCTCCACCTCCTGGGTTCAAGTGATTCTCCTGTCTCAGCCTCACAAGTAACCAGCATTACAGGCATGCACCATCACACCCGGCTAATTTTTGTATTTTTAGTAGAGACAGTGTCTCAGGATGTTGGCCAGGCTGGTCTCGAACTCCTGACCTTAGGTGATCCACCTGCCTTGACCTCCCGATTATTTTCTTCCTTTATCTTTTTCTTCTATTTAAAACCTCAAAACTTGTTGAAACTCCCTCTCCATCAGATTGTATGTGGACACATTCAAAGAACTGTCCTTGAGGAGAATTTCAAGTATCTTTCATTTTAATGTCTGGCCTTGGTGCTTATTTATGAAGTCCCCTGAATGAATTTATGGGCCAACTTGGGGGCCTAGACTAGCTCAGGAAATCTGGCATTTACTTGGGGTCAAACACAATACCCGCTGTGCAACCACATTCACTTATGCACTGCTCACACCATGCAGCTTGAGAGCTTTGTCCCTGATTCAAATCCGCTGCGTATTATTCAGTCTGAAAATTTACTTTTACACCAAGCGTAGAAACAAAATGAAATACAATTTAAGAAATCAGCTCATAACATTTATAATTAAATTCATTAATCAAGGCAGCTTATGGAAATGCCACATGTGAACTGTAAACTTTATAAATATTCAAGTAGTGAACAACTAGACAATCACATTGGCAGCTTTGTTTCAGTGTGAGTGCAGTAGAATATTACCATCCATCAGCCTGCAGTCTTGTTTTAAAGCTTGTTGAACCATGTATTTCATCAAAAAGAACTTTTGGTTACATTTCTATTTTCATATGTTTTCCATTTACCTTCCTCTCTAGATTTATGTGCCTTCGTACTACTAATTAGCACCTGCAACTGAATTCAGAAAGCAGCACTTGAATCAAACCAAGTCAAGCTGTCTGTGAAGGAAAAAAGCTACTAAGTTCCAAGATTTCTTGTTAATGGATATGAGCAACACACTTTGTTGATGTTCTTATTCACATGTGTCTTCTTAAAATATGAGGGTTTAGTATATGTTCTTTCAGTATATGCAAACCTATATACATGGGTATTTTCAGACTATACTGCAGTGTGCTTGTCTGATTACCAGTTTTCATTCTAGTACAAGAATGGAGGATGTTATTTGTCACATTCATATTGTATTAGCTTAACCTCCTAGGTTTGAGGGGAAAGTTAAAGGAGGCCCAAGCTTTGCATTTGAGGGAACAAGTGAACTGGGTCTTGAAAGATGTCTTAAGAGATCAAAGAGAGAAAGCAAATAGAGGAAACATTAGGAATTGAGGTAAAAAGTGTGTTGTGGAGCAAGGAAGAGCCTGGAGAAAATACTTTTAGTTAAGAGAAACTGTAGCTCAAACAGTCAAATGTAGAAGTATCATAAGGAAGCGAAATTCCCCTCATCCTTTAAGTTCATGTGTTGCCACTGCTATGTAGACTGAAGTCAACCTCTCCTTTTTCCATGTTCCCATGCCTCATAGAACGTGTTTGGAAGTATTCCCTCCTCTTCTGTTTTTCAGAATAGTTTGTGAAAATTGGTATTACTTCTTTAAATGTTTGGTAAAATGCAGCAGTGAGGTCATCAGATCCTCAGCTTTTCTTTGCTGGGAGGCTGTTTATTATGGCTTTGATCTCATTACTTACTATTGGTCTATTTGAAATTTGGACTTCATGGTTCAATCTTGGTAGGTTGTATGTGTCTAGGAATGTATTCATTTCTTCTAGATTTTCCAATTTATTTCCATGTAGTCGCTTATAGTCGCCTCTAATGATTCTTCTAATTTCAGCAGTATCAGTTGTAATGTACCCTTTTTCATCACTGATTTTATTTATTTGTGTCTTCTCTCTTTAATCATAGTCTGTCTAAAGGTTTGTCAGTTTTGTTTATCTTTTCAAAAAGTCAACTTTTTGTTTCACTGATCCTTTGTATTGTTTTCTTCATTTCAATTTCATTTACTTCTGCACTGATCTTTCTTATTCCTTTTCTTCTGCTTAGTTTTGGTTTGGTTTGCTCTTGCTTTTCTAGTTCTTCCAGGTACATCATACATCATTAGAGGGTTTTTTTTTTTTTTTTAAAGCTTTCTTCTTTTTTTGATGTGGGGTATAAACTGTCCCCTTATTACTGCTTGCAACTATATCCCATAGGTTTTGGTATGTTTCTGTTTCCATTATCATTTGGTTCAATAAATTTTTCAATTTCCTTAATTTCCTCATTGACTCACTGATCATTAAAGGGCATATTGTTTAATTTCTGTGTGTTTGTATATTTTCCAGAATTCCTCTTATTGATTTCTAGTTTCCTTCTATTGTGGTCAGAGAAGATACTTCATATTATTTCAATTTTTAAAATCTTTTAAGACTTAATTTGTGGCCTAACATATAGTCTGTCCTTAAGACTGATCCATGTGCTGAGGAGAATATGTATTCTGCAGCCATTGATGAAATGCTCTGTAAATATCTATTAGTTCCATTTGATCTATCATGCTGATCAAGTCCAATGTTTCTTTGTTGAATTTCTGTCTAGATGATGTGTCCAATGCTGAAAGTGGAGTGTTGAACTCTCCAGCTATTATTGTATTGGGATCTACCTCTCTCTTTAGCTCTAAGAACATTTGCTTTACATATGTTGATGCTCTGGTGTTGAGTGCATATATATTTACAATTCTTATATCTTCTTGCTGAATTGACCATTTTATCCTTATGACCATGTGGTCTTTTTTTATGGTTTTATCTAGAAATCTATTTTGCCTGATATAACTGTAGCTATTTGTTATTTTTTTACCTTCAATTTACGTGGAATATCTTTATCCATCCCTTTATTTTCAATCTATGTGTGTCTTTGTCAGTGAAGCACATTTTTTTGTAGTCAACAGAGTGCTGGGCCCCGTTGTTTTATCCATTCAACTACTCTTTGTATTTTGGGGAGAGCTTAGCCCATTGATATTCAGTGTTATCATTGGTAAGAAAGAACTTACTCTGCCATTTTGTTATTTGTTTTCTGGTTGTTTTGTTGTCCTCTTTCTTCTTTCCTCTCTTCCTGTCTTTCTTTCAGTGAAGGTGATTTTTTCCTGGTAGTATGTTTTTAATTTCTTCCTTTTAATTTTTTGTGTATCTGTTGTATGTTTTTCGATTTGAGGTTACCACCAGGATTAGAAATATCATATGATAACTGATTATTTTAAGCTGATGATAACTTAAAACTGATCGCATAAGCAAACTAACAGACAAGGAAAGAGAAAAGTAATAACTACACTTTTACTTTGTCCCCCACTTTTTAACTTTCATTGTTTCTCTTTATATCTTATTGTGCTATCTTGGAAAGTTGTTGTAGTTATTATTTTTAATTGGTTTGTCTTTTAGTCTTTCTACTCAAGATATTAGTAGATTAAGCATCAAAGTTATAATGTCATACTATTCTGTGTTTCTCTGCATATTTACTATTACCAGTGAGTTTTATATTTTTAATTGATTTGTTATTGCTCATTAATGTCCTTTTCTTTCAGATTGAAGAACTCCCTTTAGCATTTCTGTAGGACAGGTCTGTTGTTGATGAAATCTCAACTTTTGTTTGTCTCAGGAAGTCCTTATATCTCCTTCATGTTTGAAGGATATTTTTGCTGGATATACTATTCTAGAACAAAAGGTGAGGTTTGTTTGTTTGTTTCTTCTTCCACACTTTGTATATGTCATGCCCCTCTCTCCCAGCCTGGAAGGTTGCCACTGAGAAGTCTGCTGTCAGACATTTTGGAGCTCCATCGTATGCTATTTGTTTCTCTTCTCCTGTTGCTTTTAGGATCCTTTCTTTATCTTTGATCTTTGGGAGTTTGATTATTAAATGCCTTGAGGTAGTTCTTTGCGTTAAATCTGCTTGGTGTTTTATAATCTTCTTGTACTTGAATGTTGATATAATTCCCTAGTTTTGGGAAGTTCTCTGTTATCCCTCTGAATACACTTTTTACTCCTGTATCTCTCTCTACCTTTTCTTTAGGGCCAATAACTCTTAGATTTGCCCTTCTGTTTTCTAAATCTTGAGATTGTGCTTCATTCTTTTTTGTTTTTCTTTCTTTTGTCTCCTTTGTGTACTTTCAGATAACCTGTCTTTAAGCTCACTAATTCTTTCTTCTCCTTGATCAATATTGCCATTAAGAGACTCTGATGCATTCTTCAGCATGTCAATTATGTTTTTTCAACTTCAGAATTTCTGCTTGATTCTTTTTATTTTAATCCATTTGTTAAGGTTATCTGATAGGATTCTGACTTTTTTTACTTTGTATTATCTTGAGTTTCACGGAGTTTTCTCAAAACAGCTATTTTGAGTTTTCCGTTTGACAGGACACATTATCTCTGTCTTTCCAGGCTTGGTCACTGGTGCCTCGTTTAATTTGTTTGGTGAGGTCACGTTTTCTTGGGTGGTCTTGATGCTTGTGGATGTTCATTACTGTCTGGGCATGGAAGAGTTAAGTATTTAGGGTAGTCTTTGCAGCCCGGCTTGTTTGTGCCTGCCCTTCTTGGGATGGCTTTCCAGGTTTTCAAAGAAACTTGGATATTGTGATCTAAGTTTTTGATCACTGCATCATTGTCTGCATTAGGGGGCACCCCAAGACCAGTAAAGTCATGGCTCTTGCTGACCCATGGAGATAACCTTGGTGTTCTTGAATAAAATCCGGAAGAATTCTCTGGATTACCAGGCAGAGATTCTTGTTCTCTTCTTTTACTTTCTATCAAACAAATAGAGTCTGTCTCTCTCTGTCTTGAGCTACCTGGAGCTGTAGGAGGGGTGACACTAGCACCCCCATGGCCACCACTACTGGAACTGCGCTGGGTCAGACCTGAAGCCAGCAGAGCACTGGATCTTGCCCAAGGCCTGCAATGACCACTATGCCTGCATATGTTCACTCAAGGCCCAAAGGCTCTGCGATCAGCAGGTGGCACAGCCAAAAGGCTTGTATCTGTCCCTTCAGGACATCAAGTTCCTCTTTGCCCCAGGAGAATGCAGACATGCCATATGGGAGTCAGGGCCTGAAGTGGAAAGTCTTAAGAAGCTATCTGGTGTTCTATTTTACTGTGGCTGAGCTGGCACCCAAGCTACAAGACAAAGACCTTCCCATTCTTCCCTCCCCTTTCTAAAAGCAGAGGAGACTTTCCCTGACATTACCACCACCATAGACCCATGGCAAGTGCTGCCAATGTTCTCTTAAGACCCAACAGCTCTTCAGCCAGCTTATGGTAAGTGAAACCAGGCCTGAGATTTTCCCCTCAGGGCAGTGGGCCCCGCTGTGGCTGAGGGCAGGTTCATAAATGCCGTCCAAGAGCCAAGGCTTGGCATTGGAGACCCCGGGGGCCTGCTTGGTACTTTACACTACTGGGGCTGAGCTGGAGCCTAAGCTAAAAGGCAAAGTCTTCTTTACCCTTCTCCCTCCATTTCTCAAGTGAAAGCAGTCTTTTCCCACAACTACTACAGCTGGGAATGTTCTGGGTCACACATGAAGCCAGCATTTCTCACCCCAGGCCCACAGTGAATACTACCGGGCTATTGCTGCTGATTATTTAGGGGCCAAGGGCTCTTTGGTCAGCAGATTTTGAATGCTGTCAGGACTGCTTCCTTCCCTTCAAGGCAGCAGGTTCCCTTTTGGTCCAGGGTATTTCTAAAAATGTCATCCAGGAGGTAAGGCCTGGAATGGGGGGGGGGGCTCATGACTCTGCCTTTTGCCCTATCCTACCATGGATGGGCTGGTATCCAAACTGCAAGACAAAGGCCTCTTTACTCTTCCCTCTCCTCTCCTTAGGTGGAGGGAAGGAGTCTCACCTGCAGCTGCAAGCTGCACTCCTAGGGTTGGAGGAGTGGTGGCACAAGCACTCCTTGGGCTGGCCCTGCTGGTGTCTCTCACTGGGTCACATGTCCCCCATATCCACTGACTCTAAACCTATGCCAGCATCAGTACTTGCCCAGGAATTTCAGTCTTTGTGGGTTAGACTGTCTTTCAAGTTTGTTTAGCACCCCAGAGTCCCATAAGCACTTTAGCTTATGGCAATGAGGCTTGCTGGATCTCAGATTCTGACCCCTGGAATGGGCAATTCTACTCTGATTAGGACTGGTCTATATTCTCCCTACATTGGCACTACTGAGTTCTGCCCAGTGTTGCTTTCCACAGTGACTGAGCAGCACTGAGTTCCAATGCAAATTCTTCCAGTGGCTGCACACTCCCTCCCCCAAACACAAAGATTCACTCTCTGTGCCACTGGGCTGGCATGTAGGAGGGGTGGCGTCAGCAGTTTAAGACTTCCTTTCCTACTCTCTTCAGTGCCTTTTTCACTGATATAAAGCTTAAAACAGGTACTAAGATTGCTTACCTGATTTTTGGTTCTTATGAAGGTGCTTTCTTGTGTGGACCATTGTTCAATTTTGTATTCCTACAGGAAGGATGATTGGCGGAGGCTTCTATTTGGTCATCTTGCTCTGCCTTTCCAAAATAATTTTTATTCTATAACGTGTTGCTCTGTTACCCACAAAGTTGATAAACCAGACTTGCTGCAGAATTAGAATTTTGAATCTCCTTTGGATCACGTTTCCAGGTTAATATCAAGCTATTAATCAATACTGTCTGAGTACAGTATTTAACCAACAGCCAGTAATTAATCTACCCAAGAGACTATCATCCACATCACATTTCAAACAACAAAAATCGATGATATGGTTACAAAATAAATCAGTGATATGTTTAATAGTCCATGTTTTTCTTCTATAAATCATTATCACATATCTGGCAACGTAGTACTCAAATCTATCCCATTTCTTTTGTTGAAATTCTCAATAACCTCCACTTTTGCTTTCAAAAGTTAGGCCTTATTATGTTTAATGACAATTAACACTAATTAATAATGTTCATATTATATGAATGGCCATATGGTCTTTTTGTCTTTAAAAAAAAGTTTGCAAACAACATTAATTTTTTGCCTAAATTATTTTGAACATTAGACATGTTATACCTTTAGTAACCCTAATAATAATAATTTTAAGTAAGGATGTGTTATGTGGCAGGCACTATTCTTAGCATTATACACCCATTAACTTACTTAATGTTCACACCAACACTATGAGACAGACGCTTTAATTATCTCTTCCAGGTGAAGAAATTGAAGTTCAGAGAAGTTAAGTGGCTCACACAGCCAGTAAGTGGAGCCAGGATTCAAGCCTGTTAATATGGCTCCAGGGTCTGTTCCTCTAACCATTATTTTATAATAAAGATAATCTTCCAACTTGCTCTGTGTGTTACATATTGCTGGTTCAAAGCCAGGTAGGGAAAAAAAAATACTCCCTGGTTCAGCTGAAGAAGACTTTCCAATATAATTTTAGCTGCAAATGTAAAATACCGCAACAGAGCCAATTTACATTAAAGGAGAATTATACATTCAACACATCAGCATTTCCACAGGATTGTAGAATAGTGTATTAGAACAAAAATAGTGTTTGTGATGTAAATATGCTCATTTTACTTTGAAGCACAGGATTGGAAAATGGCAAACAAGAATTATAAGTCATTTGTAATTAGCTTAATAATTTTGGTGTTATTGTCTGCAGCCATGCAAAGATGTATGAGTTGTGAACTGGGATAGGACAATAAATCTGACGATAGGGTTCCATCTAGATCAGAAACAAGCCAAAACAATGTGCCTCTTCATGAGCTTCCTCAGTGCCCCAGCGTGTGTTGTTATTGCTAGCACATTATTAGGGTTTTATCTGAATTTTATTTATGGTTTTAGTGCATTTTAAAGTATTTATACAATAAATTTCATTTTACATAATCTCAATTCCAGCATTCTTACTTTTATCTTTTGTTAACAGAGAGTATTAATTAAACTTTACTATGTACATAGAAGAAATAGATATATAATATGCCTCATTTAATAATAGGGCTATGTTGTTGTAAGAAAGCATCTGCTGTCTCTCTCTCAAAAGACCAAATTGGTCTTTGCCACGTTATTACTTGGACATTTGTGAGGTTAAAGTGCATGCACACGTATATGTAAAACCAATTTGAAAAATAAAAGCTCTGAAATGTTTATTAAATGTCCACTTTTTGGCGGCAGTGACCTGAGGGCAGAAGAAAAATAGGGAGGATCTTTCCCATAAGAAGGAAGAAACAGAAGAGATGGTGCCTGATTACCAGGTCCAGTGGTTTGTGTGGAGTACTATTCAAGCACGGATCAAAAGTGTCTAAATCAGATTAGATGAAACAGTGTCAGATATGGCTTTTGGAGGATATGAATCCTACTTCAATTAGAGAATGAGTAGTAATTAGCTACATGGGGATGACTATTTATGCATAAAGTACAGATACAGTTAATTTCATTTTTTTGATAATGAGGACCTGGAATTCTTTCACATCTAATGAAAGAATAAACCCCCCAGAAAGTCGATGCAGATTGTATGGTACAGATTTTAATTGGTGCCTAAAAATGACTATAGTTGGAGGAGGGAAGGTGAAAACTGACTAATATTCTTAAGCTGACAATATTTCTATAGCCTTACTTTAAGCACGCATCTTAAATCCAGGCTAAAACTCTTAGACTGGCATTGGCAATTAGCTATTTCATGGATATAAAGTAAGGAGACTTGACATTACCAACCAGCTTGGGGAGTATTTTGCTGAATCTATCCGATTTTATCAATTCAAGAACAATACTTTTTAACTTGAATTCAATCCGTTTTTAAAAAAGGTTTTTTTTTTTTTACTAAATTCATCTGTTCTCCGCCACAAAAAGCCAGTTTGTTTATACTTCTATATCTCTATGTATACATGTATGTATTTTTGAGTTTGTGATAGTCTCATTAGAATAATTTTACTTCCTTGAATATTTGAACTATTCAAAAATTTATTGGGTTAATACAACAGACGCTTGTTTGACAGTTTCCATGCGTCAGAGGTCTAGGCATGGCCTAGCTGACCCTCTGCAAAGCTGCAGTCCTAGGTCACCAGGGTTCAGTTTTCATCTGGAGGCACCACTGGTGATGGATCGACTCCTGAGGTCACTCATGATAATGACAGAATTCATTTCCTTGCAGCTGTAAGACCGAGGGGTCTCGACTTCTCGGTGGCTGTTGGTTATATCAGAGATTATATCAGCTCTTAGAGGCCATCCTCAGTTCGCTACTACCTTGCCCTTGCCATAGACCCTTTGCAACAAGCAGTCTGCTTCTTCAAAGCCATGAAGAGAGGAAGAGAGTGAGTTTGCTACCATGACTGGACTTTACATAGCATAAGCATAGGAGTGACAGGCATCACTTTTGCCACATCTTATTTGTTAGAAGCAAGTTAAAGTTCTTGCCCACTTTCAAGATGAGGAAATTATAAACAGCTGTGAATACCAGGAGGACAGAACCAGGAGGACTACCCTGATATATGTCTGCCACGTCCCCAAAAGAAAATCTATTTCAGTCTTTGCTATCATTTTGAAAGGTTTCCAGGTAACAGGTAGTCAACATTCAATAATCAATTGTTTGAATGACATTTAACTGTTGCACGAACAGGTGCCTCTTAAAAAAAAAAAAAAAAACAACATACACACACATACACATACACTTTTTTAAAAATTTCCTTTTCCACCTTTATAGATACTCAATTCAATTCATTTCTTCCTTATTTCTGTCATAATTCCAGGCCTCCTGGTGTCATTGTCTCCTCTAGAGCTCTTTTATTTGTTTGTTTTTTTAGCAGAATCAAACTTAAGTATAAAGCTTTTTTTTAATGTTATTTATCTTCCAAACCATATTAAAAATAATTTTCTTTCAAATAATGATTATATATTTTTATCATTATTAAATATAGTGCTATTTTTCTTCAAATTTCTCTCACACATCTTCTCTTTTTTTGTATAATTGATTGTATATGGTATAAAACCATAGGTCACTAGATGAATATTTTAGCAACTGATTGAATTTAAACTGATTATGTGTTTGGATTTTTATATAAGCTCATTTTAATTACATTAAATGTTTATAGCAGTTTGTGAAAAGAGATGCAATCATAACATTTATTCTATATAATTTTAATAAACATGATCTGTTTTTATAAAACAAAATCTATAAACTTATTAACAAGAATATTAGGTCATATTAAATGTCTACAAATGGTCATTTAGGCTACATAAGTTACATTGAAATAATGTGCCTCAGTCCTTCAAATTCATTCTAACAATTTATTCAGCAAATATTTTTATTAAGCAAGCATCAACTATGTACTGAAAGCTTAAAACTCAAGAGCAACCAAGTCACTTATTATTTGATGTTCTAAATGTTCCAGGCTGGTTTAGAAGAGTATTAATATGAAATAATTAATGAATAAAGACATTAAAAGTCAGAGAGTTTAATTGATATATTATAGGTTGCAGATTTAGGAACCCTAGAATTGGGATCGGAATCCCGGTCTTCTGTATCACAGTTTACTGCCCTTGTGGCTCTTACGTAATAAGTTGCCTTCATTTGTCAAAGGAGGTGATCAATGCCCTGCAAAGTTCTTTTCATGAAGTAGTTATACCTTCATGTTGATCCATACATTCTCTGGTTTGTTCCCCACTGAGACCAGCTAAGCCATTAATCACAAGTTGATGGTTAGATTTCAGCTTGGAAACATGAAAGAGAATGAGGTTAACTGACACACATCAGAATCAAGCCTGTGACTTTGTTCTCACTAGTATCATACTTTACCTGATGTATACATGTATGCATTTTTTTTTTGACACAGAGTTTTGCTCTTGTTACCCAGATTGGAGTACAATGGCGCGATCTCAGCTCACCGCAACCTCCGCCTCTGGGTTCAAGCAATTTTCCTGCCTCAGCCTCCCGAGTAGCTGGGACTACAGGTGTGCGCCACCATGCCCAGCTAATTTTTATATTTTTAGTAGAAATGAGGTTTCACTATGTTGACCAGGTTGGTCTCGATCTCTTGACATTGTGATCCACCTTCCTTGGCCTCCCAAAGGGCTGGGATTATAGGCATGAGCCACCGTGCCTGGCCTACATGTATGTATTTCTGAGTCTGCAATATTCTTGCCAGAATAATTTTACTTCCTTGAATATTTCAACTATTCAAAAATGTATTGGGTTAAAACAACACACACTTATTATCTGACAGTTTCCATGGGTCAGGAGTCTAGGCATGGCCTCACTGACCCTCTGCAAGGCTGCAATCTAAGGTCACCAGGGTTTGGTTTTCATATGGAGGCTAGGTAAATGTGCTAGCCAGTCATAGACATCGATGTAGAATTCAATTTGTACATTAGTTTTTCTCCTCCTCCTTTGACCTTCACCCATGTAATGAAAGACTTCTTCAAGAAGCATGGCCAGGCACAGTGGCTCATGCCTGTAATACCAGCACTTTGGAAGACCAGGGCAGGTGGATCACTTGAGACCAAGAGTTCAAGACCAGCCTGTCCAACATGGTGAAACCCCATCTATACCAAAAATACAAAAAATTAGCTGGGTGTGGTGGTGCATGCCTATTGTCCCAGCGACTCAGGAGACTCAGGCAGGGAAATCACTTGAACCTTGGAGGTGAAGGTTGCAGTGAGCCGAGATTACACCATTGCCCTCCAGCCTGGATGACAGAGTGAGACTCTGTCTCAAAAAAAAAAAAAAAAAGCAATATGTGTACTCTCATAGCTTTGTGAAAAATACTATATTCCCAATATATATGATGTGACTCTTAAAAATATTTACTAACTGTTGGCAATATCTAGAACATCTTTTAAAAATATTTCAAACATAATATCAGTGTTAACAATTAATGGCGACGTGACTAAATGGTGTTTTAAGCAGGTTTAACACTGAATTATATGTACATTGCATTGGTTTGTCAGATTCCAGTTATTACATGCATGATTTCACCCTGGGAACACTCTTATTTCCCCACAGTTTACCTTTTAATAAGTGCAGTTGGCACATATTTTGACCAGAGTTATTATATGTCTTATTGTTTACTGTATGTCTGGGACATTTGTTGTTTTGCATAAACTTGGCAGCAAATTCAAAACTTTTCTCATGTTAATAAAGCTTCTGGTTAAAATATGACAAAGGCAGAGTAGCTCATTCTTGTAATACAGTTATATATACACACACCTGTTTCGTTGTTGTGGAAATTGTTAATTAGTATTTCTTCATGACATGTGAGCTTGTTGCATAGATTATTTTCTTACCTTAGGTCTTGGTAAGGCTGCAAAGCACAGCTTTTAGGGGAGGGCCACTATTGTCCTTTTCTTCTTCAAATATTATATAAAAGTTCAGAAAAAAAGCATTCTCATAGAGTATATTTTGTGACTGACTACCCATATTTTGGGGTTTGTGTGGTGTGATGAGTAGAGATTACATAATGGAACTAACTTGGTTATAGATAGTTATAGGGACTAGGAAATTAAAGACAGAATAAAAGATATGGGGGAAAATTATTTACATAGAAATATTCAAGAGAAATTATTTCAGAGAAAGGAATATATGTTTCATATTTAATGTTAATTTCAAAGGATATGTACAAGAGAACCCCCCTATATATTTTTTTCAGAGCAATGATGTTCCTGATAGTTGTCATAAAAAAATGTGTAATAAAGAAATGAGAATTACCTTTAGAAAAATATCTGATATGAGAGGGAAAAGTAATACAATCCTGACATAATTCAATGCCTTAGTCCCTAGTGAGGTTAAATATATGACTAGATATATGTTTAATGGACATTATTGTGAAGAATACAAGAACAATGACAGTTATTAATATTGCAACTTAGAAATGATACAAATGAATGGTTTTCTTTCTCAAAACAAACTCTAAAACTAGGCAAAGCATTTTCCTTTCCAAGGTCTGCTGAAGCTGGCAGCTGCTATAAAGCTTACTCCCAGTGTTTTCCAATACACAGCCACAGCAAGTTGTTGAGTCCTCTTCATAACTAGCTAATGTCAGTTAATAATATACATTTTTAAATAATCTTAATTGTGATTGTACCATCTCTTACCTTGGTTTCTGGGACCATTTCTGTTCTTCTTCCTATGAACTCACCTTTCTTTAGTGTCCTTTTCTGATTCCTTCTAATTTGCCCAACTCAGTCCTCAGCCTGTTCCATTCTAGATGGTCATCCACTGACTGACAATTCGCAAATCTATTTATCTAGCTTCAGCCACAAATGAGTTAATATGTCCTCTCTAACTTAGAATTTCCATAGAGAAATGTACAAATTATGCTCAAGGTAGACAAACACAAGTACGCTATGTTTTTGTACTACTCTTGAAACTTTAATAGATGCTCCAGCTTAATTTATCCTAAAACAAACACTGGATTTACAATCTTCAAACCTGTTCCTTCCCCAGAAACCCCACTTCACTCAACAGAAAGACTATAATTTGGGTTGCTAGGACCAGACATCTTCAATTTCCTCTCCTTCCAGACATCTTCAATTTCCTCTCCTTCCTTTCCTTTTAAACACACACACACACACACACACACACGCACACACACCCATCAGTACATTATAACCAAACCTTAACTATACTTCCCCTCCTCCTACCTACTTCTTTCACTCTGGGCCAAGCCAGTTATCTTTCTTAATTGTTGAAATAGCTTCCAATCTGCTGTATGTACCTCCACTCTACCATCTGTTTTCAACATGGCAGCCAGAGTATGATCTTCTTAAAATATAACTCAGACCATGTCATACTTCTCAAAACCTGACAAAGGCTTCCATCTCATTCTGAATCATAGTTAAAACCTATTCCTCCAAACACACACATGCACACACGTACGCAGGCACACTGATCTCTCTCTCAACTTGCTCCAGCCCCACAGGCCTCCTAGCTGTCTTGCCCTGCCCCAGGGACTTTGTCCTGACAATCCTCTCATCCTGTAATACATTTACATAGCTTCCCCCAGGTCTCTTCTCAAAAATCACCTCAACAGAGAGGACTTTCTTGACCACATTTATAAAATTGCACACTCTCCTTTCCCAGGCTCCTTACTCCTCCATCTTTGTTTTACTTCACAGAACTTATCATCACCTGATAAAATATGTCTATTCATTTGTTGTCTATTGTCTGCTTTAAGGATGGCAGGGATTTTGTTGTATTTGTGCCATACTCTGGTACCTAGGACATGCAGTGGTTATTCATATTTGTTAAATAAAAAAGTTATATGAAATACATCACTTTACAGCTGATTTGCACAAGTGGGAATCAATATGCCAATTTTAACTTAGAATTTCTGGCCACTCAAGGTGGCCCATACTATTCTTAAACCACATTTAAGATAGAATTTGATCGTTTTTATTATTATATGGTTTTCAGTATTGGACACAGCAGGACACAAATTATATTAAAAACTACAATTAAAAATTACAATTTCTTACCCTAGCCCCCACCCTAGCCCCACACCCCGGTGTGTGATGTTCCCCTCCCTGTGTCCACGTGTTCTCATTGTTCAACATGGGGAGGGATAGCATTAAGAGAAATACCTAATGTAGATGACAGGCAATGGATGCAGCAAACCACCACCATGGCAAGTGTATAAAACCTGCATGATCTGCACATGTAACCCAGAACTCAAGTGTAATTTAAAAAAATACAAAAAAAAAACAAAAACAAAAAAAGATTATAATTTAATGCCAAAAAAGCCCTGATTTTACTCTGATCATCCTTCAAGACTGTTGTTCTTGATTCCAGCATTGACATTTCATGTTTATTTCATCAAATTTTATTCTATTGTAAAATATTAAATATTTAAAGCATACATAAGTTATTTTCACAGTTGATTTGCATGAGTGAGGTTAATATGTCAATTCTAACTCAGAATTTCTTAGTAGAAATATACATATTATGGTTGGGCGTAGTGGCTCACACTTGTAATCCTGGCACTTTGGGAGGCTAAGGTGGGTGGATCACGAGGTCAGGAGTTTAAGAGCAGGCTGGCCAAAACAGTGAAACCCTGTCTCTAAAAAAATTTAAAAAAAAAAAGAAAATATACATATTATGCATATTATGTCTGAGGTAGACAAATACAAATATACTATATTTACTATACTCTGATAGTTTAGTATCTTTAATTCCATAAAAATTAATTATCTGACTTGTTTCCACCAAAGCTCTTCTAATTAAAGTTTTGGACCACAATAAAAGAAAATAAACATTACTTTATATGTATTAAATTTTGTATATCTTCCTTTTCCTCTCTCTAATGGAAGTCTTATTAATACATAATTCAGACATGTTTGTTGAATTATGTTGCTGTCAGCGTTTCTAAATAGAACATGGTAACAACTGTCATATCTACAACCCCATTCAGCCAGAAGTACAACTCCCCAAGCTATGGATATTTTCTACTAAAGGACTTGAAAGAGTCAGTGTTTCATAAAGAGTTAAGTTGGGATTAACAGATCATCTTGACCATAGATTTCTTTAGTATATAATTTTTTAGTATATAATAATCACTGACAATTATCTTGTCCAACACCTTCCATCTAAAAATGAGAAAAAGTGAAATATTTCTCATGCCCTTGGAAAATTGCTGGCTTAGTTTTCTTTCCCCTCTAATGGCTTACCATCTGGTGATTTAAACTGGCCAAGCCACTTCTCAAGGCTGCCACACTAGCCTATGGCTCCATCCATGGTGTTTTCCCCAATGTTTATATTCCTGATTTCTCCATGTCATTCAGATCTCAGCTTGAAAAAGACTTACTCAGGGAGGTCTTCTCTGGCACCCAATCTAAAGCAGCCTTCAGTCACCTGCTAGCTTACCTCTTATGTTATTTCTCAGAATAGCATGCCTCACTATTTTCTTTCTGAAGTGTTTGTTTTTATATTTATGATGTGTTATTGTTCATCACGGTACATTAAATGCAGAGGGTAGCAGCCTTGATTATTTTGTTTACCACGGTATCCCCAGCGAGTAGAACATTTCCTAGCAATTAGTTGGTGCTCAATAATTATGTATATAATAAATGAATGATGAAATCTTTGTTACTTTTCATACTTGTATTAGTGACTAAAAACCTTGACGGGTCTAAGAATATAGAACCCAACAAATATAGACTTTCCACCAGCCATATCATGGGCCATTTAAAAAACACAAAATTAACTGATATGATTGTTGTAAGTCTTCAGAGGTATATGCCCAGAGGTATATGCCCAGGTGTTTTTGACATTGCCAGACTACTCTTTGATAAACCTATCAATCACAATTAGTTTGTTGATAACATGCATCTCTCATCACCAAGTGCAGTCTGACTTTCCTGCATCTGAAAGAAGCAAGACAAGAATGGTTTCTGCTTCCTCTTGATGTTTTCCTTCCCAGGAAATGCTTTCCTCAAGTATTTTAGGTGAGTTACATTAAAATATAGAAAAATAAGCTTAAATCTTTTTTCTTATCAGAAAAATAAGCTAATTATATTTGTTCAACAAATGATTTTTGAGCACCTACTATATATCAGGCTCTTCTTTCATTGAGATTGGTTTCTAATGTGGGGACCAGATAACAAACAAATAACTAGACTGCAACATTCACATGTTATTATATTCTTATCACAGTTCTCGATGTAGGAATTATCATTCAGACTCATACTGGTAGTTGCAGAGTTGGGATTAGAACATAAATTTCTATTAGTTTAAAGCCTTCTCCTTTTGTACTTTATTGTTTGGAAAAAGAACATTCTGTAAAAATTTAAATAATAATAACAAAACTGTGAGTCTTATAAAGCTTTAAAATCACTATAATTTATACAAAAAATAAATTACTCATTTATACAGAGAAATTATTTCTATGTTTTGGTCATAGAAACTAAGTGCATTATACATTACCATAACACATAACTTTAAACATCTTAAAAAATGAATTATAGTATAAATTAGACCTCATCAAAAGATCATTCAGTTACATAGTTTATCAGTTATTGTCCAAAGTGTTCTCAGTAAGACAGCTCTAATTGCTTTAAAGTGTTTAATGTGGTGGACATTAGATTCTGTGGGTGGATAAGCCAATCTCTAAGTCAGCCAATGCTTCTGTAACTGTCCAATGGGTTCATTTTGCCTGCAGCCCAGATAGAGCAGATTTATCAAGACAAAGGAATTGCAACAGAAAAAGTTTAATTCACGCAGAGCCAGCTGAAGAGGAGACCAGAGTTTTATTATTACTCAAATCAGTCTCTCTGAAAATTCAGAGACTGGGGTTTTTTAAGGATAATTTGGTAACTAGGAGGCCAGGGAGTGCTGATTGGTTGGGTGGGAGATGAAATCATGGGGAACCAAAGCTGTCCTCTTGTGCTGAGTTTGTTCCTGGGTAAGAGACACAAGAACAGATGAGTCAGTTTATCAATCTGGGTGTTGCCAGGTGATCCACTGAGTGCAGGGTCCTACAACAGTAGACTGGTCCCCAGGCAAGCAAAGGGTTTGTTTTGGGAAAGGGTTATTATCATCTTTTTTTCAAAGTTAAACTATAAACCAAGTTCTTCCCCAAGTTAGTTTGGCCTATGAATAAGGACAGCTTGGAGGTTAAAAGCAACATGGAATCTGTTAGGTCAGATCTCTTTCACTGTCATAAGTTTTTCACTGTTACAATTTTTACAAAGGCAGTTTTACTCCTATGATAATCCTTCAGTTAGCTCACTGTCTAGTTCCTGGCAGTCTGTTTTGTGAGCCCTAACCCTGCCCCCAAAATTCTACTGCCTTGTAAATTCTGACTTTATATTTAAGATATGGAATCCTTTGGGGGCAAGGAGATAAATATCCTATTTAAACTATCAAGGGTGAAAATGCTTTTGAGGATCTAGTATCTGGTGGTGCTGTGAGCGTCACACAATTCAAATTACAAGCCTCTATTTGTTGTGTTGAGAGCAGGGACTGATAAATAAGGCACTTTGTGATTGTGCGACTGGGTATAAAACAGGCAAAATGGTGCTTATAACTTCCAGCTCTTCTCCGACTTGAATTAGCCAACAAGATTTTCATACAACATTTAGACTGAAGTAGCTGTTGCTTCTATTGCTGGCATTTTGTCTGGTTCAGGATCAATTTTATAGTTATGAATGTAGTTATAGCTCTTTAGCATCTGAACAAGAGAGAGGTGCAAGCTCATAAAATGAGAAAATCTGTTTTTGTTAAAGTAGACTATGTCCCGTTCAAAAACAATGAACCATATTAGCTAATTAGTGGTTTAAACAGTAGAGACTTAGTCAATCTTTTACTCAGCCATTTCAAAATTATTTGTTAATTGTCTACAGGTGTGTTAGGAGCATAGTTGAATAAAAAAAGGTTCTTACCCTCAGGAACTAAACAATCAGGTGCAAAAATGAGACAGGCATATTCACATTAAAAACTAAATGACAATTCAAGAGGCAGCACAGACAGTCTACGTTAAGCTGCCATATGAATAATAGCGACAATAAAGTAGGTGAGCTTCCAAAGAGGGAAGATCGAGGAAGGTGCTACAGGAAAATTTGGCATTGCCTTGTGTTTGGAGTTGAATGAGTTGGAGGTGAAGAAGTAGAGGTTGTTCCAAGTTGCAGAGAAGTAGGGTGAGGTTAAATGCATGAAACTAGGAATTAGTTTATCATATTTGGGAAATTGCAGAAGTAGCTTCTGACCATTTTATGGTCCTTTATTGTCAAGCTAAGACATTGGATTTTATCCTGAGAATAATGGGAATCGTTGAAGATTTTCTACAGGGGACAAGGATAGCATGTTAGAATGACTAAGCAGATAGAAATATGCATAATTTCTTGAAAATTGGGAGAATGAGAAAGGAAGAAAGCAGTTAGAACAGTGGTTCTTGGCTTTAATGTGCCACCTAAGGGGAAGGTGCAGTGGATCACACCTGTAATCCCAGCACTTTGGGAGGCCAAGGTGGGTGAATTGCTTGAGTCCAGGAGTTTGAGACAAGCCTGGGAAACACGGTGAAACTCTATGTCTACAAAAAATACAAAAGTGTTGGTGTGTGCCTGTAATCCCAGCTACTTGAGGGGCTGAAGTGGGAGGATCGATTGATCCCACAAGGTTAAGGCTGCAGTGAGACATGATCACACCACTGCACTGCAGCCTGGGTGACAGAGCAAGATCCCCCTGTCTCAAAAGAAAAAAAAAAAAAAAGAAAGAAAGAAAGAATCTACCTAAGGAGCTTGTTAAAATTGCACATTCCTGAGCCTTACTCCAGAGATTCTGGTTCAGCAAGTCTGGAGAGGACTCACAATCTCCCTGTTAACAAGGGTTAAATTCTGATATGAGTGGTCTTCAGGCCACCGTTTGAAAAATACTAAATTAGAAGGCTGTCACAATAATCCAGGAGTAAAAAGGTGAAGGTTTGTATTATAATTTTGGAAGTAGGAATGACAAGAAAGTGATGATTGGAGGAGATATAAGTGATGGAAGGAAGAACTGATAAGATCCAGAAATGTTTGGTATAAGAAATCAAAGGGAATAAATAGTTTAAAATGGTATTAATGTATTTAATTCATCATATTTGATATTTTTGTTCATGTAACTGGATTTTCTAATCAATTAATTTACTTAAAAAAGTCAGTGCAAATAAAAATAATGCATAAATGTAAACAAAGGTGAAAATATAAGATCAAATGATGGGTTTGGGAATATCTGCAAATCAGAAAGAAATCCATAAAAAAATTAAGCTACCATTTTGCATTATTTTCAAATATATTGTAATGATTAGTTTTCCCCATCATGGACTTAATTAATTCTTAGTCCAGATTTCTGGATTTCTTTAATCATTACCTTTTGAAAGTCGATGTAGAATTCTCAATTATCTAAATCTTCCTCATTAGCTGAGAGGCCAACTCTAGAGAATGTATTAGAATAGAACATCTTCGTAATTCCATTAGACTATGAACTCCAATTCTTGGTTAAGACAACATAGCTCCTGGAATTATAGTTCATAGTGAATAAAGTATGTAATCATGGGCCTTATTTTGAATAGTTTCTAGGACAAACACAAGAGAAAATCCTGAGAAGGTTACTATGGCTAGGTTCTAGCTTGCATCACTAAGTTATCAGGAATGGAAGATGAAAGGTATAAGGAGAAGTTTCTAGTAGAAATTATAATAATTGTCAGAGAAAGTATATCAGTCTCAGGTTGTTGCAAATTTGGGTGCAGTGGATGCTGCGTCCACTGGTTTTCATGAGTCCATAACCAATAATCAAAAGCAAGCAACTTTTCAAAAAGTAATTCCATCTTTTTTTTAAGTTTGAGTTTATTTAATACCTACATTTAGACATGTGAACAGATTGTTTGGCTTTTCCATGAATGACATCTGTGTACTTGCATAGTTGCCTTCATAGTTCATTTGGGGCATAATGTGCTATTAGGAACTGGAAGTGTGTTTTTTTACATGAATATTGCCCAAAATTGCTGAAATTACCAAGACCTTAATTTCACCAACAGAAGGAAAAAGGCAAAGAAATTCAGATTGTCTGAATAGTTAAAACATTATGTATAGATCAGTTTCAATTCAGTGCAAATAACAGCTACTCAGGAGACTGAAGTGGGAGGATCAACTGAGCCCAGGAGATTGAGGCTGCAGTGAGCCATGATCGTGCCACTGCACTCCAGCCTGGATGATAGAGTAAGACCCTCCTGTCTCAAAAGAAAAAAAAGAGAGAATCCAACTAAGGAGCTTATTAAAATTGCAAATTCCTGAGCATTAAGGAATATTAATTCCTTTATATTTAAAAGGGATGTTTGGTTTGAAAGAGGGAAGGATTTCACCTTTGGAAATCCTATGTCAAATAGAGACGAAAGAATGAGGACTTGGGAGAAGTTTCAGCTAAGAGGACAAGACAGCAGCAAAAGAAGGCTGAAGAAAAATGGCAAGTTCTGCTGGGCATCTGGGAGTTGTGAAAAGAGCAGCTCTAGCTTTGAAGTAAACTTCCTCAGTCAGAACTAGGCCCTTTAATTCAGGCAGTTCTCATCACCTTGGTCCCCTCCAGGGCTGATGGAGGCTGCTGAAATCATCTTTTGCTACATTGATACTCACTTTTTGCTCAAAGATGACAGGAAGTATTTAAACATAGACAGAATGTTATAAGTGATAGTTTGTTCATGATAGAACTTGTCCCGTAGTATTTTCTCTTTTTTTAAACTCTTATTTTAGGTTCAGGGATACATGGGCAGGTTAGTTATGAAGGTAAACTAGTGTGATGGAGGTTTGTTGTTACAGATTATTTCATCACCCAGGTACTACACCTAGTACCCAACAGTTATATTTTCTGTTTCTCCCCTTCCTCCCATCTTCTACCCTCAAGTAGACCCCAGCGTCTATTGTTCCCTTCTTTGTGTCCATGAGTTCTCAATTTAGCTCTCACTTATAAATGAGAACATATGGTATTTGGTTTTCTGTTCCTGCATTGGCTTGCTAAGGATAATGTCCTCCAGCTCCATCCATGTTGCCACAAAAGACATTATCTCATTCTTTTTATTGCTGCATAGTATGCTGTAGAGTATATGTACCACATTTTCTTTACCAAATCTGTCACTGACAGGCATTTAGTTTGATTCCATCTCTTTGCTAGTGTGAACAGTGCTGCAAGGAACATTCACGTGCATGTGTCTTTACGGCAGAAAAATTTATACTCCTTGGAATATATACCCAGTTATGAGATTGCTAAGTTGAATGATGGTTCTGTTTTTAGCTCTTTGAGAAATCATGACACTGCTTTCCACAATGGTGAACTAATCTACACTCCCATCAACAGTGTATAAAGGTTCCCTTTTCTCCACAACCTTGCCAGCATCTGTTATTTTTTGACTTTTTAATCAAAGCCATTCTGACTGGGATAAGATGGTATCTCATTGTGGTTTTGATTTGTATTTCTCTAATGATCAGCGGTATATAGCTTGCTTTTTTTCTAAGCTTTTCTGATTCATCAGTGGTCAGCAAACTGTTTCTAAAAAGATCCATTTAGTAACTACTTTCAAACTTTGTGAGATATACACTCTGTGTCAAAGTACTCAACTCTGCCATTGAAGTATGAGAACAGTCATTGACATTTACTTATGTAAATACACGAATGTGGCTATGTTCCAATAAAACTTTATTTACAAAAACAGTGAGCTGAATTTGTCTAATAGCCACAGTTTGTCTGCCCCTGTTTCATTGCAGTATGTGCTATTTCTATTGTGAATGAAAACGCTGGCTTTAGAAGGCTAACTACTTTTTCTGGCTAAGGAAGCTAACTACTGTCTTTAGCATAGTTTCCTAGAGAAATAGGTTAGATTAAAAATAGATAGGTACCTGACCCATACTATATCTGGCAAATTCTTTAACTAAAGAAATGTAAAATGCCACTAAATAGTGGTTACAAATTGAGTTCCAGCATTTTCATTTTCTAATTATGAGATGAGGACACATTTTCCTCATCTGTAAAATAGGAATAACAATACCTTCTTCATAAAAAGGCCATGGCTATCAAATGCCATAGCATAATGAAGTGCCCATTGCAGCAGCATCTGACATAGTAGGCCCTCAGTAAACATCTGTTTTCTCCCTTCTCCATTGCCAGGAAACACATATGGAATAGAAATAAAAGTAGAAACAAAAGAAAGAAGAAGGCAGAAGTAGTTTCAGTTTTAAAATATAGAAGCTCCTTATCTCACTAAAATATTCACTCCTGGCTTAAAGGCACAGGCCTATTACTACTTGAACACAGTTCATAATTTTTAAAAGGACTACACCTAGCATGTTACTGTGGGAGTTCTTGGTTTTGTACATACCTAATTTCCTAAATTATATGTATAACATCACATATGGAATATAATAATGTATATAGATGTGTATACTTAGATGTACATGTATTATTTATGTAACAGATACTGCTGAGCATTTTACATCTATTATCTCATAATCTTTACAGTAACATTGCAAAGCTGATTATATTATCTTCATCGATGAAAAAACTGACAGAGAGATTAATGTAACCCATCTGTGGTTACACATCCAGAAAGTCTTAGAGCTGAAACGGAAACTCAGGACATTCTGGTTGTAATGCACATTCTCTTTACAACCATAATAAATGACATACTTTTAAGAATGAATAATATTTAACTGTGATGAGACTACTGCTTTGGCTCATTGACTTAATAGATCCGCCATTTCTAAGTTACTTGACCAATATCAAAAAAGAAGTAGGTCAATTAGCCCAATCTGTGGTTTGTAATTGATCAATTAGTCCACATCTTTGAATCTGCACAGAGACCACTTGCAGATAAATCTAGATCTACATTTGCCACATTCCACAAAGCATTCTGAACAATTCACTGTGTTCAAAAATGATATTTCTATTATTGATGCATGAAGAAAATATGCTGTTTTCCATGCACTGAGCCACAGGGAAAATTACTCAGCCTTGGTAATGTTAGACCATGGATCTTTCATTTATTTTAAATGGTAATATCATGCTGAGGAGAATAATGGCTCATATCCCTCTTTGCCTTCCTCCAAATGCTATGTCAAAACTACTTTGATTAAAATAAATCAAATCTTGTATCACCGTGTCAAGTCTGTACGAAGACAGAGCAAGCAAGCAAAAACATTAAAAACTAAAGCGTTGATGAGTCTGCCTTGACTTGTGAATTCTGTATATTTTTCCCTTTCCTGAAGTGCTATTTTCTTTTCTTTTACTCACCAAGTTACTTGGAAGTTTAACAATTCCATCAAAATAAACACCATCTTTTCCCAATATTTAAAAATATGTATTATTCATTAAAAATGTTGCATTCACAAAAAAGTGAATAATTGGGCTACAATCTCAGTTAGTTTATGAGTGTTCCCCAGGTACTTCTCCTCTCTCTTTTGGAGGGAACATGTATTCCTTGAGGACAGATTAAGAAACTAGTCTTCCCTCAATGCCGGGAGCCTCTTTGAAGTCTTGTTTACTTCGGATCTTAAGGGAGAATTGTGATATGCTGAAAAGCATCACATTTGTTGTCACTTGAGGAAAACACCATTTGATCTAATAAGTTAGATTTTTCATCTTTCAATTAATGACAGCTATAGCTACATTAAGAATTGCATTTTGGAGGTCTTGGATAATTATCTAAAAATATTCACAGACCCCTTGGAGGCTAATGAATTAAACTTGGATGGCTAATCCTAGAATGACTTTATTCTAGCAAAGTTGGAGAGGAACTCGCCTTCTTCTATTTATCTAAGTTTTCTAGTTTGGATTCCTGGAGCTCTTTTCAATGTGTTTCCATGGTTAATAGCCTGATTTAGGGGAGTCGGGGAGAAAGAAACAAAAAGAAAATGTATTTTTTTAAAATTTACATGTATACATACATATACATATGTAAAATGCACATGGTAAAGCATTGTATTTTGCACAAAATCTTAAGTAAAGACAGACTTGGGTTTAGATGTATAATAGGATTTAGTAATACTAATAACAACAATAACAGCAGCAGCAAATTCTTGTTGAGTGTATGAAATGGATTACTTTATGTAATTCTTACAAAGTCCTATTATGTATATTTTGTCACTGATTTATTTTAGAGATGAAGAAGCTAAGGTTCAGCAAAGTTATAAAACTTGGCAAAAAAAAATCACGCAACTTTTGAGGATTCGGATTCATTCTGTCCAATGCTTATAACTCAGCCTCTTAAATAGAACATTTCATTTCAGTCATGAGGAAATTGACAATGTCCACACACATAAGACATGCTTACAGAGAAATAGGTACTGGAATACCGCAGAAAGGTAGGCAGGGACCACCAGCCTGAAGTATGAGCTCTGAAACCAGCAGTCTTCATTGTAATCCTGGCTTTGCCCTTGCTGTCTGAGTGTCTTTGGATGAATTATCATCTTCTGTGTGCTACAGTTTCTTTATCTGTACAATGGGGATACTAATAAAATAATTCTTGAAAAGCAGCTAAAACAATGCCTGGTTCATAGTAAACCCAGTAAATAGTAGCTGTCAATTTACTAGGTTGGTGCAAAAGTAATTGTAGTTTTTGCTATTACTTTGAGTGTCAGAAACCACAATGAGATTTGCAGCAACCTAATAGGTATCCTGCCCTCTCTGTCTTATCCCTTTTATCCTTTAGAGCAGCTAAACATGAGGTGAGCGCCTCATCCAGAGATTTATTGCAATATTTTATGCATCAGAACAGTTTGGAGAAACTGAGATAATACTGAGAAGATAGAAAATTTTTCTCTGTCACTCCATCTTCTATTTTAAGCTAGTAATTCTCCTCTCGTCTGTAATTTACCCCACTTCCTGATCCTTAAGCAGCTATCCTGAGTTCTTGTTAGTTATTACTAATTCCTGCTGTGATGTTTGCTGATAGTTACAATGTTAGATGATAAGGAATATTATATTTTAAAGGCAGATATTTGAGAAATAAAATTGCATTCTCACTACAAGAAAAGTTTCTGCACATCCAAAGGATGTAGGGGATAGATATTTAGGAATATATGTGTACCAGGATTGGGGAACTCGCAGCCAAAGAATGGAACAGGTTTACCTTGCATTTGAGAGCTACACACACCACTTCACAAAAATTTTTATCTTCATTTGGTATTAACTTTATTTAACTATAAAACTTTAAACTTTGAAAGGAGGATTAATTCTGTTTTGAAGATGTTTGTAGTTATTTTTAGCTCAGAGTTCTATCTGGGCTCCCCACATTTTGTGCTACAACAGTTTTAAAAGTCTGCCCAGTTATTTAATATGGGGAGATTATAAATACAGTGTTGTTGACTGGCCTGCAGCTCTCTCTTCTGAAGATGGAATATTCAACTCCATGTTGCTTACTGCTTCTTCCTATCCAACTTGGTTTCATCTCTTCTGCTGGTGATGATGTGAGTCTCCTGTCCTGTGGAGTTTTTATTGCTCTTATGTTTTTTCTTATATTCAACATATGTAGGTTATAGAGCATATAATTTATGAACTGCAATGTTATCAATATGTTGTATCTACCTGTGAGCTCCTTCCTTCTCCCAGTTACCATTTTTTCCTTCATCACTCACCAGGTAACAGACATCTGAAATTTCATGAATTGCATAACCTTTTCATTTTTAATACTTTTTAAAAATCATATATATATGTATCGTCTAAAATCTTGCTATGTAAGTATGGTCCACCAATCTATGCATGAACATTGCCTGGGAGCTTATTAGAAACACTGAATTTCAGCCATTCCCAGACCTGCTGAACGAAAATAAGTATTTTAATAAGAATTGCTGTTGATTTACAGGCACATTAGTTTGAGAAGCACTATATCAAAATATATTATTTTGTCTTCCAAGGGGTCGTTTTGTTTTTTTTCTTATTTGTTTTGTGTTTTTAAGAGTTATAAGAATGACAGGATACATACATATATGAGGATACATACATATATGATTCTGTTTGTTGTCTTCTGCCACTTGCTTTGTTTACTTAACAGGGCATTTCTAAGATTCATCCAGGTTGCTTTCTGTAGTTGTTCGAGGCTTCTTGATGTAACATTTGTGCTAATTCTTTCTTGCTAAACATTTAGTTTGTTTCTAGCTCGTGTTAGAGTGCAGAATCCTGCTATGAACACTCTGGTACATGTCTCCGTGTGTGTGTGTGTGTGTGTGTATGTGTGTGTGTGTGTGTGTGTGTGTGTGTGTGTGTGTTTGCAAGTAAAACATTTTCTGTGCTGTGTACCCAGGAGTAGAATATGAATCATAGTGTATGTGAATGTTTACCTTTACCAGATCATGGTAAACTGGTTTACCACCAGCAGTATATGACTTTCCAATGATTTACATCTTTTCAAATACATGATGTCATCAGGCTTTTTACTTTTTGCTGACCTAGTGGACATAAAGTGTCCTCTCACTGTGGTCTTTGTTTGCATCTCCCTGATTACTAATGAGATTGGTCAATTTTTTCATATGTTTATTTACCATCCTGCTTTCCTGTTCTGTGAAATGCCTTTTCATGTGCTTTGACTATTTTTCTATTTTTCTCTCATTGATTTTTAGGAGTACTTAATTATTTTGAAATAGTCCTTTGAGAGTTACATGGATTGCTATATTTTCTTCCAGTTTATGACTTGTTCTCTCACTTTCTTGATCGCTTTTTTTCTGGACTTCCTTGACATTGTCCTTTCTTTTTATTTTTATTTATTTATTTATTATACTTTAAGTTCTGGGATACATGTGCAGAACATGCAGGTTTATTATATAAGTATACACGTGCCAGGATTCTGCACCCATCAACCCATCATCTACATAAGGTATTTGTCCTAATGCTATCCCTCCTCTATTCCCCACCCACTGATGAGCCCCAGTATGTGATGTTCCCCTCCCTGTGTCCATGTGTTCTCATTGTTCAACACCCACTTATGAGTGAGAACATGCAGTGTTTGATTTTCTGTTCTTGTGTTAGTTTGCTGAGAATGATGGCTTCCAACTGCATCCATGTCCCTGCAAAGGGCGTGAACTCATCTTTAGACCCCTTCCTTACACCTCATACAAATTTAACTCAAGATGGCTTAAAGACTTAAACGTAAAACCTAAAACCATAAAAACCCTAGAAAAAAACTTAGGCAGTACCATTCAGGACATAGGTATGGGAGAAGACTTCATGATTAAAACACCAAAAGCAATAGCAACAAAAGTCAAAATTGACCAATGGGATCTAATTAAACTAAAGAACTTCTGCGCAGCAAAGGAAACTATCATCAGAGTAAACAGGCAACCTACAGAATGGAAGAAAATTTTTGCAATCTATCCATCTGACAAAGGGCTAATATCCAAAATCTACAAGGAACTTAAACAAATTTACAAGAAAAAACAAATGACCCCATCAAAAAGTGGGCAAGGATATGAACAGAAACTTCTCAAAAGAAGACATTTATGCAGCCAACAAACATGAAAAAAAGCTCATCAACACTGGTCATTAGAGAAATGCAAATCAAAACCACAGTGATCACTCTTGAATAGAATTTCCAAATGTTAATATAGTCTATCAGTCTTTCACTGTGCGTGCTTTTGTATCTTAAAAAAATATATTTTCTTGCACGAATACTATAATATTATTCTAATAATATCAGTGGATGGGTGGTTTAATACATAATTAGAGCACGAGAATGGTATTAACTGAAATACTAAACCACCCATCCACTGATATTCTTAAATAACTCATCAATTGACATTTTACTTTCAAAAGGCCTGTGTTTAATTTCTCCTGTTTGTCATCCAGGCAAGATCGCAAATTTTGGACTTAGATTGACCAGACTCAAATCTGGGCTTTGAAACAGCAAGTATCTGACGTTAGTTAAGTAATTGTCCCCATAATCTTCAGTTTCCTCATAAGTAAAATAGTTACTGCTACAATTCCTCTATTTTAAGAAATCCATTAATTACAATAGTTGCGTCAATTTAATAGGAGCTTTTTAAAATTGGGACTATTGTTTTAAATTTACATTTTCTTAAGTGAATTAAAAATGCATACATTTTGCCTTACCAATGCCTACCTACCACATTACTTTTCATCATCTCAAACTACAAGATTAGATCTTCTCTACATTAAGAATCTAAAGATTTATATACAGTTTTTGCCTTTGGTAGTTGGGCCTAATTTCATAGTAACAAGCTCCTTCATAATCTCTTACATTTTTGAGATTGAGAGTGACATTTCAAGGCATATTGATTCATTTTTATAAAAAATGTAATTATCAACCACAAAAAGTTAAACATCTTCTCTTAAAAGTCAGCTAAGAACTGGACAGATGGACATTTAGCAACTGAGTAATCATTCTTCAGTTCTCATAAATCAGTCACTTTGAAAGTTCTATGACATCTTCTGAGGGATTTGGTAATATCTACTCATTTTAACTGTATTGCTGCTGTGTGACTGGCCATGATTTTATACTCATTTCAATGCTAAAGCAATATACAGCTTCCAATACCATTCTTATGAATATCTTGTTGCTTTTCAATAAGATATGGAAGTGCAGTTTTTCACCCAGAAAGACTTTTTCACTTACAGTAAATGTTTGTCTCCCACTCATGTTTTAATTTTCTTCCTGCATACAAAATAACTTAGCTCTTCAACGAGGTATTATTAATTATAGTGTAATCTTTTGAAGACCTTTTAAGTAAATAGTATACTTTTTTTTTTGAGATGGAGTCTTGCTCTATTGTCCAGGCTGGAATTCACAGTGCGATCACGTCTCACTGCAACCTCCACCTCCTGGATTCAAGCAAGAGTCAGGAGAATTCCTCAGACTCCAGAGAAGCTAGGATTACAAGTGTGCACCACTATGCCTTGCTAGTTTTTTAATTTTCAGTAGGGACGAGGTTTCATCATGTTGGCCAGGTTAGTCTTGAACTCCTGACCTCAAGTGATCTGCCCACCTCGGCCTCCCAAAGTGCTGGGATTACAGGCATGAGCCACTGCACCTGGCCAAATAGTATAAGTCTTAATTTAGGTAAGTGCAAAGTTCCACTCTCTGTAGCTATGTGAATACAAGTCAGAAATCCAAAGTCCTTACCATGACCAGCATGGACTTCCTTGATCTGTCCTCATTTCCTAATAGCTTTCACCTGACTTCATCCCAGGCCACTAGTTGATTTACTATTCCTCAGCCTTAACAAGCTGGCTGCCATGTCTTTGCACTTGATTTTCCCATAGCCTGGAGTGCTGGCTCACTCCCTTACTTCCTTCAGGCCGCTCTACTCTTACTCTTTTGTAGAAGCCTTCCTTGCCAGCCAATACAAAATAGCATTCCCAAACATCACACTCCAACTTCTTAATTTGCTTCAGTTTGCTTCATAGCACTTAGCTCCATCTGATATAATATATATATATATATATATATATATATATACACATATATATGCTTAAGTGTTTATTCTGTCTCTTTTAATTAGAACAGGAGAGCCAGAACTTTTTTTATTGACTATTGTCTCTCAGAACTTATGGTTGGCACATATGAAGTGCTCAGTAAATACTGGTTAAATGGCTGAATAATGTTGAGACAATCAGGTGACCAGATGTTTTCTATGTAGAGTGAGAGTCACATAGACTCTTCTCAACATTGGCAGAGGAGTAGCACAGTTCTTTAGTCTCCACTGAAAGACTCATCATAATCTTTAAAATGTTAACATGTGAAGAAAAAAGCATATTGTTGCAAGGATTAAATAAAATGATGTATGGAAAATGTTTGCCAGAATCAGAATATCAAGTGTTCATTGTTCAATAAATGCGACAAAATTAATTCCATCCAAATCAGTCCTTACCCCTTTCTTTCCTGTAACAGTCGCAATGTTGGCTTTTTTCTAGTTTAGGCAAATGCTTCCATCTGTGCTCTGCAGTTCAACGCCCCCCAACCCCATCTTCTCACGGACAACATACTGTTATTTTCCTTCCTTCTGTCATACCTGTGATTTATCCTTCTCTTGGCATCCTACTCATCAACTTTAAAGCCTGCTCCACCCAGAAGCGGGTCCTTTTGATAATGTATACAAAGTCACCACATTGCCTTTCGGAGACACTGAGTAAGACATAATTCTTTATCAGGGTCTGCTTATGGCTCAGCTGTCCTAGCAGGTTTGTAGAATTTCTGAATGTCCAGTGCCTCATAATATCTCTCATTTCTAAGTTATTGTCTGTTCCAGTCTCTGCCCAGAATGCTTTTACTCGTTTATCTACCAAGACACACACACATTCATGGTCACACATATGTATTCATACATACTGATAATTGCTAATTTCAACTTGCACTTAAGGTCCTGGCCTCAGATTAGATGCCACTCTCTCTTTGGTGAGGACTCACTGAGCCCTAAGAGTTGGATTTTCTTCCTGTGTTTCCACAGCAGACATTACATAACCCCATCAGTATATCTCTTCCCCACATGTTCCCAAATTATAGTTGCTTATTTATTTCCTCTGCAAGACAGAAGACTCCTTGAGGATAATAATTTTTGTGTATGTTTGTGAGTGAAATAACAGTCTTCATGAGAATTGGCACAGTAGATAAGTGACATTTTTACCTTGAACTGATAAATGGAATGGTGTCAATAAAAAGTTACAAAATTGATTTATAATGATACTGAGCCTCCAACTAGTTGGAGATTAGTGTGCTGCTAAATTTGCATTAGGGTGCTAGTCAAAGACAAGGATATTCAAGTACAACATTTCTTAGTATTAGTTGCATATTTCTGTTTATTTCATATTAGACAAAAAAATTACTGAAAAACAGCCTAATATACTGCATTGGAAACAATATGTTAGAGACTTTAATACCAGTATTTTCAGTGGCAATACTGACAATATTATCTCATATATGTATAGGTTTTTACAAATTTAAGAGCCTTTCATATATCTCAAGGAAATACCCTAAGCTTGTTTCTACTCATCATTAAAGATGTAAGTGAAATCAGAGACTTTCAACGCCTTTTGGATATGTTAACTAGACAGAAGTTTAGCCTTTTGTGATACATCTGATGATAAAAATTTCCAATTTTAAGCTGACTGTTTGGAATCAAATTGGACATCTTTACAGATGAAATAGCACTCATGTGCTCAAGTATATGTAGGATGTATGCAAAATGAATGTCTCCTTTAAATCTTCCTCCCGTTGCCAAGATAGAAATGGACCCTTAGTTGCTGTCACTTGCCATCTTACTCTGTGTTCTGGATAGAAATGGTGCTTGCTCTCTGCTAACTGTTAATTGACATCAATTCTGCCAGAACTCTCCATCATTATTGACAAGAATGTTCTTCGTTGTTAATTGCCCAGCAGCAAATTGAGTGATTGAATGTATCTTTGGGACAGATTTGGAATGCATTTGCAGAAAAGGGTAGGGGTGGTAATGACATAATGCATGGTAATGTCACCAACTAACTGCTTATTTAGGTCTCTTCAGGAAAAAGATACTGATCATTTACCTGATTTTTACTTTTTATATAGATGTGCTAATGGTAAGTACTGATAGCTTTCAAGGATGCCTCATATTAATCCAGCGCTTCACAAAGTCTCTCTCAGACTGTACCCATAAAACTCCAAAATCTATGGTCAACTAGTGGGGAAAAGTGGACAATTTATTTAACATATAAGCAGGGAAAACCAATGGGTAGATGGAATATTTTACATTTTTGTTGTTTTAATTATAAGTAGGCAATCCCTAGATTAATGAGAAGAGTTTTTAAATGGAAGGCTGGGGAATGCTCAATTTTGAAGGATATAAGATTTTCTTTTAATATAGAGGCAACTAGAGTAATAGAAAAAGTGCATATTTTTATGAGAACTTTGCTTATAAGCTGGTTTTGCCTGGAATTATTTGAGACCCAAGGGAGAATCAATTAATATCTAGAGTATTTTTGCAACCTATAATGAGAGAGTAAGTCTGGATCAGTAGTTACTGATATATGAAATCACATGAAGACTTTTTTAAAATGCTGATCCTCCTCCAGAAATACTGATTTTATTTGTCTAGGCAGGGTAATGATGATCAAACTTTACTCTGAACAGCATTTTCTCACAAACCTGGCAAAGGTATAGAGCCTCAAGCCCTATCCTGCTTCAAGGAGCCTGGGTCTTTGTGTGCTGGATTAGCTCTCCAGGTGATTCTGATAACATCAAAGTTTGAAATCACTGCTCTAGGTTCAACATCTGACATTTTTTTTGCAAGCTCCCCAAGGTGATATTCCCTAGGTACAGCCAAGTCTGCGAACTGCTGATTAAAGAGGTATTTAGGATTCTTCCCAGTCTGACAGGAATAATAAAATTGCTACCTTTTATTAATAATAAAATTTCTACCTTTTATTGCATATAAGGCATTGTGCTAAGTATTATTTCATTAAATGATTGCAAAATTCTGTGAAGTAGGTAATATTAGTACTATTTTGCATATAAGAGACAAGGAGAGTAAATAATTTAGCTGAAATAATATGGCTAGGAAGTGGAGATTGGAACTCACATTGTTATCTCAAAGATCACGCAAGAAACTATTACTATCAAGAATCTTTTGGAATTATAAGATAAATTAAAAACTCAACCAGTTGGAAACATATCGTTCCTGACTTGCAATCACACAATAAAAACAAAACAAAGAATTTTTAAAAAATAACTGGATAATGTAGAAAAAATAAAGTGCTCATGAATTAAAAGGAGGGAGTAAATTGGCAGTGAAAATCAGGTTAGATTTGAATTATTCCCATTTAATCTGAAAAAAAATATATATATATATAAATTATTTGTACTGTTAGTATATGAGAAATCTGAATAAGAGTTTCAGATAGAGGTATTAAGGAGTTACACTAAGGGGAAAGGTGGCAAGCTTTTCAAGGGAAAGAAGAAATTTGCATACTTCTTTAAAATGGTTTTGGATGTTAATAATGCAGTGAATTAAAAGAAAAAAAACAGTCTATACTGCAGAATGCTTCCATTTCTCTGCTTTTATGTTTGGGAAAATACTGGCTTAATGCCCTCCTAGGCATGGAAAATACTTTGACCACTGCCAACAGCCACACTTGTGTCTGCAAAGGGGCAAAAATTGTGCCTTTGTAAAGTATGGCTTAGGCCTACACAGTGGGGAGTGGTGCTCAGGAGACTTTCTTGCTTTTTTTTTAACACAGCCTTTCTCAGATTTTGCATATAGGCCGCATATGAGCAGAGGGCTCATATTAAACTGTTGGAGGAAAGGTATATTTCCAATAATAAATAAATAAATAGCATGAAGAGATGATGAGGGCCTTCTGCAGCCACTTGCACATTTTCATGGACTGTTCTTACTGATGAGCAAAGTGAGCACTTATTTTCACTGACATCATTTTCCCAGTGGTATCTAGACTGCGTATTCGCTTTGTGGAGAGTGTTGAATTTTCAGCAGTTTAGAGGTTGAGACATGGTTCCTGATTCTGGTACTCTAGTATCCATCACATGATATGCATGAAATGTACATATTAAATTACGTTAAGACTGAGTGTGTGGAAAGAATAGAATAATTACACAGCCAACAAGTTATTGTGAGTCCACAATATATTATCATTCAAATAATGGATGGTACTATGGTAACTACCACAAATTCTAGAATTATTTTAACAGTAAGCAAATTGCATTTAATCTTTAAGTAATATGGTAAAGTTAAAAAGGTGCAAGGAAAAAAGTGTCTATATATTGCCCTGAAATCATCTTGGCTTCTTAAAAACATTTGACACTGCAGGAAAATGCTAATTAAAGGAAGACAAAAGTTGGATTTGGATTCTAGTGCCCCATAGGACTCTAGTTTCTGGGAATATTGATACAACATGTTCTTAAAATACTTTGGTAATAGAGCTATGTTCTGCTGAAAGTGGCAGAAAGGCAAATTGCAGGCAGGCACTGAAGGTAGAAACTAACGAAGGTAACCAGAGGTTTGTAATGGAAAAGGTGCCTCAATCTTAACTCTGGTCCGCGGGCTCAGCCGTGGCTCTGTAACTAAGGACGTCTCGGCTTGATTTCCAGCAAGGACCACTCCCAGGACCAATACTACTAGCTGGAGGAAGACCTTCAAGAGGAAACATTGTGGGGTCTCCCTGCCATGCAAAAGATCCACACAATATTTTATCCTATGTCAGGGAAAGAGCCTGAATTAATCTTATTATTGGATCTTCACCCGGATCCAATTTTTCAGCGACGCGCATAGACAATATTCCAGGCAACTTTGCCAGGTCACATTCCTTATCTCTGGAAGCGCGAGCATGGGGCTCATCGTCAACAAGCTCTGAGAACCAGCCAGGAATCGTCAAACTCCATTTCTCGAAGAGCACTGAAGCAAGCGGAGGTGAAGAGGAAACCTCCGGGGCAGTGGGGAGCAGGGTGGAGGAGGGAGGCGCGGGCACGATGAGGGGAAGGATCTGGAGGACAGGTCTGACTCCTGACTGGCTGGAGTGATTTTGGAGAAAGTCACAGCTCCAGCGTGCCAGCCTGGAGCTGTCCAACTTTTCAGCAGCTCTGGGATCAGGGGTGCCCTGGACCGAGGAGGCGGCTACGGCTGCCGCCACTGCTGCTGCTTCTGCACCTCGAGTTGCTGACAATCCCTGTTCTCGCCGCCGGCGCCCAAAGGAAGGAAGGGAAGAAGAAAGGGAGGAAGAAGGACCAACCTTTGGCGAAACCGAGCTCCGCACGCCCTAGTCTTGGTGACTTGGGGAGCCCGAGAGCGCGTCTCTGCCATAGCCTCGGTGGAGGGAGCCCTGCTGCGTTCTGTGACCCCTCCCGCTGGCAGAGCCCCCTCTCGGTAGCCCAGAGGCTCTGGCGGCTTCAAGTGAGAAGCTGAGCACCAGCCTCTGCCGGGCTGCAGAAGCGGCGGCGGCGGCAGCAGCATCGGGAAGGCGCTCGGGCCAGCACGGTGAACCCGGACTGGGCAGCAGGGCGCGGAGCCGAGAGCCAGGATGGAGGCAGAGGGCAGCAGCAAGCCAGCCAGGGCGGGCAGCGGAGAGGGCAGCGACAGCGCCGGCGGGGCCACAGTCAAAGCCCCCAAACATCTCTGGAGGCATGAGCAGCAACACCAGTACCCGCTCCGGCAGCCCCAGTTCCGCCTCCTGCATCCCCATCACCACCTGCCCCCGCCGCCACCCTCGCCCCAGCCCCAGCCCCAGTGTCCGCTGCAGCCGCCACCGCCGCCCCCCCTGCCACCACCCCCGCCACCGCCCGGGGCTGCCCGGGGCCGCTACGCCTCGAGCGGGGCCACCGGCCGCGTCCGACATCGTGGCTACTCGGACACCGAGCGCTACCTGTACTGTCGCGCCATGGACCGCACCTCCTACGCGGTGGACACTGGCCACCGGCCCGGCCTGAAGAAATCCAGGATGTCCTGGCCCTCCTCGTTCCAGGGACTCAGGCGGTGAGTGGAGAGCGCCCCCTCCCCCATTCAGGCAAAGGGTCACCTCCCCTCTTCTCAAATTCTCCATCTAGGTCTGCTTATCACCACCAATCTTAGACCCAGGATCAATGCCAACCTGGAAATTGGAGGGAGGGTGAACAGGGGTGTGCCTGTCCTTGATTGAGAGTTTTCGATTCAGGTGTGTAAGAGACTCCCCGGAAGTACCGCATAAATGTTAATTGGGGCCGTGTGTGTCTGTGTGTGTGTGTGTGTGTGTGTGTGTGTGTGTGTGGTGCGCGCGCTTCCCAGTTATCTGTGCCACGCATCAGCCCTCTCTCCACCCACTTCCATATCACCCTGGTGAGTGAGACTAAACAAGCGAAATCAGTTTGCTCTGGGTGGAGAAGAAGAAAAGGTGAAGGTGTTGAGGGAATTTGACCCGGGAAAGCACCCAGTCTGTCCACTCACCCCATTGGGAGGAGGGGTCCAGGTGGGGAGGGTCGGTGGGGCTGCTCTGACTGGGCAGGAGGGAGTGGAAAAGCCTGGTCCCGGGATTGCAGCTAAAAGGCTGGGAACAACTCGTATCTCTCTTCATCAAGTGGAGAAGTAAATTGAACAGCAAAAGGGGAGAACAAACACGTGGGTGACTTGGAGAGTTTGGAGCAAAATGTTCAGCAATCCTTGAGAGAGAGAAGAGGGTGAGGGAAGGAAGGAAGGAGGGAGGATGCGGTGGGAGTTACACTGTATCGGTGTGTGCGAGCTTGTGTGTAGGGAGAGCGGTGTGTATATCAGTCGTCCCTGCAAAATCCCAGGAAGAAAGCGCCTTGTTTTAGCAGCAGGCAAGGCATAGAGATTTGATTATAGTGATTTTCCTTTAACGTAAGTGCTATGAAAGGGCAGGGAAGCCGCATATCAACCGGGAGTTTTAATAGAAGTTGACCGCTGCGTTTCCAAGGAAATGAGTAGTGTAAAGGACCAACCAGAGCCGTTCTGAGGAGTCAGCTCCAGATTCTTAACTCAGGCCTGGAGGTGGATGTGGGGCCCACGTTTGGTCCCTTTCCTGATAACCCAGAGACAGCTCCTTTCTTCCCTGTCCCAGGCCCTCCATGCCTTGAGTCCCTTCCCCCACACAGGCACAGGAAAAATAATTCAGGAGCTGCTGATCCTTAGCACACCTAATGGTAAAGTAGAGGGGTCGTCATCTAACCTTAGACGTGGACAGGCATCGATACACTGCACCTCCAAACCACAAGTCTGGACAATGGGTAGTTATCAATTGTAAATCAAAACAAGTCTGGGTGTGGAGACAGGAAAATCTGGGGCTGGGATTGTTTCTCCAACTCTGATTGACAGTAGGTTGAATTGATCAGAACATCATAATGGTGTTCAAATGTGTGTTTATCTGAGTTTTTTTTTTTTTTTTGTATGTCTCTCTGTTGCATACACTATGTACAAGGAATTCACCCAAACTATCACAACCCTGATATGTACACATCAGTTCAGCTTGCACATATGCTCTTAGCCCTTTGCCTGCCTCACACCCATAGGTACCTTGTTGGGGATGTTCTTGTACCTGTTGGATGAGAAGAATGAGTATTGTAGTTAATCTCAATTCAGATCAATTTAAACTCTGACAATTGGTACAGACTGCAGACGTTCATAAATTAATATAAAAGTTTCATTTTTCAGCCAAGACTGCTAAGACCCTTTGTTTGAGGAGGTGGATGTCCTTCCCTCACCCCTTTGGTTGAGCACTATACTATGTAGGACCTTGATGATAGAATGAAGACAAGCATGACACTTTGTATATTTGATCTATTAATAGAAAAATACTGTGTGATGATGAACCCTTAATAAGCATTAAATAAGAATAAGAATTCTAGCTTCATCTGTGGGCTGATGGATTTTTTTCTTAATTGATTTCATTTATTAATAAAATAGAATATGTCTGAGAGAGTGGAAGGAAGAAAAATAAGCTAATTGGAATAGAGGTATTGCATCATTGATTTGAATTTATTTTTTCTATGCTCTCTACATTGATTAATTGTTCTATTTGAAATTTTTTAGTTGAATGGTTCACAGGCAAACTAAGATGTATAATATTTACACATAGCTGCCACCGTGGCTCATCTGATATATCATTGTCATTCTATTTAAGGATCTGAGACTTAAAATTCTTTACAACACTTGCATATTCCCCACATGCTCACACATTGCCTGTCATGCTTTTCCTTAATAGAGTTGCTTTTGCAAATAAATATGTCTTCAAGGAGAACGTAGATATTAGTTTCCTTCTTTAAAGAGAGCAGCAACAATACTTTTTGGTTTTAAAGAGAACAGCAACAATGCTTTTAAATTATCAAAGAAATTTTACATTTATTAACTAATTCAAATCCTACAAAAATGCTGCGATGAGATGGTATTATCTCCATTTGATAGACAAGAATGCTGAGCTCCTGAAGATGTGAGCAATTTATCACATAGACTGTGAGTGCCAGAGCTAAGACTGAAACCCAGGTCTCCTGCCTCATCAAAGGTGGTGAGCCTGCCTAAAATAAACGTGTGCAGAACCGGGGCCTGTTGACAACACCAAGAAATATATTAAACCAAAAATGAAGCTTATATCAATTGATACTACAGGACATAAGCCCGAATGAACTAAAAATGATATAATGGTTTAAATCCATTTTTAACAAAATGACAGATGCCACAAGCTTCTGGAAGTTATGAGAGATTTTAACTTTAGAAACCCTGGGCAGTATAAACTGGTGTTAATGATCACAATAGAAGAAAACCAGTGTATTTGTTGACATTGTAAAATGCATATAATACTTATGAAACAGTGTTCAGATAAATTAAACCTAGTGAGAACATTTAAGGTCTTTTTAAATAATTTACTAAAGAAAACAAGAACCAGTGTGTGTGTGTGTGTGTGTGTGTGCGCACGCACACACGCACGCACGTGCACGTGTGCACACATGCGTTTGCACCACCATCAAACCATCATCCAAATGGGGGTTTAAATAGTCTATCATGTTAATGTCTGAAAAAGCCTCAAGGGTGGATGGATGAATGATTCCCTATGGATCATCAAGAAAGATACGTCCCTTAAAAAGCTATTTCTAGCATGTACAGTAGCATTTTCAGATATTATTTTGGCTGAAATTTTGAGAATTTGTTACAGTTTGTGAAGCGATAGGAAAGAGGAATCTTGGTTTAATGAAGAAATTAATATAAGCAGTAAGGAGGCAACCCTCAGACATTTTGTGGTCAATTCTTATGAGTCCATGGAAAATTTTGATATGTTAAACAAATTTTTTATAGAAAGTGTATCTGTCAAACAAAGTAGATTCATATCTTAATCTAAACATGGAAGAAATTTCAAAGAATAAAATTACCAGAGAAATGAGTCTCTATGTTACCAAGAGAAAAAATGAAATATGAAAAAAGGTTTAAACACCCTTAAAAATGTATTTATCAGACTAATCATTTCAACTAATAGTTTTCAAAATGTAACAACCATTTAACTGAACTAATAAATAATTTTATTGTTTCTTTGACTTTCCTCTACATGACAAAATATTTTCCTTATCAGTAATGTGTTTTTTGGAATACGCAGGAGCAGTATATTTTCAATAATATAAATCATTAAGGTTGAAAATACAAGCAGCATGGGTGATTCCTTGATATTATAGAACATTCTAGATTATAGAGGTATAAATATCCAGAGGGGGACATTTGCTTTAGGTACTTTATTTTATTCATTTATTTGTATCTATTTATTTTTATTTTTATTATTTTTAGAGACAGGGTCTTGCTCTGTCACCCAGATTGGAGTGCAGTGGTACAATCATAGCTCATTGTAGTCTTGAACACCTGTGCTCAAGGGAGCCTCCTGCCTCAGCCTCCCAAAGTGCTGGGATTAGAGGCATGAACCATCATGCCTGGCCCAATTTAGGTATTTTAGAAGGAAAAGAGCTAAAAACTATAATCACACAAAATATAAATCCTGTGCATATTATGTTTACTTTACTTGACATTTGCTTTTTTTATTTTATATTTTATTTATTTATTTATTTTTTGAGACAAAGTCTCGCTCTTGTCACCCAGGCTGGAGTGTGCAGCAGCGCAATCTTGGCTCACTTCAGACTCTGCCTCCCAGGTTCAAGCCCTCAAGTGATTCTCCTGCCTTGGCCTCCCAAGTAGCTGGGACTACAGGCACGAGCCACTGTGCACTGCTAATTTTTTGTATTTTTAGTAGAGATGGGGCTTTACCATGTTGGCCAGGCTGGTCTCAAACTCCTCGTCTCAAGTGATCTGCCAGCCTCGACCTCCCAAAGTGGTGTGATACTGATGTAAGCCACCACGCCTGGCGATAGTAGTTTTTTAAATACGTTAACATCATATATTAAATAAAGAAAACATACTGTAATATTTAAATAGTAAAAGAAATTAGGTTTTTATTTTTCTATGCTGGGTTATAAAAGCTATTTCTTTATTGTTTTATTGAAATTTCAGGTTTTTAGTGTAACTTTTCTTCATTAAAGGATGTAATGGTAATCCAACTTCATGATGCAAAATTTAAATTTCACATTACCAAAATAACTAATTGAAAAGTTGACCATTCAGTTGTCTACATCAGTGAATTTAAATTTCAGGAAACCATATATTTTAAAAAAAACATACTGGAAAACTGACATAAGGTTGACATCTTTAAATTTTAATATGTAAGGACACTAAGGATATTTAAATAACAAAAATGTAAGGCAAATGTATATTTTTTTACATTTCTTACATATTGCCAACACAGTAACACCGTGTTAGACTTTTTTTTCAAAACTAGTTTGAACCTTTCTTCATTTGCCTCCACTAGAATATTGTCTTGGTAACGTAATTTAATACTTTATCAGCTAATGTGTTCTAAGCCTTTGATTAATCAGAAAAACATAATGAATCCATCACCTTCTTACATTTCACTTCTAAAATGATGTACCTTCTGTGTCTCATGAAGGGGGATGGTGGACAGGAGGAGGTAGGAGGGAAAGGATAGGAACATGCCCCAAGCATGGAATGTTTGTAAGGCCTTATCTTATTCTAATTCGACCATACTGGTTCATTTGCCCACATGTGGAGCAGTAGCAGGGAAACGGGTAACTGACAAAGTCAACAAGACACATTTTTCTAATATGTCAATAAGAGAAGGGACTGAGGCTTACATTTACCTAACCCACCACTGTCCATCTTTTACATTTGAAGAAATATGTGTCCTGAGTGGTTAAATTACTTAACAAAACTAGTTTACTTCCCAAACTGTAACTACAAACTATATCTGCTGACAATTACTTTACATTTTTCATATCGTGGCCATCTTTTAATCATCACTATCCCTAAGTTCCAGGCTATAGCCTTGAACCGAAAGTTTGGAAATTACTTTTAAAAAACATTTGTGAGTAAGTGGAATATTCAGATATTGGCATAAGAAAGATGACTTCAGAAAAGAAACATTCTTTCACTTTCCAATTTGGATACATTTACACACACACACACACACACACACACACACACTCTGATGGGTTGCTCACTAATTTCTATCTCTAAACTTTAATACGGGTTTGGAGGGATGCCTTGGAAAGAGTTCTTAAAGACCAAATAGAATAATAATCTAAAGAGACTTAATTCTGTTTATGATTTTTGCTAATTATTTAAATGTCTGAAGCCTATCATGGGTGAACCTATGCCCCTCTCACAGCTTATTATCCATATACAGGTTTAAAAATATGCAATATGTGAGTCTGTAACTTGAATGCTGCTAGTCCTGGCTCATAACAGCAATGTTGCTAAGGGATTATACCAAATAGCACTGTATTATATTTCAAAAGATGTTGTGGCTATTTTTACCCTGAGGAACATTTTTCTACGTTTAAAAAATAAGAAAACTGATTTTTCCCAGAGAATGAGGCACTTTATTGTTTAAAACTTATCAGCTGTTTTGATCCTATATTCACACCTATCACCATTGCCCCAAACCTCACCATACCACTTTGGAGATTGAGGACTCTATAAAGTTTGCTTTGTCATCTAAACGAGCATTTATAGTAATTGATCTGTCTCAACCTGGGGCATCATATCCATCCAGTTGTCTCTGGCCAGTGGCATTCTTAGACTCTTCTCTCCCCTAACTTTGGATCTCAAAGACCACCAAGATCTTTGAACCTTCCTCAGAAACACCGGCTGTGCTTTTCCCTTGCCACTTCCCAAGTTCAAGCACTTAGCCTCCATTCACTAAACCATTGCAGTAGCCTCTAAGTGATCTCTAGTTCCAATCTCTCCTCACTCCGACTGTTTTTACACTCCAGGCCACCAATTTTATCATCTTCTTCTTCTAAATCTTAAAATAATTTCTCTTTGCCTGGAAGATAAAGTCTAAATTTATTAGTTTGACTCTTCAGCATGTTATCCCAGTCTGTCTTTCTTGCAGAAAGCCTAACTTTTATCCCTTTTTGTAAACCCCATGAAATAATCACACTTAGATTTTGGTCATGGTCTGAGTTCTCTATGCTTCTCACACCTCTCTCTTTCTTTCTGAGGCTGTTTCTTCCCTCTAGGTTGCTATCCCTATGCCCTACAACACCCCTTCCTTAGCTGTTCCGAAAACTCATGATTATCTTTTCAAACTCAGTTCATGTTACCCTCTTGTGGATATTCCTACACAAAGAAGAAATATCTTTCTTTTTCGGACTTTCCCATAGCATTTTGTATATTATTTATACTCTAGTAGTCACCAATAATTATTTGTTTTACCTGTCTCCCACATTAGGTGCATTAGGACCTTGCACAGTGAATGGTTTTATATAGATCCTTAATAAATGATGAGCTTTAAAAAAATGATGAGTTTGTATCCTTTGTATGGACATGGATGAATCTGGAAACCGTCATTCTCAGCAAACTGACACAAGAACAGAAAACCAAACGCCGCATGTTCTCACTCATAAGTGGGTGTTGAACAATGAGAACACATGGACACAGGGAGGGGAACATCACACACTGGGGTCTGTTGAGGGGTGGGGGAGTAGGGGAGGGATAGTAGGGGGTGAGAGGTTGGGGAGGGATAATATTAGGAAAAATACCTAATGAGGTGATGGGGGTATGGAGGCAGCAAACCACCATGGCATGTGTATACCTATGTAACAATCCTGCAAGGTCTGCACATGTACCCCAGAACTTAAAGTATAATAAAAAAAACTTATAAAACTATAAATGTTCATTATGTATAACTTATTTTATGTCAGTTATTCCCAAATGAAGCCATTCACAGAAGGGGGGAAAAGCAGCCATTCTTAATAGGCTTAGCCATCTCTTGACAAAAATAAATAAATACTGTAAATAAATGATGAGCTTTTAAATGTGGAAATAAAAATAAAACCTTGTCTTTTTATTGTATGCTCTCTCAGACAGGATATATTTGACTTTCTTAATAATCTCTATGAAGCACACTGAGTTAGTGATTATTTTACCCATTTTATAGGTGATGAAAGGAAATATTGAATCTCAGAAAAATAGACATATATTCATGCGTAAAGATGGAACTCGGACTTGAGCCATACAACTCCCGATCTGGTTATCTTTTTTTATTGTACTGTAATGAAACAAGAGATGCTCTGAGTATCTGTTGGCATGAGAAGAAGCAGCTTATAATTTAAGATTATGAAGAAAGGGTGAAATTACAATGCTGTGAAGAGAAATAACAATTTTGATCCAACTTGTGAAAAAAAAAAACCTCAGAATGAAAATAACTGTGATGGGATAAAGCCCCCTTTGTAAATTTAGAGAAATGCCTTCACTGATTAAATTCTTAACTTTGGGTTATTTGGCTCTAGAAGATTCATTACATTTGGAGGTAGGCACACATTTTTGAGAGAATGTTTATCCAGTTCTCAATGAGTCTTTTATTCACAAAATTTGAGGCACTGTGTTCTAAAGCTAAGTTATGGGCTGATTCACTAAGGGAAAAATTATGAAAACATAATACACCAGTGGAGTAAGATTATCACTGAGGTGGCTGAAAGTAAGCAGTTTGAAATGGGATTTTAGAAAAATACAACACTTCAGACCAATAAGGTCAGAAGCCTATTTAAAAATGACAAATCCCCAGTGGGATTTTAGGGGATTGCATGACTTAAAATTTGATTTAAATATAAGAATAGTAAAGAACATTTTGAAAAAATAGAAAGACTATTTTTCCTTATAAGATAGCAGAACATATTTTATAGGCTGATAATTCAAACAGCATGATAATAATTGAGAAATAAGCCAATTATTCAACTGACTGGATAAATGGTCAAGAATAAGACCCATGCACATATTGAAAATTTAGGATTTAGTAAGGGTACCACTCCAAATCAGTCAGAAAAGGATAAATTATTTAAAATAAGGTGTTTAATGGTTAATTGAAATAAAAAATGACCCTTATTCATACTACAATAAATAACACTAAATAATAAAAAGATTAAAACTTAAGAGAAAAATAAAGGCCATGAACAGAAAATTCAAAAAGGAAGAAAAATTTATGACAAATATACATCTGATTTTTTTCTATCTGATGAAGAAAGAAGTAAAAACTGAAACATCAATGTTATTTAATTTTTCATCTACCATTTTGGAAAAAGATGAATAATTTAAAAGAGTTTGAGAAGGTGTACAAAAATAGCCACTTATGTACATTTTCAGTGAAGAATATAAATCCGGAAAACATTGGTGGGAAATCAAATAATATGTATCAATATTTTAATGTGCATACTTTTGTCTCATTAATTCTGTTTAGAAACTTAGCCTAAGAATATAATTGAATAAGTGAGCAAAGAAGTACTGTATTGCAATATTACATATAATAGTATGCATTTGGAAGCCACTCAAATATCTTTCAGTACAGAAATTATAAAATAAATAATGATCTATCTATATTGAAATCTCTATATATTGAAGTGTAATGTTAAACTCTACAAGTGGTTATGTGGAAAAAGCAATTTAGAGAATAGATGACAGAATATGGTATCATTTACCTGTGTGTTTTTAATGCATGCTTATATTTACACATATGAGATTATATCTATGTATATGTGTGCCTATAGTTATATGTGTAGGTTTATGTGTGATATGAGTATATGTGTATAAATTTATGTGTGTATATATCTATATATACATATATATGGAAACAGAGAGAGACAGATATATATACATATATATATATATACATATATATATATATACACACACACACACATATATATGTAGAGAGAGAGACAGAGAATATATACATATTCTGTTTAGGCAGGGAAAACTGCCAAACTGTTATAGGTGTGTGAAGAGAGGACATTTTGAGAGGTCATTGATTTTGTTTTATGTTCCCTTCCGTTACTTGATTTCCTTTAAAATGAGCATATGTTGTTTTTATAATAAGCAAAAATCATCTATTTTCTCCTTTTGTTAAACAATATTTTCAACTCATTTAGTTTAATATATTTCATTTGGACTTCACTTTTCTCTTACCATCTCCCAAAAAAGCAAAGGATTGTGTTTCATAAAACAATTTAGTAAAAGATAAACGTGAGGTTATCAAAAAGAAGAGCAAATGGCATGAAAATAGTATGAACTATGAAAGCAAAAATGCATGTCATTAGCTCCTGAGTAATTACTAGAAACAAGTCACAGATTGGTTCTGAGCTTCCTATCAACTAATCCAAGGAAGGGAACACTATCGGTTTAAGATTCATATATCAGCAATTAAAAAATGAGTTGCTTGGTAAAATATATTGCTATTAACTCCAATAATTAAAAGAAGTATTTCTCTGTGATGTCTTATAAAAAGGATGCTATGTGATATGGCGTGTACAGTTTCAACAATTTCTATACTTTATAAAGTATGAAATAAGTATGAATGTTTCTTAGAACTATGACTGATTCTTATAAAACTACATATTGATGGCCTGTTGTCTAAGTTCCATTCATTGAAAATCTATCAGCACTGGAGCCACAGTTAGCATTTGTAAGAACTGAACACTTAAGTGTGTACCATTAAAAGAAGCTGCATTCTTCAACTTGGGGAATTCTTCTAGACTCACTCTTCTGTATCTCACATTCAGCCTCATGTTCTCATCTGAATACCCGAATTTGATTTGGATGCTGTATGTGTTCTTTGGTCCTTAGGATTCAAAACTAAGGTCTTATTTCAGTTTCTTGCTCAAATATTGCCTTTGACCTGATCTGTTCCTGTAACTGTAGCCCTCAAGCAAGCCCAACCTAATTCTCAAGTGTGGTTCAGAATTCTGGGACACCGGCCCAAATTGGGTCTACCTTATTTGTGATAGGAGAATGGAACCAAAGGAATAAGAGAAGCTGGGTATGGTGGTTCACACCTGTAATCCCAACACTTTGGGAGGCCAAGATGGGCAGATCACTTGAGGCCAGGAATTTGAGACCAGCCTGGCCAACATGGTGAAACTCTCTCAACCAAAAAATACAAAAATTAGCCAGGCATGGTGGCACATGCCTGCAATACGAGCTACTCTGGAGGCTGAGGCACGAGAATTGTTTGAACCTAGGAGGCGGAGGTTGCAGTGAGCCAAGATCACACTGCTGAACTCCATAATGGGTAACAGAGCAAGACTGTTGGGAAACAAAAAGAGAGAGACGAAAGGAAGATTCAGTGTTGGTATCCAGCTTTCTGATTTTCTGACATGACCACCCCATTCTCTCAATATTCATAATAGATCCAGTTAAATGTGCCAAGATAATTTACTTGCAAAATGTAGCCCCATTAAATACATGGATTGAAACATTTAAATATAGGCCAGTTAAATGTTAGAAGTTACTTACCAAAAATGAGGTTGATGCTTTAGAGTAATTTACTCATAGCCCTTCTTTCTGAAAGCAATTCAAGTAACACACTTTTAGTCTATTGAGATTGTTCCAAATTCATAATAACAATAACACATTTGTTTTCCTGTTGTTGCTGCTATTTACCTAGCATGCAGGTATGCTTCCAAGCTCACTCGAAAACATCATTAAAATATAAAGTAAAAATTTGGACTCTTCTATAAACACATTTTTGTTTTACTGCCATGCAATCATCCCAACTACTGGGGTTTTCAGTTGTATTGGGGACCAGGTTCTTATCTAATGATCAGTAGGCAGGGGTCTCTACTGTCCAGAAATCATGTGGCTACTAGTCATGGCAGTTGCTGCTACACACACTGAAGGAAGATCATCCAACATGGATAAATATACTGTTCTTATCAGATGTTTGAGAAGTAATAGAGTGTAATGTTGCCCCTCATGTACAATATGGGTCTAAGAAACCCACACTTACGTTAACAACTCAGAAACTGCCATAAATAGCTGAAATATCCAAATAAATCAACAGACCCATAGTTTGTGGGAAGCAGAAAGCTGTTCATGGTTTCAATGGGATAGGCTGAATTTCGTGTCTAATTATGTGTTTCTTTGTGTCTTGTTTCCTCTGCCTGAGATGCCTTTTCCTTCACACACATTAGTTTTGATAACACCTACTCATACTTCAGATCTTGATTAAGTGTCACTTCTTTTGGTAAAGTCCTTGCAGGTCTCCCAAACCTGACATATTACCATATAGTTCTCTTTTATAGCATTTATGAGATGTTCAATTACGTGTTTAATTGTATAATTATTAATTAATGCCAATTTCTTTCACCAAACTATAAACTCCTATGAAAATAATGACTGTCAATTTTGCCCACATTCAAACACAGTATTAGTACATTGCTTGAACAAAAGAGTTATTAAATAAATAAATGAACTCCAGAGTTACTACTGTTACCAATTTTATAAAGTTAGGAATCTACCGTTAAAAGTAAATAGGAAGGGAGGATCCAAGATGGCCAAATAGGAACAGCTCCAGAGTGCAGTTCCCAACAAGAACAACGCAGAGGGTGAGTGCCCACCCCATTTCCAAACAAATTTTCACTGCCCACAGACCAGGAGGTTCCCAGAACAAAAAGCACCACACGTTTTTAGCACAGCGGTTTCAGCTGGTGCCAGGATGGCACACAGAAACTCACACAAATCTAGTTGGCTGTTTCAACTGGTGCCTGGAACTCCTGGGAGACAGAGCTGCCTATTCAACTGAAAGGGAGTGGGCAGAGACAGGGAGCCAGGTGATCTGGATCAGCAGGTACCGCCCCCACAAAACAAGCAATCTGAAAAGCTCTGGATTGAGTTTCCCAGCAAGCGCAGCTGGACCCAAGACGGTCCAGCACAGTGGGGGGAAGGGTGACCGCCACTACCAAGGCAGTTGACACAGCAGCTGGGCAGAGCCTGCGGCAGCTCAGCAACACCTCTGCTGGCAAACTATGACTAGACTACTCCATGCGGGGCAGGACACCTATGAAAAAGGCAGCAGCATGACAGGAACATATAAATAAAGCTGACCTTCCTTGGACAGAGCACCTGGGAAAAGAGGCAGTGATGAATTCCGCTGCAGCAGACTTAAAAGTACCTGCCCAGCAGCTCTGCATGGAACAACGGAGCTCCCAACACAGCACTGGACCTCCTGTAAGGGACAGACTGTCTCCTCAAACAGCTCCCCAACCCCTGAATACCCAAAGAGAACTTCATAAAGGAGAGCTCAGGCCGGCATCTGGCAGGTACTCTTCTGGGATGAAGATAACAGAAAAAGAAACCGGCAGCAACCCTTACTGTTCTGCAGCCACTGCAGGTGATCCCCAGGCAAGCAGGGTCTGGAGTGGACCTCCAGCAGTCCTACAGCAGAGGGCCCTGACTGTTAGGCGGAAAACTAAGAAACAGAAAGAAATAACTTCATCATCAACCAAAAGGATGTCCACTCAGAGAACCCATCCGAATCACCAACTACAAAGACCACAGGTAGATGAAACCTCTAAGATGGGAAGAAACCAGCACAAAAAGGATGAAAACACCAAATACCAGAACACCTCTCCTCCTCCAAAGGATCACAACTCCTCACCAGCTAGGGATCAAAGATGGATGGAGAATGAATCTGATGAATTGACAGAAACAGGCTTCAGAAGGTAGGTAATAATAAACTTCTCAGAGCTAAAAGAACATGTGCTAATGCAATGCAAAGAAACTAAGAACCTAGAAAAAAGGTTAGATGAGATGCTAACTAGAATAAACAGTCTAGAGAGGATATAAATGACTTGATGGAGCTGAAAAACACAGCACAAGAACTTCACGAAGCATACACAAGTTTCAGTAGCCAAATCAACCAAGCAGAAGAAAGGATATCAGAGATTGAAGATCAACTTAATGAAATAAAATGAGAAGACAAGAATAGAGAAAAAAGAGTGAAAAGAAATAAAGCCTCCAAGAAATATGGGATTATGTGAAAAGACCTAATCTACATTTGACAGGTGTACCTGAATCTGATGGAGAGAATGAATCCAAGCTGGAAAAGATTCTTCAGGATATTATCCAGGAGAACTTCCCCAACCTAGCAAGGCAGGCAAACATTCAAGTCCAGGAAATACAGATAACACCACAAAGATATTCCTCAAGAAGAGGAAACCCAAGGCACATAATCGTCAGATTCACCGGGGTTGAAATGAAGAAAAAAATGCTAAGGGCAGCCAGAGTGAAAGGTTGGGTTATCCACAAAGGGAAGCCCATCAGACTTACAGCGAATCTCTCGGCAGAAACCTTAAAAGACAGAAGAGAGTGGGGGCCAATATTCAACATCCTTAAAGAAAAGAACTTGCAACAAAGAATTTCATATCCAGCCAAACTAAGTTTCATAAGCGAATGAGAAAGAAAATCCTTTATGGACAAGCAATTGCTGTGAGATTTTGTCATCACCAGGCCTGCCTTACAAGAGCTCCTGAAAGAAGCACTGAACACGGAAAGGAAAACCAGTACCAGCCGCTCCAAAAATGTACCAAATGGTAAAGACCATTGACACAATGAAAAAAAAAATGCATCAACTAACGGGCAAAACATCCAGCTGGCATCAAAATTGCGGATAAAAATGGGCTAAATGCCCCAATCCAAAGACACAGACTGGCAAATCGGATAAAAAGTCAAGACCCATTGGTGCGCTGTGTTCGGGAAACCCATCTCACGTGCAAGGACACAAATAGGCTTAAAATAAAGAGATGGAGGAAGATTTATCAAGCAAATGGAGAGCAAAAAAAAAAAAAAAAAAAAAATGCAGGAGTTGCAGTCCTAGTCTCTGATAAAATGGACTTTTAACCAACAAAGGTCAAAAGAGACAAAGAAGGGCATTACATAATGGTAAAAGGATCAAGTATTCAAGAAGAGTTAATGATCCTAAATACATATGCACCCAATACAGGAGCACCTAGATACATAAATCAAGTTCTTAATGACCTACAAAGAGATTAGACTTCCACACAATAATAGTGGGAGACTTTAACACTCCACTGTCAATATTAGACAGATTGAAGAGACAGAAAATTAATATGGACATCCAGGACTTTAACTCAGTTCTGGACCAAGTGGACCTAATAGACATCTACAGAAATCTCCACCCCAAATCCACAGGATATACATTCTTCTCAGCACTGCATTGCACCTACTCCAAAATTGACCACATAATTGGAAGTAAATCACTCCTCAGCAAATGCAAAAGAATGGAAATCATAACAAACAGCCTCTCAGACCACAGGGCAATCAAATTAGATCTCAGAATTAAGAAACTAACTCAGAACCACATAGCTTCATGGAAACTGAACAACTGGCTCCTGAATGTCGACTGGATAAACAATGAAATGAAGGTAGAAATAAAGATGTTCTTTGAAACCAAGGAGAATGAAGTGGTACCAGAATCTCTGGGACACAACTAAAGCAGTGTCTAGAGGGAAATTTATAGCAATAAATGCCCACATGAGAAGTGAAAAAAGATCTGAAATTGACATTCTATAGTCAAAATTGAAAGAGCTAGTGGAGCAGGATCAAAAATACTCAAAATCTAGAAAAGACAAGAAATAACTAAGATCAGAGCAGAACTGAAGGAGATAGAGACACAAAAAACCCTTCAAAAAAATCAGTAAACCCAGGAGCTAGTTTTTGAAAAGATCAACAAAATAGACCACTAGCCAGATTAATAAAAAAGAAAAGGGAGAAGAATCAAATAGTTGCAATAAAAAATGATAAAGGGGATATTACCACTGATTCCACAGAAATATAAACTACAATCAGAGATTACTACAAACAACTCTATGCATGTAAACCAGTAAACCTGGAAGAAATGGACAAATTCCTGGACACTTGCATAATCCCAAGCCTAAACCAGGAAGAAATTGAAACCTTCAATAGACCAATAACAAGGACTGAAGTTGAGGCAGCAATTAATAGCCTACCAACCAAAAAAAGTCCAGGTCCAGATGGGTTCACAGCCGAATTCTACCAGATGTACAAAGAGGAGCTGGTACCATTCCTTCTGAAAATATTCCAGATAATACAAAAAGAGGGAATCCTTCCCAAATATTTTTATGAGACCAACATCATCCTGATACCAAAACCTTTAAGAGACTCAACAAAAAAAGAAAACTTCAGGCCAATACCCATGATGAACATAGATGCAAAAATCTTCAATAAAATACAGGTAAACTGATTGCAGCAGCACATCAAAAAGCTTAGCCATCACGAACAATTAGGCTTCATTCCAGGGATGCAAGGCTGGTTCAATATACGCAAGTCAGTAAACGTAATCCACCACATAAACAGAACCAAAGACAAAAACCACATGATTATCTCAGTAAATGCAGAGAAGACCTTCAACAAAACTCAACACCTCTTTATGCTAAAAACTCTCAATAAACTAGATATCGAAGGAACATATCTCAAACAATAAAAGCTATTTATGACAAACCTACAGCCAATACCATACTGAATGGGCAAAAACTATAAGCATTGCCTTTAAAATTCAGCACTAGACAAGGATGCCCTCTCTCATCACTCCTGTTCAATATAGTGTTGGAAGTTCTAGCCAGAGCAATTAGGCAAGAAAAAAAAATAATGCGTATTCAACTAGGAAAAGAGGAAGCCAAATTGTCTCTATTTGCAGATGTCATGATTGTATATTTAGAAGACCCTATCATCTCAGCCCAAAATCTCCTTAAACTAATAAGCAACTTATGCAAAGTCTCAGGATACGAAATCAGTGTGCAGAAGTCACAAGCATTTCTATATACCAATAACAGACTAACAGAGAGTCAAATCATGAGCAAACTCCCATTCACAATTGCTACAAAGAGAATAAAATACCTAGGAATACAACTAACAAAGGATGTAAAGGACCTCATCAAGGAGAACTACAAACCACTGCTCAAGGAAATAAGAGAGGACACAAACAGATGAGCAACATTCCATGCTCATGCTTAGGAAGAATCAATATTGTGAAAATGGCCATACTGCCCAAAGTAATTTATAGATTCAATGCTATCCCCATCAAGCTACCAATGACCTTCTTCACAAAACTGGAAAAAACCACCTTAAACTTCATATGGAACCAAAAGAGAGCCCGCATAGCCAAGATAATCCTAAGCAAAAAGAACAAAGCTGGAGGCATCACGCTACCTGATTTCAAATTATACTACAAGGCTACAGTAATCAAAACAGCATGGTACTGGTACAAAAACAGAGATATAGACCAATGGAACAGAATAGAGGCCCTGGAGGTGACACCACACTTCTACAATAATTGGACCTTTGACAAACCTAACAAAAACAAGCAATGGGGAAATGATTCCCTGTTTAATAAATTGTGTTGGGGAAACTGGCTAACAGTGTGCAGAAAGCAGAAACTGGACCCCTTCCTGACACCTTACACTAAAATTAACTCCAGATGGATTAAAGACTTAAATGTAAGACCTAACACCATAAAAATCCCAGAAGAATACCTAGGCAAAACCATTCAGTACATAGGCATAGACAAGGACTTCATGACTAAAGCACCAAAAGCATTGGCAACAAAAACAAAAATAGACAAATGGGACCTAATTAAATTCCAGAGTTTCTGTACAGCAAAAAAACAACAACAAAAAACAATCATTGGAGTGAACTGGCAACCAACAGAATGGGAAAATTTTTTTGCAATCTACCAGTCTGACAAAGGGCTAATATTCAGAATCTACAAAGAACTAAAACAGATTTACAAACAACAACAACAACAACAACAAAACCACAAACAAACCCATTCAAAAGTTGGCAAAGGATATGAACAGACACTTTTCAAAAGAAAACATATATGAGACCAACAAACAGATGTAAAAATGCTCATCATCACTGATTATTAGAGAAATGCAAATCCATACCACACTGAGATACCGCCTCACTCCAGTTAGAACGGTGATCATTAAAATATCTGGAGACAACAGATGCTGGAGAGGATGTGGAGAAATAGGAACACTTTTACATTGTTGGTAGGAGTGTAGACTAGTTCAACCATTGTGGAAGACAGTGTGGTGCTTCCCCAAGGACCTAAAAATAGAAATTCCATTTGACTCAGCAATCACATTACTGTGTATATACCCAAAGGATTATAAATCATTCTATGATAAGGACACATGCACACAAATGTTCATTGCAGCACTGTTTACAATAGCAAAGACCTGGAACCAACCCAAATGCCCATCGATGATAGACTGGACAAGGAAAATGTGACACATATACACCATGGGATACTATTCAGCCATAAAAAATGATGAGTTTGTGTCCTTTGTAGGGACATGGGTGAATCTGGAGACCATCATTCTCAGCAAACTGACACAAGAACAGAAAATCAAACACCATGTGTTCTCACTCATTGGCAGGTGTTGAAAAATGAGAACACATGGACACAGGGAGGGGAGCATCACACACTGGGGTCTGTTGTGGGGCGACCAAGGGAGGGACAGTGGGGTCTGGGGAGGTTGGAGAGGGATAATGTGGGGAGAAATGCCAGATATAGGTGATGGGGGGATGGAGGCAGCAAACCACATTGCCATGTGTGTACCTCTGCAACAATCCCGCATGATCTGTACATGTACCCCAGACCTAAAGTACAATAAAAAACAGTAAAACTCTACCAAGAAAAAAGTAAATAGGAACACCCCCAAATTCAGACACCTTTACCATGTGCTTTATTTTATTAAAGAGTTAAGAAATAACATTGCAATTTATTTTATGTAAAAGACACTTTAGTTTGCAGATGCAAGTATAACTTCTGGAAAGAAATGTAAAGGAAGTCAGGGGAGAAGTGGCACCATGGATTGTCAGCATGATGATGTTGCAGAAAAGTTATATTTAAGGAGATGGCAAATAAAAAATGATAATAAAGGCATTAGATACTAATTTCAATGTTATTTCATGTTTTGTTTTATGATTATTTTAGTGTTTAAACATTATTTAACATTTATTAATAAATTATAAATAGTCTGGCCCAATTCATTCTGTTTCTGTTAGTTTGGTTTACACACATATAAAATGCCCATAGCTCCTCTGACCATTGGCATCTGGTAGTTCTGCATGACATTAAGACCCAAAAGTAAAAATAAATAAATTTATTGGCTGAGAAAATAATTGCCAATTCAAAATGATTTAATAACCTTAACATTTGTAAGAAAAAGAGTATGCATCATCATCCTGGCAAAATGGCACTTATAATTTCATAAATGCTCCTTTTTAACTATATTATTTTTATTTTGGGGCTAGTAAGACATAGCAGCTGTTAGATAAGTCATTACTTCTGTTGACATGGAATATTTTATAAACATGAAATATTTCACAAGATAAAATAAACCATTAATAGGTCACATAAACACTCAATAATCTCACTATGGCAATACTTTAGAAGTAAGTTTATTTAGGGAAAGCAATTTGTGTGTGTTTGTTTTCAATGGCAGCCATGACATGAGGGCCCCAGACTCAACTGCGTTACTGTTTACTGTCTGGTAGAATGTGATTTCATTTCTAGTGAGTTCAAACATAATGATTATATATAATCTTACTAATTATACAAGAGATGGTGAAGAAATAGTATTCTCTGTTATGTTATATATGAAAAATGCTTTCTGTGAAACATTTCTATCTCCTTAGCTAGCTTTAAGAGCTGACAAGATGGGCCGTTGAAGTAACTTTGTCAGGCAAATTCAATGTAATATTTCCCCAAATATTTTTTTAACTGATTTGACCAATTTAAATTATTGACTTGACAATATTGAGCAAGATACTCTTTTGCATTTTTGTCACTACATCTGTTTGTAACTCTTGAAAAATTTCAGGCCAGGCACAGTGGCTCACACTTGTAATACCCGCACTTTAGGAGGCCAAGTCAAGAGGATTACTTGAGCTCAGGATCTCCAGACCAGCCTGGACAACAGAGCAAAACCCTGTCTCTACAAAAAATACAAAAATTAGTCGGGTGTGGGGGCATGTACCTCTGGTTGGCCCCACCTACTCAGGAGGCTGGGGTTGGAGGATCGCTTGAGGCCAGGGGTTCGAGGGTTGAGTGAGCTATGATCGTGTCGTGCTGTGCACTCCATCCTGGGCAACAGAGTGAGACCCTGTCTTGAAAAAAAAAAACCAGAAATGTTTGAACTCATAAAGTAGAAAAGTAGATAATGAGGACATAGTGTGAGTTTGTAGAAAAGCAGTAGCATATAGCAGTGTTGGACTTCAACCAGTCTGGAAGCCTTTTTATTGCTTTGGATACAATTTGTGCCTAAGCATTTGCTTTAAATATGTGATGTAGTTAATTAATGAGTATTTTGGATCTTCTGTCTGTTATGGAACTCTGCCTATGAAAAACAAATGCAAACAATTACAAATTACAAATTTCAAATGATAGAAGACCAAAGTGAACTACAATGATAGTGTCCTCAATTGTGCACTCCTAGTTTGTTTAACAGAATATAACTGCCATCTGATTATTAAACAGCAGAAATTGTTTAAGTAGGTAGCTAAAAACTATAGTGTCTAATGGTTAGTATTTTCCAAGACAGTAGCCGAAGAGAGTAGTTCAATGTATATGGAGATCAGGCTGTGTAGGATGAGCTGGCAAGGAAAAGGAAGAAGTGGAAATAAGGCTTTGCTAAAGATTTTGTAACTTCCCTATAAGATGTTAGAGAGGCAGTGATTGGTATTAAGCAGGGAAATTATGTGGATAGCTTTGAATTTTTTACTTTGGTAGATATGGGGACCATGGAGTGGGAAGAAATTAAAGGTGTGATTTAGGTGTTTATTGCAATAAACAAGATGAGAAATAAATGGTGACAGTCTGAAACTGATGCTGTGGCAGTTAAGAATGGACAGAAAGAGATGAATTTAAGAGAGATTTTTTAAAAAATAGAAATGATAGATCTTGTCAACTGACTGATTTAATGCTATTAGATAAAATGATTTTTAAATTACATGCATTTCTGAAAAGTATAATTAATGAATCCATGGCCAGGCATGGTTGCTCATACCTGTAATCCCAGCACTTTGGGAGTCTGGGAGGGTGAATTGCTTGAGCCCAGGCGTTCAAGACCAGCTCAGGCAATATAGTAAGATCCTGCCTCTATAATAATAATAATATGTAAATAAATAATAATCCATAAATATTTGTACACCTAAGGTAAATTTAAAATTTTACAATTTTATTTTTCTTTGATATTTGTAATTTTTAGCTTGTTTGAGTAGGGGAAAGTTTGAAATACTGGATAAGGCAAACATTTGACAATACTTATCTGCAGATCAAATTTGCAGTATTGTGGATAGATCATTTGTGTCATTACGTGAAGCCTAACAAATATGTTTTGATAGTGAAAGCATAGGTAGATACATTCCTTTTCAGACCACTAATAATTAATTGCATTAATTTAGTTAAATTAGTTGTCTCAACTCATTTGAAAAAGATGAAAAGTAACACTTCAAACTTATTCCTCTTAGGAGACATTATAAAGATGAATGAACTTTCTTTTTCAGTAGTCCCCCTGCTTTCCCTGTCCTCCCCTCTCTCTCTAACTAGGAAGCTACTGCACCAGGCTTCCAGCTTTGATATTCTAATCTTGATTATTTCTGTACCCATCCATTCCTGGAAATTCTTCAAACACAGATGTGTGTGTGTCGGGGGTTGAGGGGTGAGTGTGGGGAATGGTGCTGGGGTGTTATGGCAAAATTATCCCTTTTTTTACTTTATCTTTAAAACCTTTTGAAAACTTGTCTAAGCTTTTGTATTTTTTCCTTTCTTTTCTTTCTTTCTCTCTTTCTTTTTTTTGAGACAGAGTCTTGCTCTGTCACCCATGCTGCTGGAGTGCAGTGGTGCAATCTTGGCTCACTGCAACCTCCATGTCTCTGGCTGAGGTGATCCTCCCACCTCAGCCTCCCGAGTAGCTAGGACCAGGAGTGTGTGCCATCAATGCCCAGCTAACTTTTGTATTTTTGTGGAGATGAGGTTTCCTGTGTTGTCCAGGCTGGTCTTGAACTCCTGGGCTCAAGCTCTGTTTCTCAAAGTACTAGGATTACAGGAATGACCTGCAGTGCCCACCAAACTCGCTTTCTTTTCTTTTTCTTTTAAATTCTGGGATACACGTGCTGAACGTGCAGGTTTATTACATAGATATACGTGTACCATGTTGGTTTGCTGCACCTATGAACATGTATGTTTATTGTCTAAACTTTTTTATTCTTTTCATCAATTGTATATTTTAAAAAATATCTACCATGCGCTTTTTCCTCTGGTTGACTCTATCTGCATAGACACCATAATAATCTGTTAATCACACTTAAGTCTTTTCATTTGATATACCTCTCACAAACAACCAAACGAGCATGTGGGCTAAACAAAACAGCAAAAACAATAAATGCCTCATATTCTTTATTTTGCTTGTTTCTCCAGGATGACTATTCTTATGAGCCACATCTGACAAGAATAATTATTTAACTTTTCATTTCCATGTAGAGTTATAAATATGGCGTAAGCAAACATACCTGCTCTTAAGCTAGGTTTTTATGTATATTTTCATATATCGTGGTTCTATGTATGCATTTTTGGTTCTACATTTGTTTTCATAACACCATTAATGTGTAGAACAATTACTGTGTATTTTTTTTTGTTTTTGTCGTGTCCTTTTCTTTTCCCTTCACCCTGGTATTAGGATAAATATGCAACGATAATTTTCCCTTTCCATGAAATAAAAACATCTACATCTTTCTAAGATAACGTTATTAAGAACAGCTGTTTATAGGTCATTACTTAAAAGACTTTTTCATAGTGCACTGGCATACACTATCATAATTGTCCCTCATATAGAAGAGTTTTAAGTTGAAGAGAAACATAATCGACGTCCTCTAGAGAGATTCCTCTGGTAGCAACATAGAGGGGGAATAAAAATAAAGCAAGACAGAAGATATGGGAGTCCAGCTGACACATTATGATAAATATCCAGGATAGTGGATAGAGGCATAACTTGTAGCAGCAGAAGAAATAGGTTGATATTATTAGGCTAGGTTTGTCCATTCTTAATAATCAATTAGAAAAAGGCAGGTGGATAAAGAAATGGAAATCTTGAGGTATGTACTCAGCCATCTGGGTGAGTGATGGTAGCGCTGACCAGATCAGGGGAAGAAAGCTAAGGAGCTTGCTCGTGAGCACACAAATAGAAATGTTCAGTAGATGATTGTCATCATCATCACCATCACTTTCATCATCATTTTCATATTTCCTCAGCATTATCATTTATTAATTAGCTAGGCTTGGTACTCCTAGGAGCTTTGCACAGTTCACTTAATCTTTTCAACAGTCCATGGAAAAGATACCCTTATTTCTATGTGCAGACCTGGAAAATGGAACTTAGAAAAATTACAGAATATTTACGTTGTTGTTGTTCTTTTAAGTTCAGTGGTACATCTGCAGGATATGCAGGTTTGTTACATAGCTAAATGTGTGTCATGGGGGCTTGTTGTACTGATCATTTCATTACCCAGGTATTAAGCCTAGTATCTATTCAGTTATTTTTATTGATCCTCTGCCTCCTCCCACCGTCCACCCACTGAGAGGGCCCAGTGGATGCTATTCCCCTCTATGTGTCTATGTGTTCTCATCATTTATCTCCACCTCTAAGGGAGAGTATCTGGCTTTCTGTTTCTGCATTAGTTTGCTAAAGATACATGCCTGCAGCTCCATTCATGTCCCTGCATAAGACATGATCTTGCTCTTTTTTTATGGCCAATGCTAGAATTTTTATGATTCCAAAGTTCCGGTTCTTTCAATACATCAGATTTTAGGAACTCAGAGAATTGAGAGAATGGCGTAGATGGGTTGGAAGTTACTAGAAAAATGCTCAGCATCAGAAAGATCACCCAAATAAGGGATGCCCGTGGATAAAAGCTCAAGGATGGAAGCCAGGGATACACCATTTAAAGTGCAAGGGGGAAAATAGGAGTCAGTGACGGGACCTAAGGAGGAATTCTCACCCTGTGCTTTTTCAAGCAAGATACAGATTCCTTCTTGTATTCATTTGAAACATGAACTCTGAACAAAGGACACTTTATCTTGGGCAGTCTTATTCCATGATTTGTATATCACTAAAAGAGCGGAGAATCCGTAGATATTGTAAATGGGATCCTTAATCATTATAATATATGAAAAGAGAAGCTTACCAGATACCAGGAGCCTTCTCTATTGCCTGGAAAAAGAGGATATCTGCAAACTTCTGTACGTTGTGCACTTATCAGATTGGACCTCAAATGGGACCTCTGCCCCACAGAGCTTCTCTGTAATGAATCTAATTTCTTACGGTCTAAGAAGAAAAATAATTATAGTCTCAGGTTAGAAACATTGAAATTGATTTATTTCACAGTCAGATTAATGGTCCATTTGCTTTACATTAGTCCCATGTATATGAGAAAGGGAAGAGGGAGTCCCCAAGTCAGGTTGGAAAGTCCTTGGGATGATTGAATGTAAGGGAGAGAAACTGTGTTAACTGACATAGTCAAGGCAAAAACCCAGTCCCGAAACAAGTATTTTCTTTGTATGAGGAAAGGGTACAGTATTGCTGGTTATTTTTTACATGTAACATTCCTTTGAATTATCCTAATACTTTTATTTTTAAAAAATGAGTAGGAAATCATAACCAGTAGAGAGAAAAAAGAAAGATAGGTCTGTTTTCCTTAACAAATATCATCACTCTTGAAATATGACTCTATTATCTACAGTCTTGTTAAGTGAAAATGTTTCCTCAATAAGATCTCTTTTTTATAGAAGTTGAAGTTCCCTTCTGGTGCATATTAGAATTCTCCAGTACTCATATTTCAATTTTATTCATGTTGTTGAAAGGAATTGATGTGATAAAATTTCCAATAATATAATGAGAATATTCATGTTTGTGCAAAAACCGTAGAGATGTTGAGAAGTAGAGCGAATAACATTAGTGAAAACTGACATCTCACCGGACTCACCAACTCTAAGAGATGAGGTCTCTCTCTGTCACTCAGGCTGGGGTGTAGTGGCATGATTATGGCTCACTGCTACTTAGAGTTCCAGGGCTCAGAGGATCCTCAGCCTCCCAAATAGGGAGCTATCATACCTGGCTATTTAAAAAACATTTCTTTTTGTTGTTTGTAGAGACACGGTATCACCATGTTTCCCAGAATCATTCTGAACTCCTGGACTCAAGCAGTCCTCCTACCTCAGTCTCTCAAAGTGCTGGGATTACAGATGTGAACCACCATGCCTGGCTTAAATTTTTCTTCTTATATATGCAATTATTAACAATATAAAGCAGGTTTTTATTACTAAATTACTTGACTTTTCAAAATTTCAACAACCCTTTTTGACTTCTTAAGAATATGTGCTAGAATAAAGTATTGGCATAAGTCACTACTTTTCAAAAACGTACATAGCACAGTTGAAAGTGAATGTAGAAGCCATGACCTGTTGATTATATCTTCATATACAGTATTTTTCTGCTTATTTACTTTTATTGTTTTGGTTTAGAGACATGTATGAGTTATTACAACAGTATTTTAAAACACATTCTCTCCCTTCATTTCTGCACTGTACTGAATCGAACCATCTTCGTAGGTAAAAGTTGTCAAATGTTGCTAATTTTACATGGTTCAGCCTAATAGAATCACATGCCCTTTTAAGCCTTGGAGAAGAAAAGCCTCTTCGTATTTTCTGCTTCCAGATTCTTGGCTCAGTCCAACCTTCTGCATAGTTGGAGTGGCAAATCCCACTCCTGCATCTGGTGAGCTGTGCAGTTAGCAGCTCTGACACTTACTTTTCTACACTGTTCAAACAATTACAGCACAAAAATGTGAGTGTGGCCTTAAAAAAGGCTGATTCCACATGACTACCAGATTGCTTCAAGATCTGCCCAGTCATCCCCCTGACTGTGTCATCCCTTAAAAATCTGTGTCATCTGAGCACAGAAAATGAGAAGAATGTTCTTTTGATCTCTGCTTAAATTTTCAGAATTTTTCCTTCGAAACCACAAACTAGAGAATTGGAATTAGACTTAATGACTTGACTCTATGTAGTATATATTTATTGTCTCCAAACATTGTTCTGTAGACATAGGGAGAGACAAGAAATGAAGGAAGGGGAAAAGTATAGCATTTCAGCTCCAGAAAGCTACCTTTGGTAATTTAAATGTAGAGTAGCTGGTTAGACATAGCCATTTTGTTCACAAGATTATTCAGGGATGGACACATGCAGTCTAACTGTTTCATTGTATCCAAGAGTGTGAAAATAGAGTAGCATATGAAAAAATCCTTTCATTTTCATTGAGAGTACCCATATTCTATGGCATTTCTTTCCAGTCAGTAGGAGCCTTTTCTACTGATCAGTACTAATTACTCAAAGGTAAAAATATTCCCTATTGACAACATAATCTTTTTCTCCTAACTTTGTTCCCTGGCTTCTAGGTAGATGTTAACTTTTTGCTATTTAAATGTGCACACTCCTTGAGATCAAACTGCCTCAGCAAGTTTTACTTTAATATTAGTGGGCAGGTTGAGTATCGTTTCATGTTTTACTATTAGCAAAAGGGAGGGGAAGGAACCAGAGCTAAGTTTAATCGAACCATTACTATGCAAGGTTGATACAGTCATTATTATTATTTCAGATTCCAAATTCTGTTCACCAGAAATTATGATTTTTAAATTGTCAAGATAGTAAATTTTATGTGTATTTTACAATAAAAGTTTGGATGAAATAATTTGACTAGTCTATCCAAGGTTACAGAGTTAGTAAGTAGCTTTTCATTGCAAAAAACTTGCTGATTTGTGATAGAAGCTTCATTTCCAAATTAGGAATAATTTCCTGAAAGAAAAGACTGTGCTCTACGTGCATGTGTGCTCGTGTGTGTGTGTGTGTGTGTGTGTGTGTGTGTGTGTGTTTGTAACTCTTCTGTTATGAATCCATCAGTGGTTTTGCATTGTTTTCAGGATAATGTTCCAGAATCCATAACAAGGCCTGTAAACTCATCTTTCATTTCCTAGGCATATCTGTTATCTGATCTTTAGCCTTTCTTCTCCCATCACTGCCCAGCCGGTTCTACTTGACTTCCTTCACTTCCTTCCCATTGATCTAGGGAGCACCTCTAAGACTGAAAGGGAGGTTGTAGACTTAGTGGAGGGGAGGTGAGGAAACCATGAACAGACAAATAAGATAGAAGCATTGTTTGGTAGAAAGAAGAGCTCATGAGTGGCAGTAGAGATTGAGCTAAAGAGAGGGATGAAAAAGAATTAAAAGGAAGTAGTAGACCTTGGTGACCAATTTGTTAGAAGAAATGAGGGACAATAAGTAATCAGTGATGATTCTGAGGTTTCCAGATGGACCTAGAATGGTCCAACTCAGCCAAAAATGAAAACATTTGCCTTTAACTAAGACGAGTTGGACAAAGGTGAAGCAAATTTGAGGGTGAAGGTAATGAAAACAAGTTGGCTTTTTCTCCTTTAATGGCAAATTTGAGTGTGTATGCATTTGTACATTTGTGTGTTTGTGTATTTGTGAATACCCATTGGTTTTTCTTCAGTCATATTCAAATACTGACGTTGTATCTATTAAGCAACCAAAGCATATGCTTTTAGCATGGTACCTTTTGCATAGCACCAAGCATCATTATCTTATTTTCTGTTGGAGCATAACAAATGACCACAAGATTAGCATCTTAAAACAATACATATTTGTTTCTTGACAGTTTCCATGGGTCAGGAGACTGCACTTGGCTTAGCTGAGTTTTCTGTTGAGGGCCTAAAAAGGCTTTAATAAAGATGTTGGCCAGGATTGGGGTCTCATTTAAGGGTCTGGTTTTCTTTCAATATCATGTGATTGTTAGCAAAATCAATTTCTTAACCACAGTAAAATTCCTTGAAGCTTGCGTTTTCAAGGTTAGCAGGAGAAAGAAACTCTGACTTCTAGACCCCTTTTTGGAGGACTAATCACTTGCTTAGATCAGACTGACCCTTTTGATTAACTTAGTCAATTGATTAAGGATGCTAATTACATTTGAACAATTCTTTAACTTTGCCGTGTTCCACTGGTTAAAAGAAAATTACAGATCTTGATCATCTGGGAAGGGATAGGGTAAGGGCATGAGCTACTGGAGATCATGTTGGAATTCTGCCCACCACAGTCATGTTCTATGTTTTTCCAGGTATATGTGTGAGTGTATATTTATGTGTATAGTTAATAACTCATTATCACAAAACAAGTGGCAACCATACAGCCCTTGCCTTCTTACTTGGATTATTTTTTCCTGAAATTACTCCAGGGTCTTCTGCTCCCATTGTTAGATTTCCTTTCTGTTGTCCTGCCTTCACCTTTCTTAGCCAAGAAAGCACTAAATTTGGCTCTGAAATGTACATTTCAATACAATCTCCCTATCTTGGCAGCAGTGGTGAGGCTTTAGCAAATCGTTTGTGATCCCAAATGAGCTTCAGCAGTTTGGAGTGAGGCCATGGCCCTCATGTTTGATGCCACCAGCCTGATTTTTGTAGTGAAAACTATATCAATAAAGTAAATAGATAGTCCCTTCTTAGGCATGCATCCTTTTCAAATTTTCTGTAATGGTCAGTCATTCTTACAGGGATACAAATAAATATTCACCCTTTCATGTCTTTTAACCCTTTAGCAACGTGAAAAGAAAAGGAGTCTGTAATGAAATTGTCCCATTAAACTTATTTTTTCAGCTTCTGAGGATATATTGGGTGTACTTCGTAAAACTGAACATGTGCATTTGCTACACGTATATATGGTTTCCACATATCACTTTATAAAAGAATTAGAGATAGCTTATGAAACAGAATTTAGGTTGATTTGGTATGAGCAAAATATATTGGAATGAAACAAAGAAAAGAAAGCATAAGAGCCATCATAGTTAATTTTGTTGAACTTGTTTTAACTCTATCAAGGATGGACCAATGTGACAATTTATTAAATAATTTGCTCTCATTAATGCAAAGAAAGAAATGTATCTGTTCCTTAGGGAAAAACATGTTGTCATGGGTACAAAATTCCAGCAATGATTTTTTTTTTTTTTACCATGTGAGACTTTATGGAAAATTCCAGATAACAGACCTTGCTCTAATAGTAGGTTGGCAATAAATCCAGAGACATCTATCATAGCATTATTTCTTATAACAAATTTTATTAGAAGCCAAGGCTAGAATGTTGAAGCTGAACTCCGGGCAGGTGATTCAAATGTCCAACTATTATTTTCCTAGCATGGATAGTTCTGGTTATTAACTCATTCTTAGATAAAACTTTCAGAACCAGAGATTGGAGAGATGCTGACATTCCTTAGATATCTTGAGTAATCATTTGAAAATTCACTTTTCCTGAAGCTTTTGATAGCGGGCAGCAAGAAAATTTCACTTAAAACTCACTTTGAGGACCTGAAATGTTATATTTCACTTTGCTGATTGAGGTCAAGGACTATTGTTTGAACCTCACACAACCAGGTGGTAAGGTTGACTTTCAACTGGTAATTATGAGAAAACTAACCATTAGGTTAGATGCAAGGCCACCTCATCCCGCATCTGGTAAACATACCAACAAAACACACACAAGTGTCTGTAATACCTTTTAATAGCTCCCTGTTGCTTTCGTTATAAATATGAAAATATTTACCAAAGCATTCAGGAATCTCCACGATCTGACTCATGCCTGTATAGACAGCTAATCTTGTATCATTCTTGACATCACTTTCTATGATTTGACTAATTCTGACCTAATTTCAACACTTGGAAACCACCATAGTCACTCCTGCCTTGGAGTTTTTATGCATACTGTTTCCTCTACATTCAAGAGTACCTTCAAACCCCACCTTTACTGTGTATTAACTCTTGTACTTCCCTTGTATCTCAACTTAAATCTCACTTTTTTTTCTGAGAAAGTGTTTCTGATTCTCCAAATCTTGTCAGGTAGCCCTGTTATGGACCCTTAGAGCTTACTGTAGTTTTATTTCATCAGTATCAGTTTATGAGATTTTTTCTTTAATGTCTATCAGTCAGATTGTCAGGCACATGAAGACAGGTTGCAGGCTTGTTTTGCTGACCACTCTATCATCAGCGCAGAGAACAATAAATGAGCATAATGTGAATGCAATAGAAATGTGCTGAAAGGATAAGCTACTGTTATTTACTAAATTAATTACTACTTTCGTTAGCCCCTTACAAAAGATGCTTTTGCATTATGCTGCAATTCCCATTCTACAGAGGTTGAATAATATGAATATGATAGTTTTAGAGGAGATGGGAAATAGTTTGGTATTTCTTAAATTAAAATATTCATCTGTTAGAGCTAGACTTTTAATTCCTGAAAGATAATCTTGTTTAGTCAGTGTTGGAAACTATGTAACACAAAGAACGTTTTGCTAGTATTATTTTACAGGAGAACTAAACTTGGTAGACTACTGTTTTTAGAGTATGGTTTTATTAGGCACCATTGCCTTCTTTGAGCTTTATAATCTGTGTTTTAGGACAGTCAGACATTACTGATGGAGTTAGAGAGTTTTAGAAAGTAAACTTCAGCTAAATAAGCAATCTTTTTCTATAATGGCAAATCAGTTGCAGTGTTCTATTTTTATCCTAAGGAGCTCTTAGAGCATGGCCCCCAGGATAATTTTAGGGGTCTGTGAGACTATACATATTTTCATAATAATATTAACATATCATTTGTCATTTCACTGTACATTTTCTCGGTAGAATTCTCTTGAAGCTGCTCAATGTGATGCATATTATTTCATAATAGACTGAATATGGAAGCAGATATGAGAACTAGATATCTTCCATTAGATGGCAAAAATAAAAAAACATTGTCACTCTTCTCACAGTTTTTGGAAAATAGTTATTTTTACAGAAAATGTTTATTATATTTTTTGGAAATGAATTAGTAAATATTTATAATTGTCTCAATTTTAAGATGGCAACTATTCCACATAAACAAGGAATCTGTGAGTCTTCAATAATTTTTAAGACTATAAAGAGATCCTGATACCCAGATATTTGAGAATCATTTCTCTGAACCATTTTGCTGACACATTTTTACTTGACTTTGCAACCTGACTGTTTTAGATACCTTTTCTTTTCTTTTGTAAAAGATCAACTGATTAATTGGGTTGACTAGATAATACAAGCACATGATCTTCAGTATCAAAAGATATTCATAAGCAGTAAAACCCTTGCCTCTTTAGTTCTCAGTTTTCCAATTCCCTTTCCTGGAGGCAACTGCTACTCTTGTATTTCCTGATGCAGATCTTTTATGTGTTTACTCAAATGCTAGGTCATAATATATCATATTCTGCTTCCTGCTTATCTTCCTTAATGATATAGCAAAGAAATTGATTCCTAACTCTGCATGTAGATCTGCCATAGTGCTTTTAGCAATTGCAGTATCATCCATGACATGGATGAGACATAATTTCACCAGACTCCTGTTGGGAGGATATTTGGGTTATTTCCCATCTTTTATCATTACCTACAGTGTACTGATGACTATTCTTTTACTTATTTGTTCATATAAAGTAAATATATCTCTAGAATTAATATTTGGAGGTGGAATTCCCTAGTCAAAGGAAGTACATATTTTTAAAAGGATGTTATTTGATTGTCCTCAAAACAATTACACCAAACTTACCCTCCCATGACTATTTTTGCTTTTTCTCAGTATACTTTATAATAGATTTAATTGTAAAATTTTAATATTTACCATTTAGATAAGTGAAAATTGTGTCTAACTGTAGTTTTAATTTTATTTTTATTAAGGAAGTTGGTCTTTTTTTGTTTTTAGCTGAAATGAAAAAATATGGTCATCTCTTTTTCATTGAAGCTCATTAGTTTCCAAAAATGTGTCCTCATTTCATACAAAGTACCTTTGAACCATTGCCAGGTCATAGAAGTGCAGTCTCAAAGATCTTCTCTGGCATCAGCAGTCACATCTCATTCGCCTGGCTTCATACCCTTCTCTCTACACATCTCAATTAAGTAAGCTTCCTTCTTTATCCTCTGAGATCATGATAATCTTTAGGAGCCCAGATATAGGTGACCTGTGCCATCCAGTCTAACTTCCAGTTTGCAAATTATCTTCCAGAAGTGGAAACAGCTTTTACTTTCTACTTTATAAATTAATACGTGCTCAGGAGGACTTTTGTTAAGATTGGGACATACTGCTTAGTTACTCTCTAGGGTGGAATCATAATTAATGAAAGAACTCTGTGTCTGATGGAAGACTTAGTCTAACAAATCATCCTAAAACGTCATTAGACATTGTGTACTCCCCATGGACACTGTTGAAGAGACACTTGATTAAGCAGATCGTGACAACCTCAGCTTTGCCCGTCATACATCCTCCAGAGACTCCTCAAAATCAAGACAGACTTTCTACCAGAAGGAATGGCTGTTTCTATTTCAGAATGTTACTGATAACAAAGCTTTGCTGCATTTCCATGTACTTTCTTTTATTTTTATGTTTATGTTTTTAGAGACAAAATCTTGCTGTATTCCCAGCTTGGAGTGCAGTGGCATCATCACAATTCACTGTAACCTCGAACTCCTGGGCTCAAGTGGTCCTCCTGCACTGGCCTCCCAAAGTGCTGGGATTACAGGTGTGAGCCACTGCACCCAGTCTTCATGTACTTTCTTATGTAAATTTATTTTGTTCCAGATTTTCTTTGTGAGGGAATGAGCAATTCCTTCCTTAATTCATTTTTCAGACATTTTTGGAATTTGTAATCTATAAGAAAAAGCATTTATTCTCAGTGATGAAAACACCATTATTTCTTTTACTAGAATGTGACCTGGTGGTTTTAATATGTATTTGTGCAAAGGTGAAAATATTGTAGAAACTAAAGTATAATCAGAGAGAATCCAGATAATAAGATTTTCAATAAACAAACAAGAAGTGTGTAGAGGAGTCCTGTCTGCTGCAAATTTTAAGAGTGATTTTCTGGCAACATACAGTTGTCTTTGCTTACCTAAAACTTCTGTAAAGACAAGACAAAAGATTGGAAGATAGTGGATACTGAAACTAAAACCGTTGATTTAATAAGCTTTCTTACTCATACATTTAATCCACAGTAAATTATTGACAAATAACATTTTCATAGTATTTCAGAATTAAAAGAACATAGGCAGGGCTTAAAGGAATCCAACTGGTTGAACAATGCTGGAGGTAAAACTCTGTAGCAGCAATGACCTGTCAGAACGACTTAGGTTGGATTCTTTGCACTACACACTTCACTATAGTTACATGTGTTTCATGTCCCTTAGTATGTCTGACTAAGTTTCCTCATCTGTGTTAATAGCAAAACTTATGTTTTGGTGGGAGGATTAAAATAGATAATACACATGAAATCAAATATATAAGTCAGCCCTCAAAATATAATAGTTTATTATCATTTTTAATATAGTAAATGACCACTATCTGAAATGGGATATAAAAAGGAAAGTGAAATTACTCACTAAATGTGAGTACAAAGACCTGACGATTTAGATACAATATACGCAGTCTGTCTCAAAATAGTGTCTCCTGAAGCTTTACTCAGAATATGATAGTGACATTTCTGCTAGATTTGTCATTGAGTTGCTGGGTTTGGGGAAGAACCTAGGCTACATATTCCTCCTCAATCTACAAAAGGCTGTAGCAATGGGACCCTGAGTCAGCCACAGGAAGAAACCTAACAGGCATCTCTGTTTTTCATCTAATCAGTTTTAGCTTAACTGGGATTTGATCCTGAAAATCTAAATTACATTTAGAACCTTTAAATTATTGTGATTATTTACACTACATAGAAGAAACACCAAAATATATTCATTACTCATACAGTTTTTTAAAAGTAGGAGAGAACCACCATCTTCCAGTTACATTCATCTTGCTTTTATATTTAATCTACTGAGGAATTACAAAAATTGTTTTATACTAAATTACTCTCTTAAGTTTAAAGAGCCACCTAGTTTTGGGCATCAAACATTCTCCTTTATTTCTGTAAAAATCTTGCAAATTCACTCCCAGAAAGAAGTGCAGGAATGCTAGGCTATTTCACAGAAAAGCCTTGCTGCCCTCTCCTGATAACAAGGGAGTTATTATTCTTGGCTGAGCCTATCCCAGAGAGAGAGTGCTAGGTGACCTGGAGTGGGACTTGCTAAATCTCAGGCTACTCGCTGAGAATGTCTGCTGCTGTGCTGGGTACTTGCAGTCCTCCAGAGCAGGCCTGTCAGCATCCTACTCCACTCTGAATAGGTCCATTGGGGAACTTGGTGGAGTGAGGTCATGTATCAGCCTCTAACAGCAACTCCTCTCTGTAGCCCCACATCTTTCCTGGGGTACAAAGGGACAAGTGTTACAGGGCGTGGCTGTAATCATGATCCCAGGGGCATGCTCCACAGGCATCTAAGGGTGAAGGGTAATGCCACTGTGTTGGGTTTGTTACTTCTATAGAGTTATACAGCAAATAACACCCCCAAAAATAACACATTCAAACTCAGAGGGCAATCTTCATAGGTACACATCAGGCATTCTATACATATACCCAGCTCTTTACTAACCATAGTGAAATGCCCTTTTACGTTGCAATTAATTATTAGCCAACATTGAATAATCATTGGTGAGAGGGTAAAGGGCAAGTGAAATAAAAAGTTGAGCTGGTTTATTTTTAGAAAGGCACTATTTTAATGTGTTGATTAATTAGACAGGTGTTTAAAAGCATTTGTCATAGTCAATTCACAGAAAATCTCTAACATGCAGGTTACAGCCAAATAAATAATAGCCAACACATTTACAATTTCAATAGCAAAAAATTGTCATATTTTTGAACTCATGTGGGTATTTAAAAATATTAGATCCTACTAGGTCCAGTTAAAGCTTTTAATTCTATAAGGTTTCGGACTACCAGCTGACCACTGCTCAGCATCCCCTGGACTCCAAGGGCCTCATCTAAGACATCTAAGGAGAATGTCTGCCTGCACATCCCACTAATGCCTGTGACTGCACCGCTTGAACCATGAGGTTATTGAACAGAAAGCAAACCCTTTTCTGAAGAACCTCCAAGAAGCGGATATTTCAGTTAATTTCAGCTCCCCACCAGCTTAGAAGAATGATGCTGTGGTGTGTGCTGTTCCCATGAAAGCTACACGCAGGGCACTGCTCAGTGACTCAGCCTTCCAGGGAGCCAGTCAGGGTTTTGAAGCTGCATCATCCCTTTCGTCCTTGAAGTTCTTTTGGATTTCATCAATGGCATGGAGGGATATTTTTAAAACAATGGAGATTTTTCAGGACTGGCAAAAGGGCTCCCCTCGTCACAGTGCCAAAACTATCACAAACATAAGTTATGCTAAAAAAAAGTCCTAAACTAAAAATATCTGGTACTTGGGGAACTAAAAGACATCTCATGTTTGCTATCATTCCCATCAGAGCTCAGGTCAGTGGACAGAGATCAATACCAAAACAAACATGCATAATGAGAGCATAAATTCAGATACATGCTGGCAAATGAACACATAGGTAGAAGTACCATAATGCCTAAAACAAAAAATTAGTCCAATGGTTGTTTCAGTAAACTAACTAGCCTTCATAGAGACAAGTTTATTCTTATCAAACTGAAGTTAAAAGATATTTGGTGCTTCACTCAAAAGTTTTTATTTAGTGACTTTTAAAGAAGTAGTGATTTAGAACTCTTTAGGCCTATAGAAAACCATTTTTCTCCTAAAATGTTGTTTTAATCCTAAATTGGAAAAAAATAGTAAGAGAGTAACAAAACAAAAAGTTAACAGTATTATTCACATATATAAGTAATGGGCCATCATGGTATCTGATTTTGATAAAAGAAAATATACTCCGGGATTATTTTTCCAAATTCTGGCAGTCTATTTATGAGTGCATAGACAGACAGCAGAGTCTCATGGAATTTAGTATTAGAAATGCCAGTTTGAAATACATTTGATATCATTCAATTAAAAAAATTTAAGGCAGTAGATTTTCAAAATAGGTAGCATAAAATTTAAAATTATTGAATGTTGAAGCAAGAAGATCATCTAACGCCCTAGCAGTCCTTAATGTTGCTTGGCTCATGGATCCCTGATAAGAGTTTACCATCTTCCTCCCTAGAAAATATAGACTGTTTTTTCTCATGTAATTAAAACAATAATGTGAAAGTTAATCTTAGTCCAGAAGTCGTAACAGCCCAAGAACAGAAATGTCAGATTCATCTCAGATCACTAGTTCGTAATTTTCCCTTGCCCTTTCAATTCCAATAACACAGAAGCTGTAAAACTGCTTGTCATGTGACTTTTTATTTGCTATTACCCAGTTGGGTTTCTTATGTTACAAATAAGGAAATTAAGGCACAGAGATATTAAGAAACTTTTCCACAGTAAAAGAATCTGCTAGTTGTTGAGCTGGGATTCAAATCCAGGTAGCAGATTATAGTGTGCATGCACTAACCACAGCGCATACTGTGGCTAACCAGCCTACACTCATGCTCATAACGACACTATGATAGGTCTTATTAGCATCCCCTTTTTACGGATGTGAAGATTGAGGTGTAGAGTGGTTAAGTAACCTGCCAAAGGTGGCAAAACCAGCATCACACTCAGTCAGTCTGGTTCCAGAGGCAGGAACTAAACCAACACACTACCCTTCACATGCCTGTGTGTGAGTTCACACCCTCACACAATGCATGAATTTCTACACATGTATCATAGAAGTCAGCATAAACTGAGGATACTCATGACAAATGGGATTAAATACGACTTTTTTCTTCTTTCTTTCTTAGTTTTTTAATTATTTTGTTTTAAGCAAGTATTATTTTGGAATAACAATTATAAATATTATTTTTAAAAAGCAAACAGGTTGATAACTTAGAATGTGTTAGCTAGTGAAACCTCCAGCCTGATGGAATATGGCTGTAAAGTACAGAAGTGGTTTTGATGGCAAGGATGTTGTCTTGGGAACGTCCTAGGAGAGTAGGAGTGTCCAGTTAGGGATTACATTCAGGAGTAAGGAGACTGCATTTGGGATGCTCAGCTGATTGGAGGGTGGGGGTTGAGTGGTCCTCTGGGCACTGAGAAGAGAGGCTAATAGCACTGGCACAAGAGGACAAGCAAGTTCTTCTAAGTAAACTCTCAAATCAACTGAGAGATAAAAACTCTAAATTTGGACTCCTTCACGATTTGCCTAAGGCCAGCCCTACTCAGGCCTTTGCCAGCTGTTCTTATTCTTTTAAGCCTCTGATCTGCAGGAAAACAGGCCTGATTTCACAAAGCTTTAACAGAATTTTTATAAAGGCAGATTCGGGGCTCCGTAGCCACAAAGTCTTCCATCCTTTATTTTGAGAGTCTGCATATTTAACAATGATCCTTCCCAAGGAGCTGCAATGCAAACGTCCAGGTACAATCCTTTGTGATGTATGTCTTCACAGAGTGAAGTTAGTGCCTGACACAGTGAGATGAGAGCTGGGGGAAGAAAAGAACATTAACCATAGAACAAGAATGCGGATTTGCTGAAAAGTAGAGCACTACTCCTCTCCTCTCTTTTCTCCATATAATTGAAGAGACACTCAAATTGATTGTTTTCCCATTGGTTTGAATGGTTGCTTGATGTAATTACTGAACTGAACTGGTAGTTTGGGGGAATGGGGAAGATTCAGTAATGTTACTGAATGTTATGTAGATATCTGAGTACATTAATGACCTATTTTAGCATTTTTGTCTATTAACTGGCTAACAACTGGCTTGGAAACTCCTCCAGCTGTGGCCATCTTAGGCTTTGTTGAAATTAGGTGACTCATTAAATAGTTGCTGGGGTTAAACAAAAAAACAAATTAGGCTTATTGATTTCTAAATTTCTACTAAAAATGTTGCTAAATTAATTATAGGATATTGTTTTAATCAAAATAAATAACCCACAGCTTCCCTATTGTTTTATCTGTTTTCAAAAGTCTGGGCCAGGGGCAGTGGCTCACGCCTGCAATCCCAGCAGTTTGGGAGGCTGAGGTGGGTGGATCACCTAAGTCCTGGAGTTCGAAACCAGCTGGTCAACATGGAAAAACCCCATCTCTACTAAAAATACATAAAAAAAAGATGGTTGCAGTGGTGGGTGCCTGTAATCTCAGCTACTGGGGAGGCTGAGGCAGGAGAATCGCTTGAACCCGGGAGGTGGAGGTTACAGTGAGTTGAGTTTGTGCCATTGCACTCCAGCCAACTGAGCAAGACTCCTGTCTCAGACAAACAAACAAAAAAAATCTGAACAACAAGGTTATGTTAGCATTTATCAGAAAGTGATGACAATTTAGGTGACATTAAGTAGGGTAGTATCTAGAATGAGAAAGAATATTGTAATTTGGGTCCTTTGAGTACCCTCATTTATATTTTATTTGCAATGATGTTTATGCTCATGATTTCTGCTTACTTTGTCACTAAAAGCTAGTTAAATGTGATTCTCAGATTTCATTTTCAGTGTTTTTATGAGAATGTGGTCTTTTAGGATTTAAAACTATTTTCATTTTACAAATATATACTTTAAAAGTGATTCATTTAAATACTCCACTCAGCAACTAGCACAAATGTTCTCACTAAATTATTACTACAATAGTAGCTATTAACTTCAATAAGTAAAATAACAATTCCGTATTGTATAATGTATTTAGAAAAAAATCACTCAGTGGCGTGCATGCATGTATGTGGAACGAGGTGAGGACACCTATCTCATCATAGAATTCCTCAATTAAGAAGAAAGTGCTTTTAATTACATCCAATTGCATCACTTTCATGAAAGAGAGATCAATAACAAGTGACTTAATTTGGTGTCTCAAGTTTTCAAGTTTATGCATAAATCTACTTCACAGCATCCTCTCCATGATTCCCAAGCTGATTCTCATTATCTTTGCTCAACCTATCTATTCTCATAGTAAAAAGTCACAAGAGCCTTTATTTTTTTAGGAAATGTGACCCATTATCCCCAAATCACTGGGAAAATCACCTTACTCAACAGGTCCTTATAGCTATCCCTAATATCTTGTCGATTTCTCCTTTACCCTTCTTAGTACACCAATGAAAATGGAGCAATGCATAACTCAATAAACTCTAATTCAACCTGTCGAATATCCTATTCTTCCCAAATTCTGTTCAAGAGTATGTGGGCCTCTCCCAATTACAATCCCTGCACACCCATCCTTAGCATTAGCCATCATACTTTTAGAGGACCAGTTTGTAAACTTGATCATGTCAATCTTGAAATCTTCTAGGAACCAAGAACAGAACTGATAAGCTCTTATATCCACAGTCAGGAGCTCATCTTCCTTGATTGGGCTCCAAGTACCACTTTCATGAGTGCCTTCCTTGTGTAGAATCTCACCATGGTACTGCTGATCACACCATTTTATTATCCAGCAGTGAAAACATAAATTCATATCCTTTTAATATTCACTAAAGCAGTTGATTTCAGTAGAATTTTAGGAAATTTGGTTAAAGTTTAGATGGCTATTTATTATTCTGTTCTTCAGAAAACACATCATTAGACATACTTTTAAAAAATCAGAGGATAATCTTACCTTATAAAAACAAATGACTCATGTTCCTATGAGTTGGGGGGAGGGTTACTTATCATGTGAGCTGTTTGGAATTACCTTTGAGCCCTCTTTACAGGGATTTCTGTCAGAGGCCTAAGAACTCCTTGTCAGGAGAAGAAAATAGTAAAAATCAGGTGAATGACTGCAGTATGACTGTTAGAAAACCCCTCTGTATTCCTGCACTGCCTATTTTGACATTAAACTTAAACTGTCCGTCAGGAAGCAGAAAAGGCACAGCTGAGGAAATAAGAGGTACCTCTCATGTCTTTAGGAAAATATCTATGTGGCAATTTCTGGCAAATAGGTACTTGTTTGTCAAGTATTAGCCTGAAATTTTGCTTGAATTGTTTCTCCTCAGGAAATAAAAGATGTTCACTTCTTACTTGTTTTGGAAAGACAGATACTTACTAAAGATTATAATGACTCTCAATTTAAACAAACAGATGCTTTTAGTTGCCTTTGTGAATAATACTAATGCAACAATCATTGCTTACCATCAAAGCATACATTCCCATGTTGCTTCAGTACTTGTACAGTGTTTGTTTTGGAGCCTCTGTTCAATATAACCAGTGTATAGTAGTTCCTCAGTGATAGTCTCTTATTAAAAACTTGTGTTCATTCTTCTGATTTTATCTGAGTGAATATTTGACAAAGGCCAAAGAAATCCGTTTGAGACTGGTACCTATTTCCTCTCATTTGAAAGACATTGACTAATTTTGTTATATTCCACCATGAAGGCAAAAGGAAAATATATCTATTAGCTATCATTGTGGCTTAAAACAACAATTATTTATTATTTTTAAGAAATCTGAGGCGCAACTGGTGTTTGGTTGATCTATGTTGAACTCGTGGATAGTTATGTGAGTGTCAGACAGACTCAGACATCTGTGTGAGCTGGAGCGTCTCCATTCCACATTCTCTCTCATCTTTCTCCTGGGACTGAAGAGCTTGCCTGGCTGTGTTCTTCTCATGGAGATGGAAGAGGTGGAAGAAAACAAGCCCAACACAAAATCACATTTTCAAGTCTCTTTCATGACAGTTACTTACATCCCATACTGAGGGTAAAGACAAGCAGTGAGGCAAGTCCTTCCACCCCTGATGAGAGGGCTCAGGAGAATTACATAGATACAACGAGTAGTGATCTGGGGTCAGATGATGCATCCTACCACAGAGAGGTAGGATAGAGGGAAATTCTAGGCCCTCCAGTCCCTTTGCTTCAAATAATCACCATAGTTGAAATTTTAACTATGAGAGCATCAAGTAGGAATGCCAGGTCAGCCTCAGCTGCTGCACAAGTGTCATATTCCTATGGGTTTGGGGGAGGGTTACTTATTATCATGTGAGCTGTTCATTCACTTCTAAGATACCCACATATCTATGAAATGTACCCATTTCATATCATGAGCCAAAGTAAAACTCAGAATCATTGAAATATTTGTCTTTGCATAGAAAGCGTCCCATATGGAAACACCCAGCCTGCCCGCTTGACTTCCTGCCTGCATCATTCCTTCCCTCCTTCCTTTATTCCTTCCTTCCTTCTACCTGCTCTCCCTCCTTCCCTCCATTTCTCCCTCTCTCCCTTAATATTTCTTCAATTCTGATCTTTTGGATATCTAGTTAATGAGGTCTCATTTGATGTCAATGGACTCTTTTAGCTCTTCTTCACCTATTTCCTTGGCATAAATTTTATTAGTCTTAGAAACAGAGTCTGCCTGATAAATTCATTTGTGCATCAAACTCATTGAGAAATGTCTCCCAGAGTTTCATCTTCAAAAATTTTACTATTTCTAAAGTTAGTAGTTGATAGTTCGCACACACACAAAAGAAATTCCAATGCTGATTCAGAAATGAACTTGCTCATTGGGGAAATAAACCTGGAAGCTTTTAGTCATAATTTATTTATAATCTCTCCCTATGTGATATTCAAAGATGGAATCTGAGGTAAAAAAATTCAATTATTCTTTTTCATATATTTTGAAAATATAAGAGCCTTTGCTGTATTCTGGGAGCTAGCATCTTGAAAGGAAGAATAAAAAATTACTTCTCTGGAGTTAGGAAGTCCTAGTCAATCACCCAGAAACAAGTTAAAGAGATAAATGTGATTTATCAGAAAACACAACAAAGGCAATAACAATAGAATATTATTATCCATACCAAGCAGGTTACAGTTGTCCCCTGCTCTAGGCAAATGCATGATGTGTAAACATTTACCAAGGGCATAAGGCAGCTGTAGATCTGTACCTTTTTCACTCATGGCCAAGGTAGTCCACTTGGTGTAGGCTCTCATCTGATTGCTGACCTTGCACACTTGCTGAGCATTTCTTGGATCTAAATTTGGGAGTAAGATTTAGAAGCTGGCAGATAACAAAGATTGTTTGGGCAACCAGGACTCTTCCATGTAACATGATCAATGCTGAAGTTAGTTCATCATCCCATTCCTTGTATTTCCAAATCTGTGATGCTTAGGACCTTGTCTAGTGACTTTTACAAAGTGGGTGGATTGTAGGAAACAAAAAAAAGGAAATCTGGTTAAGACTCATCTTCTTTGAAATATACATTTTTCCCATTACTGGGTATATATCCAAAGGATTATAAATCATTCTACTATAAGGACACATGCACATGAATGTTCATTGTAGCACTGTTTACAATAGCAAAGACCTGGAACCAACCCAAATGCCCACTGATGATAGACTGGACAGGGAAAATATGACACATATACACCATGGAATACTATGCAGCCTTCAAAAATGATGAGTTTGTGTCCTTTGTAGGGACATGGATGAACCTGGAAACCATCATTCTCAGCAAACTGATAAAAGAACAGAAAATCAAACACCACATGTTCTCACTCATAGGCAGGTGTTGAACAATAAGAACACATGGACACAGGGAAGGGAGCATCACACACTGAGGTCTGTCTGGGGAAACTAAGGGAGGGACAGTGGGGGGTGGGGAGTTGGGGAGAGATAGCATGTGGAGAAATGCCAGATATAGATGATGAGGAGGAAGGCAGCACATCACACTGCCATGTGTGTACCTATGCAACAATCTTGCATGTTCTTCACATGTACCCCAAAACCTAAAATGCAATAAAAAAAAAGATAGAAGCAAAAAAAAAAGCATATTTTAAAAAGAGGATTATGTAGAAATTTGAAAAAATGCAGTGTCAGTACTTGGAAATGAACATTTTAAGACTTCTTATTGACTTCCCTTGTATTTTAATATATTTCTAGGGAGATGTCTGCTTCTGCATTGCTTCTCCATGATTTACTTCAGTTGAAACTTCAGCCAGATCCATTATTTTCCTTCTTTGGCACATTATGCAAATTAAATGCAAAATTCAATGATGAGAGGAAAAGGTCTAAGTGCATTGAGCAGATGCCACATCAGTAATAGAGTAAGGCAATTACAAAATTACTTGCAGCCACTATGACTGTGTATTTTCCTCTATTCTGAAAAAAATCTTCCATGTGATCATCACTACAAGATTTATTTTTCCATTGATGTGTAGGAGATTTATGCACTTAATTGTCCTACTCATTGATGAGAGAAACATGCACCTACAGAAATAAGATTTTGTAGATTAATGAGACATTTAAGTCTGACTTTCTTTTCCACTAAAATAATCCTTTGTATTAGTCTTCTCTTCACCTGTATTGTAAGTATGAACATCAGAATGGCTCAGCAAGCTGGAAGAGCAAAGCCATGTCTGTGTGTAGAATTCTAGTGCCCAAAGAGAAATAGCACTTATCTTACACTTTTATAAATACAAGCAATAGCAAAGTCATTGACAAGAGCAAGGGGTGAATTAGATGATCTCTAAGGCTTTTTCCAGCTAAAAGTGATATGATTCTGATCTATTGCCAGGAAGTAGTGGTATTGAACTGGAATTATGAGCTCTACGTTCGATCTACTTTTCACATCAGATTGTCATCTCATTTTTTTTAGGATAATTGTCTTTTGATTCTCTAGTGCTAAGCTGTAATATGTCTTATAGTTGTCATATTTTAGTGAACAAACCAGAAAAAAAGATTGCCTGAATCATATGTAATTTTTGTTCAATTCAAGGGCAATATCCTAAAATACTTGACTCATAGTTTAAAAATAATCATTTTTATTGAGTTCAAACTAAGTCTTCTGTAGATATGATAATTATGTGAATCAAAAAAAGTGTATTTGTGTGAAGACATGCCATTCCTTTTCTGACTTGCCATTAAAAAATGTTAGTTTCATACTGAATGGCAATAATTTCTTCTTCCTGCCTCCTAAGAATATATTGAAGATATCAAATTGTGAGACCAGAATGTTCTTATTTCAAAAAAAATGTTCACAGTAGGCATTGGCACAAGCAATCATTGTGAATGTTTCATATTAGAGAATGGGTAGATTATTAAATATAAACAATGAAGATTTGTACCCTTCTGGCTTTTCTTTGGGATATAATCCTCTGGCCTGCAAAAATTAATTTTAGTAATGGATTTTCACAAGTTCCCTTGGAGAGCATTTTGGAACACTTTTGTGGCATACAGTCTTGAGTTTTTCCTTCTAAATGTATTTTCATCACTCATTTTGACTTTCAGATTTCTTAAGTATTTGTTACTATGTGTATCCTTGTAAATAAAAGTGAGGCTTAAGAAGGTTGACTTTGTTTTGGGATGGAATCTTGTTAGAACTACAAGCACACATGTGCTGACAGCAGCTAGAGGAAGCACAATGGTGTGGAAAGAAGCAAAAGTCTAAAGACCTAGGGATACATAAAGTTCCACTATTTAATTGTCACGTTGGTCTTTGCTACTCCAAGTATGGTCCACAGACCATTCTCATCAGCATCACCAGGGAGCTGGTTAGAAGGGAGAATCTCAGCCCCTTCTAGACTTACTGGATCAGAGCCTGCATTTCAGAAACATTTCCAGGAACTCATATACACATTCAAATTTGCCAGGCTCTGAGCTCTATAATCTCCAGTGCTCTGCTTTCTCCAAGTCCCTCCTTTCTCTTCTTTGAAATAGAATAATGTCTACCTCACAAGTCTAGTCAAGAATTAAATACAAACATGTAAAGCTGCTGTGTTCAGTGCCTGGCATACATGGCAGTCCCCCATTCCTGCCAACACAGACCTTCAAGCCAGACAACTTCAGAGAGGCTGAGTGGGAGAGAGGGTTGAATAAATGTTAATAACTCACATTAGAGTTGGCATTTTTTTCTTATTTGTCTCTATTATGTAGGGTGACTGTGTATCAATTGTGCAATACATTTGCTTTTAAATAACACCCCTGGGATAAAAGTTAGATTCTAATCTCACATATTTATTTCAATATAAGGTTCAGATATAGAGGTTTAAAGAACCGACGATCAAAATAGAATCCACATAAATCCAGAGGAAAATATCCTGAATGCTTGTATAATCTTGGATGTTTGGGGTGACATCCTCTAAGCACAACTTCAGAGGAAGAAATCATTAGGGAAAACACTGACATATTCTGGCATGTTCAAGTACATATATATTTTAAATTTTAATTTACTTGGAATGAAGATAAAAAGAAATTCACAAATTGAAAAAACTGTATGTATAGACAGTTGATAAATTTAATATATAAACAGGTTTTACAAGACAATTAAAGGATAAGTGTAATTATTTTAAATAGATATAAGACATTAATAGGTGGACATATAAAAAACATGTCAAGTAAACATGAAAAAATGAGTTCTACTACTCATAAAAAACGTGCACGTGAAAACAGCCAAGATGCCATCTTCAGTCTACAAGATTGCTCCTAAAATAGAAAGTGTTGTCCCACTGTTGTCCCAGTGAAGGAGAAAAGAATCTCCGTTTCATTCTTGGTTAAGATATAAGTTGTGACAATATTTATTGGAAATTCTTTGGTTATGTCTATCACTTTAAATTTATGCATACATTTTTCAGCCAATAATTATACTTCTGAGAAGTTATCCTAAGTAATTAATCTAAAACTGAAAGGATATATGCTCAAAATTTTCATTAAAGAAAACCACCAAACTATACCACGATGAGAACTATTCATAAATATGGAAATTATGTCCATATAATTTAATAGTATGTGCCTGTTAAATCGTGTTGAAAACAATGTTTTTATTGAAATATTTTTTATTGAAACCAAAAAAGACAAAGATAAACTCAGTATACATAGCATGTTATTTTTTCAAATATGTATGCAAATGTGTGACATGTATATTTTTAATATTGGAAGATGGTACATTAAAAGTGAATGTTAATTCTTTAATTTTAGCATTTTTTCCCAAATTTTTGCCTGTTTCTGCCCTGCATCTTTGATTTTAACATTGAGCATACATTTATAGTTCAAAAACTATTAAAAGTGGCAGTTAGATATAGCTTAAAAATAATTTTACTAGCACAGGGAAATTATTTTATTAATGCTAGTTAAATTAGATAAAAATACAACATTTTAATGGCAGAAATATTTTAATTTTATAACACATGCAAAGAAAACTGAAAAGTATAGTTAGATCTAAATTGGGGATTATGGATAAATTTTATATTCTTCACTTTTTTATTACAAAATTTTTATAGTTAGCATTTATGATTTTTATAACCAGAAACAAATTACATTTGAGACTCCCTTCTAAACTTATTTGCTTATTTTCAATCTCAAATTATGTATTTCTATAGCCTCTATATTCCCAATCTAACTTTACAAACATTAAATTTCTCTTGAAATTCAGTGAATAATTAGCCATGAGTTGAAGTTACACTTCTGTGTGGCATTTAAATTCCTCCTCCCAAAATACAGTCACTGTTCCGAGGTACAAAGGAGTCCTTCATATCACGATTTTCATTGTGTCTAGGAGGCATGTGTTTCCACTTTGTCATCGTTTGGTCCGAAAGGATTTTTCTTCTATTTTTCTGCTGTTTTTGTACAAGACATATAAAGAAAGGTGTTAAGGGAGCGTTAAAGATAATCAAGGCGTTAAGGAGAGGAGCCCAGGGAGAGAACTCTTAATCTTTTCATCTGATCCAGTTGTCAAAGTCTTTTGTCTTTAGCCGTCACTTTTTTCATCAGAGACATATAGCCTATTAACCATGGGAACAAGAACCACAGATTTAGCCTGTGCTTGTCTGGAAACCTCCCCTAAAATACTCTTGAATGACTCTTTTTATTTTTTCCTGTCTCTTTTTCTGTTGCAAACTGATTGTCCACTATAACACGGAGAGGGGGCTCAATTTTTATAAACTGTCCTGCACACCTCTTAATTAGTTACCTATTAAGTAACTTAAGTGTTTTTACCTAAGTATACCCAAAACTTAGCAGCTTAAAACAATAATGAAATTTTATTATGCCCACAGTTTCTTTAGATCTGTAGTAATTTAGAGACACTTGCCGGGATGGTTATAGCTGACTCTCCCATGATATTGTAGTCACATACATCAGGACTGCATTCTTCTGAATACTTAACTAGAGCTGGAAGATTCACTTCCAAGATGGCTCCCTCACATGGCTGGCACATTAGTGCTAGCTGTTGGCAGGAGACTTCAGTTCTTTGTCAGATGGTATTCTCCATGGGGCAGCTTAAGTTTCTTCATGGTATGTGGGCTGTTTCACAAAGTGTGAGTGATCCACAGGAGATTAAGATGGAAGCTGCAATGTCTTTTATGATAGAGCCTCAAAAGTCACACAATGTCATTTCCAAAATATCCCTTTGTTCACACAGATTAGCCCTACTCAACGTAAGAGAGAGGAAGGGACTACAAAAAAGAGTGAATTCCCAGAGATGAGTAGGATCACCGGGTACCATCTTGGAGGCTGGATACCAGTGAAGAAGACTGCTTTCTGGCCCTCAGTGATTTACTTCCATCTCACATGCAAAATACACTCCCTTTATTGTGGTCCCCAAGAGTCTCATTCTATTATGGCATTAACTCACAGTCCGAGATCTTATCTAAGCCATGTGTACTAGTTTTCTATTGCTGTCAAACAAATAATTTCAAAAATGTAGCAGTTTAAAATAACATCCATTTATTATGTCTTCACAATATGGCAGTTTGCTTCTTCAAGGCCAGCAGAAGAATCTTCATACTGCTTAGATTCTCTGACTTCATTTGATCCTGACCTGTAAACCCAGATTTAAAGGTTTTATATGACTGTATCTGGTCTACCAGCAAAATAGTCCTTTTTACTAACTCAAAGCCAGCTATTTAGTAACCTTAATTCTATCTGCAGAAACAGAATCAAAGGAGTGGTATCACATCATATTCACAAATTCTGTCCATCCTTAAGAAGTGAAAATTGGCCGGGCGCGGTGGCTCAAGCCTGTAATCCCAGCACTTTGGGAGGCCGAGGCGGGTGGGTCACGAGGTCAAGAGATCGGGACCATCCTGGTCAACATGGTGAAACCGCGTCTCTACCAAAAATACAAAAAATTAGCTGGGCATGGTGGTGCGTGCCTGTAATCCCAGCTACTCAGGAGGCTGAGGCAGGAGAATTGCCTGAACCCAGGAGGCGGAGGTTGTGGTGAGCCGAGATCGCGCCATTGCACTCCAGCCTGGGTAACATGAGTGAAACTCCATCTCAAAAAAAAAAAAAAAAAAAAAGAAAAAGAAGTGAAAATTACACAAGGCCTGAACTTGAGGTGATGGAAATAGTAGAATCTGTCTAACATACCAGGTTCAGGTGCAAATAAGATTAATCTTTATTTGCTTACTGTTATGGGGTAATTAATTACCCCAAAACTTAGTGGCTTAAAACAATAGCATAACTAACTTCTCACAGTTTTTATGGGTCAAGAATTCAGAAGCATCTTTCTTGTGGGGGTTCTGGCTTTGGTGCTCATATGAAGTTGTGATTAAGTCAGTCAGGGTTATAGAAATATAAAACCTTGACAGGGGCTCGAGGATGTGCTTCTAAGGTGATTTACTCACATGATGATCAAGTTGGTATTGGCTGCTGCAGGGAGGTCTCATTTCTTCTGCAAATAAAATGCTTTCCAGGCTGCATGAGTGTCTTCATAATATGGTAGCTGATTTACACTGGATAGGGAGATCAAAGAGCATGAGGGGAAAGCAACAATGTCTTGTAGACCCCAGCTTCAGAAGTTACACATGATTGCTTCTGCCCTATTCTGTTGGGCAGTCTTGATATGACATAGGAGGTACCATGAATAGCAGGAGGCAAATATCATCTGGGCTTTCCTTTTAACCTCAGTTAACAACAATAAACAAATATTTTTTAAAAATAAAGTAAAAAGATTTCTGGAATATTTCCATTATCTGCCATAGTCTATTCAAGTTCTCATCTCCTGTTGGACCTCTCAGTAGCTTTCTAACTGCTGTCCTTGTTTCCAATGTCGTCCCTTTCAAAATGCTTCAAATAGCCTCCTTAAAGGCATGACACCTCCCACAGTTATAACCCTGCAGGTGAAGGCACTTGAGGACATAATCTGTACCCACATTTCTGGCGTCATCCCTTTCATTCTCCCTCACCTCCCCCAACTATTTTTGTATTTCAGTCATGCTGAACCTCTTAATGTTTCCCCAAAACATCCTAAGCTTTTTCATGTCTCTATGGCTTGGCTTTTCCTGTTCTCTCTACCTGAAATAAGAACAACAGATAATAGTGACTATCCAAGTCCTAAAAACTAGGCAGCCACGGTGCTAAATCACGCATTGGATACTTGAACTGTACTCTTATAACAACCCTTTGTGGTAAATCTTATTGCTGTACTCATTCTACAAATGGGCACTCCGAACACCACGCACAAAATGGTTAAAAATATAGACTCAAGAAGAGTTTGGAGGTTCTGCCATAACCCTTTTGCTTATTCTCTATGCAACTAACTTAAAAATAACAACTTTTATTATTCTGATCCATTAACCGGTTTTCAGTGTGTCTGACCAAATCAGCTGAATTTTATTTTTTTAAATGTGTGTGTGTGTGTGTGTGTGTGTGTGTGCGCGCGCGCGCGTGCGCGCACGTGCATGCAAGAAAGAGAGAGAGAGAGAGTCAGTATGTCCGTGTTGAAGAGTACAGGGAGGGAGCTGATAATCTGACATTTGATTTGTCTCTCCTGGGACAAAGGAAGTTTGGTTATATCAAACTGCTGGCTAATCAACACATTAATCAAGGCAGATCTCTAGTATGGATATGGGTATATTTTGCCCCCTTCTTTCATTCCAGACTTCTTTCCACAGTCTTATGATCAGCTTATTGGCTTCATATTGCCAAGTAAATATATGAACTGCCCAAATGTATAGAACCTAGACAATGAGAACACTGTCTAAACATTGTGTTTTCTATACGACTTGCTTTTAGCAATAAATCATAGCACCCAGCATAACTTTAAAAATTCACATCATCCAACTTCAAACAACAACAAAAATTGAGATTTACAGCAGAGTTTCAAAACATTTTTATGCATTAGACACTTCGGAAATGGTCTCTTAAAAACAAAACAAAATAAATAATTGACAAAAACACCAGAAAACTTCAGGTTCCAAACTGAACTCTCTTTTGTCCATATATGATTCAGAAAATTGAAAAATAAATTCATTTCTATTACTCTTAGTGTTGGTTAAAATAAAAACTCACTGATGGTAATTTAAGAAATCTGACCTTTAGGAAAATCAGGTTGAAGCTCATCTTTGTTATTTTTAAAACAAGTAAATAAAAACATAAATAAGAGAGGTGAGTGTAGCTCACAGGGGACACTCATGGTTTCTAGGAGCCCGTGTATATAAGCAATGAATTTAGTGAACACAGAGCACATTTATACATGAATTCCTTTTTTTTTTTTTACAAGGTATTTATGTTTTACTGTAAATATTAAAACTTCATGTCTGTTGCTCATTGTTTTTTAAATTTTTATTTTTATTATCAAAGTCATGATTCAATAACTCCAAATTGCATAAAATAAAACAGTTTCTACACCATTCCATACTCAAAATGATCTCTATTAAATAATGATTTGTTTCTTGGAAAAGCATTCTGTACTTTAATGTTCCAGATGACCATTTAAACCGAATCTTTAAAGATTAATGAGTCTTTCACTTTTATCTTATTTCTTCTACCTGCCTACTCCCAAAATACATGAATTTAATACATTTTAGATTTTAAACATTGTGTATCTTCTGATTTTCAGCTGATGTTTCTATTCTAATGGATGAATTCTCTTCCTTTAAAAAAGCTTCCTATAATAGCTATCCTACGGGGCGTGAAGTGTTATCTCATTGTAGGTTTGATTTGCTTTACTCACTCTTAATACCATTTTTATAGGTTATTTATAACCAGTTTTCAGTGTGTCTGACCAAATCAGTTGAATTTTATTTTTATCATATGTGTGTGAGTGTGTGTGTGCGTGAGTGTCAGTATGTAAATGTTGAATAGAGGGAGGAAGTTGATAATCTGACATTTGACATATTGTAGAAAATAAAGGAAAACAATAAATTGTGATATATTTTCCTTTAACAATCTATTTTAACAATAAAACTGTGATATATTTTCCTTTATTTTCTACACAAACAGATATATGCAATTTGGTAATCTGCATTTAATCACATTAAAAAGGTATTTTGCTATGTCATTAAAATTTATTTGTGAGCATCATATTTAGTGGCTGTGAAACTTAAAGAAACACATGTCCTAATAGATGTGTGTGTGTGTATTTTAACTGAATATCGGCATACCAAAAATAATGGATTTAATGCAACTAGTAACAATAATGCTCAAACAACAGGAGCACCATGAAGACAATGAAACAGGTGAGTTCTCAGAACACTTTCTATCATTATATTAACTTTTTAAGTGCTAAATTCACTCGAAATTACAATAAACAAGATAAGTACAAGCATTAGGTAATTCGACCTATCAGATATCCTAAAGGCATCATCTATCACTAGAAGGTCTTTCCTTTATGCATTAGGGGACCAGTGACTCTTATTTTCTAAAGATTTTAAAATAAAAAATAGCTTTAGAGATAACACCAGCCAGATTTAATCATCGAGAACATGTTCACAGTTCAGCTAAGCCTTGCTTTCTTTTGAAGAATTGCTCTTTATAATGCTCACCAATGGATTTAGGAATATCCTGTTGTAATCATTAGCAAGATCTCAATTATGTTATGAAATAAGAGACATAATGAAATACTTGAATGTTCCTGCCCAGCACAGCAGATGTATTTTTGTATTTGTGGTATTCACACTAAAAAGCTGTGCTGAGAAGCTCAAAATATTATTTGATCTTAGTTGTTTTGGAGCAGATCTGGTGTTTTTGCCTTGATTTTTGTACAACTTGGCACAGGCCAATGGTTTCAGGCAGGATTTACAGAGCAGATTTCTGTCAAATTTGCCATATGGAGTTATTGGGCTTAGATTATAGAGGTTTTCCTGGTTGTTTGCCTAATTTGGGAATTATCGGTGCTCTCCAGGATTTTCTCCAGAAACAAAGAACGTGTTCAGAAGAAACTGATCCTTTAGGAAGAAAAGTAGTTTGATATTTGGGAGGTTTAGATCATTTCTAACATTTCTAAGAGGTACCATGGCTGGTGAAGAACTCACTGGTAAAAAAAATAAATAAATAAAAAAATAAAAAATAAATAAATAAATAAATAAATAAAATAGTTCCTGTTATCCGTGTAACACAGCTAAAAGTCTGGCATGTAGCCTCACCTGAACTAGTACCCTCCCCGTACACCTCACCCTTAGCACTCACTCTGCACAGCCAAAGACCCTATCAGTTATAGGCTAGCCTGAAGAATGAGGTTGAATCCAACTCAGGGACCGAAATCTACTTTATAGCATTTAAAAATATTGTAGAACCAATCTTGAGTTGACCTACTCCACAGGATCATGGATGATTAGGTATGAGATGCCATGAGAATGAAGATCTGAAAACCTTTTACAGAAGAGGAGGAGGAAGAGGAAGAAGAAATCCAATTGTTATAACTTTCATATTCTGAACACTAGAAAACACTTCCTCCTCACAGTGCCAAGTTGTATGAAAAGGCAGCTCAATTTTCTTTCCTTGAGCAGCGTTGGGTGTCTGGGTATTCCCTTCCATCTCTCACCTATGGAGTTCATATTCATATTCTCATGTCCCCACCACTGTCAACAAAATAGGCTTTGCCATTTCTCAAATTGTATGGAGAATTATCCTGATGAATTAAGGATCAGATTGAAAACTCACAGCCTTTACTCCAATTACAAATTTTATTTTTAAAACCCAGTGTTTAAAACAAAAACAAGGGAGTTTACATAAAAATTCATATTTTCTGTTTCTCTCAAAAACAGCAGATCTGGTAATCTGGCAACACTCTGCTCACATTCCCACCTGCCAAGAATGCTGCACATTAAATGGTGGCTTTTCTGTAGGTGATTCTAATTCACTGGGGTCTCCATGTGACGTGTTAGCATTTGCACCCGACTTGGCCGCTGTAGGCCCAGGAACTTTCTACTCATGTGCATTACAGGACCCCATGCACGTTGAAGATTCTTTCTCTGGCAGAGCAGACACCAGGCAAAGATCTTCTGGACTTAGGAGCAAGTCTTCTGAGAAGCAATGATGACAAATATTGTAAATGATCTACTCAATGATTCTGAAAGTGTGAGAGCTAAACAACCTGTATCATAATCATCTCGGAGACTTATTTTAAACATATATGATAAGCCCCCACCTCAAACCTAAGGAATCATAATTTCTATGAGAAAGGCTAGGGAATCAGAACATTAACACAAGCATCCCAGGTGGTTTTTATGAGACACAAAGCTTGAGAATTACTGAATTCTTCCCCGATCTGACAGCTCTTCTCCTGAACAGACCCGGTTAGAGGGAACTGATGGGTTTTAGGAAATACTGTAATTCTAACTCATCAGTCCAGCAGTGCTGGAAATGCAGAATTTTGTCTTTATCAAAAGCCAATTAATGCTGACCTTTTCAGTGAGTGTCCAGTACAACCATCAGTAAGGTAAATAAACAGGCAGTTTTGCATATAATCTGGTGATTTTTAGTTTATGTTTTTCCCCTAGTCACCCTAAGAAAAAGCAGGGAGTCACTGGGCTTTCGAATTTATTTTAGCTCCATTATTATTTTAGCCCCTATCTTTAGTGCAGAATTAAAATATCTGCCTTCTATTTGCTTTTATTTCTAATATCTGAATGGTTTCATCTTGACGCAATTAGCATGTAGAGCATGCTCAGCTACTGTAATCTCCCAGATGAGTCACTCACCCCCAGCACATAACTGCTTCTGGGATCCTGTTGGCTAACCAGGCTTTGAAACTCAGTGAAAAGAACAGTGTTTTCTTCAGAGGTAATCCATAAATGAGAAATTACCATAAATAGGCAGTTTTATTCACTCTTAGTGATTTTTACATAAAAACTGACAAGGCTGTGTAGCAAATTGTATATAGAATCAGGGTCTGTATCCACACAGCTAATGCATACATGAATTATTCAATAAACTTTGCTTCAGTAGATTTTTCTGAGTCACCTTGATGTGTGAACAGTTTCAGATAATACGCTAAATGCTACACATTGTAGTAAATTTACTATATTTTTGTTCCAGCAACATCTTGTGTTGATAAATCTGTTAAAATTTAAGTTTGCATTGTGTTCACATGTGTTATTTCCTGTGATGTCGCGATATATTTTAGTCATCAAACAAATAGATCTTCACCTCTCTGAGCCTCAGTATCCAAACTTGTTTATCATGCAAGAGACATGCAGGTGAGAAAATAGGCAAATGCCATTCTGTCTGCAATTGCCATTCATGGGGGAAGTAAAAATGAGCCGGGACAATAAATAGGTGGGGCTGGGGAAGTCTCCTTCAGGGAAGGGATCTCAAAACTCAGACCTGAAAGCTGAGTAGAAGTTACCAGAGGAAGATTGCTGGGTCAGAAACTACCACTAACTAGGTGCCTTAAAAGCAACATTCATTATCTCATGTTTTTCCTGGGTCAGTGTCAGAGTCTCACAAGACTGCCATTAGGCGTTTGCAGATGGCATTCACGTCTGGGGCTCAGGGTCCTCTTTCAAGCTCCTTTGAGCTGCTGGCAGAATTTAGTTGCTGCAGTTTTAGGACTGAGGTTCCTACTTTCTTGCTGATCACCAGCCTGGGGCAACTGTCAGCCCCTTAAGGACGCATGCAGTTCCTCATCCTTTGGCAGACCCTCTCACCACGTGGCCGCTTACTTCAAGACCAGCAAGAGAATGTTCCTCTTCAGGAGGATCCCAACTCCTTCTTATGGATGTTCTTCTGATTCATTCAGCCCCTCCCAAATAATCACCATATTGGTTAACTCAAAAATCAACTGATTTGAGACCCTTATTAACCTCAGCAAAATCCCTCCACCTTCTCCATACATCGTGACCTAACCTTGGGAGTGACCGTTCATCCTGCTCGTGGTCAGGCTTATACATACAAGATCATACAGGGCATGGATGTAGAGGATGGAATCTTGGGGGCATCTTAAAATTGTGCCTGCTGCATACCTATACAACAATCCTGCATGAATGATCTGCACATGTACCCCAGAACCTAAAGTACAATGAAAAAAAAAGTGTGCCTACTGCAAAGATTTTCCAGGAAGGAAGAACCAGATATGTGCAGGAGGCCTAAGTGAAAGAATAGCAGTTTCCAGTGTCTGAGGGTAAGGCTGGAGTGGTGACCTGGCCAGATCATGTACTGCTGGTTTAATGGCCTGTTCATATTCTATTCTGTAATTATTAAAATACCTTGTTTACAAAGAATATTTGAAATATCAAAACATGGAAAACTGTATACCATAAAATATTAAATGAGAAAATCAGGATATGTGTTTGTATAACATAGTATCAGTTTTGGAAATATATATGCATGTCTTAAAAGACTAGAAGTAAATATATCCATCTGTTAGCTGTGGATATCTCTGGGTGAGAAATTATGGATGAGTTAGAGATTCTTTGTTCCTTTTCTTAGTTCTAAAATTCTCCACAATAAATACATTTTCTCTTATAATAATAGTTAATTAAAAACCTATTCATGATACTTGCAAAAATAAATGAATTTGAGCAGATTCTTTGAAGAAAATCTCAAATTTTGTACTCCAGGTGTTTGACAGGTTGAAAAACAAGCTCTGGAATTAGCTGCACATGAGCTATGCACACATGGGGATCAGCTGGTAGAAATGAAGTTCATCTTCAGCCAGGGGTGATGCGTATAACAGACCTATTCTGATAGGTTCCATCACTAAACAATGAGCAAGAAATCTAGTGTTTAAATTCTGGAGGCATTAAAGCAATTAACCTCCCTATACCTCAATTTTCTTATATCTAAACATTGAGGGTAGCAAAATTCCATTCTTGTCACAGATCTCAATTGCAAGTAGTGTGCAAGCAAAGAGCCTGAACTCTTGCCTGTCAGTCAAGCTGTCTCCTGTATGGGGTATTTAATCAGCTCTCCTTCCCAAGCCCCCAGTGGACTTGAAGCTCACAGTTAGCATTTGGCTGGCGGTGCCAAATGCTGTTTCGTAGGTGGTGTCACCTATATGCTCAGAGTTATAAACATAGGCAGCTTGCCTACTGCCAAATCCATTACAACTTTCAGAGGTGTTCACTTAGGAAGTGGAAGAGTTTTTTGAGAACCAGATGGGAGCTTTAGCAATAAGTAACATTGACAACCAAATCCTTCAGACACATCTTCAAGTTTCAAGAGAGCAGTTAACAAAAAAGAAAAATGTATTTTTAGAAACTGTTTGGGAGGTGAAAGCATTTTTCTGAGGGGAGTAGGGTAGGAATAGATAGAGAAGATTTTTGTTTAGCTTTTATTTATTTATGTATTTATTTATTTATGGCTCTGCAATATCACAGAGATCTTTGAGTTGAAATATAGCAAAATGAGGTATTTCCTCTCTCTTGCTCCAAAACCTGAAAAGCAAGTGCACTAGAAAATGTCAGAGGTGGCCACTGAACAGACTACATTTCTAATTCATGGCAAGATGGCTAAAATAAAAATTCTTGAAATACATATTTTAAAATTAGATTTTGACCTTTGATAGGGCTTATTATGCTATTTATATTGTAGCAGAAGGAGCTGATTTTTCAGTAGCTGCCTCATCAAAGACATGACTCACATTTCCTTAAGCATTTATACCATATGTTTCCTGAGGTAAAAAATAAATAAATAAATTTTATATTTTTTATGCAATTAGTGACATGTGAGCAAAAATTATAAGAAATCATTTTACAAATACTTCGGGGAGCATGTGGTCTAGAAATGTTGATTTCTAGAAATTGAAATTATGTTAGATACTTGGCCAGTGTAGCCATTAGGTACATGTATGAATATAAATGAGAAGTAATCATGTGACACCAGTTTTATCATTAAGGAAAAAGCAGAATTCACAAGTTTAGCAATGAAACAGGTACTACTAAAATTTGCTTTATATTTGAAAATGTGAATGTGAGTTTAAAAAAGCTTTTTTTTTTTTTTTTTTCCCATTTATTTATTTTATTGCATTTTAGGTTTTGGGGTACATGTGAAGAACATGCAAAATTGTTGCATAGGAACACACGTGGCAGTGTGATTCGCTGTCTTCCTCCCCATCACCTACATCTGGCATTTCTCCCCTTGCTATCTCTCCCCAGCTTCCCACCCCCCACCCTCCCTCCCCTATTTCCCCCCAACTGACCCCAGTGTGTAGTGCTCCCCTCCCTGT
>NW_022436941.1:78478929-78480844 GCF_009761245.1 Sapajus apella
TCCCTCCCCTATTTCCCCCCAACTGACCCCAGTGTGTAGTGCTCCCCTCCCTGTGTCCATGTGTTCTCATTGTTCAACACCCGCCTATGAGTGAGAACATGCGGTGTTTGATCTTCTGCTCTTCTGTCAGTTTGCTGAGAATGATGGTTTCCAGGTTCATCCATGTCCCTACAAAGGACCCAAACTCATCGTTTTTGATGGCTGCATAATATTCCATGGTGTATATGTGCCACATTTTCCCTATCCAGTCTATCGTCGAAGGGCATTTGGGTTGGTTCCAGGTCTTTGCTATTGTAAACAGTGCTGCAATGAACATTCGTGTACACGTGCCCTTATAGTAGAACGATTTGTAATCCTTTGGATATATACCCAGTAATGGGATTGCTGGGTCAAATGGAATTTCTATTTCTAGGTCCTTGAGGAATCGCCACACTGTCTTCCACAATGGTTGAACTAATTTACACTCCCACCAACAGTGCAAAAGTGTTCCTATTTCTCCACATCCTCTCCAGCATCTGTTGTCTCCAGATTTTTTAATGATCGCCATTCTAACTGGCGTGAGATGGTATCTCAATGTAGTTTTGATTTGCATTTCTCTGATGACCAGTGATGATGAGCATTTTTTCATATGTTTGTTGGCCTCGTGTATGTCTTCTTTTGAGAAGTGTCTGTTCATATCCTTTGCCCACTTTTGAATGGACTTGTTAGTTTTTTTCTTGTAAATCTGCTTTAGTTCTTTGTAAATTTTGGATATCAGCCCTTTGTCAGATGGGTAAACTGCAAAAATTTTTTCCCAATCTGTTGGTTGCCGATTCACTCTAATGATTGTTTCTTTTGCTGTGCAGAAGCTGTGGAGTTTGATTAGGTCCCATTTGTCTATTTTGGCTTTTGTTGTCAATGCGTTTGGCGTTTTGGTCATGAAGTCCTTGCCTACACCTACGTCCTGAATGGTTTTGCCTAGATTTTCTTCTAGGGTTTTTATGGTGTTAGGTCTTATGTTTAAGTCTTTAATCCATCTGGAGTTAATTTTAGTGTAAGGTGTCAGGAAGGGGTCCACTTTCTGCTTTCTGCACATGGCTAGCCAGCTTTCCCAACACCATTTATTGAACAGGGAATCCTTTCCCCATTGCTTGTTTTTGTCTGGTTTGTCAAAGATCAGATGGTTGTAGAAAGGTTGTGTTGCCTCCGAGACCTCTGTTCTGTTCCATTGGTCTATATCTCTGTTTTGGTACCAGTACCATGCTGTTTTGATTACCGTAGCCTTGTAGTATAGTTTGAAGTCTGGTATTGTGATGCCCCCCGCTTTGTTCTTTTTGCTTAGAATTGACTTGGCTATGCGGGCTCTCTTTTGGTTCCATATGAAGTTTAAGGTGGTTTTTTCCAGTTCTGCAAAGAAGGTCATTGGTAGCTTGATGGGGATAGCATTGAATCTGTAAATTACTTTGGGCAGTATGGCCATTTTCACGATATTGATTCTTCCTAACCATGAACATGGGATGTTTCTCCATCTGTTTGTGTCCTCTCTTATTTCGTTGAGCAGTGGCTTGTAGTTCTCCTTGAAGAGGTCCTTTACATTCCTTGTTAGTTGTATTCCTAGGTATTTTATTCTCTTTGTGGCAATTGTGAATGGAAGTTTGTTCTTGATTTGGCTCTCTTTAAGTCTGTTACTGGTGTATAGGAATGCATGTGATTTTTGTACATTGATTTTGTATCCTGAGACTTTGCTGAACTTGCTTATCAGTTTCAGGAGGTTTGGGGCTGAGACGATGGGGTCTTCTAGATATACAATCATGTCGTCTGCAAATAGAGACAATTTGACTTCCTCCTTTCCTATTTGAATGCCCTTTATTTCTTTTTCTTGCCTGATTGCTCTGGCTAGAACTTCTAATACTATATTGAATAGCAGTGGTGAGAG
>NW_022436941.1:78480854-78593524 GCF_009761245.1 Sapajus apella
CTTTTTGATGTGCTGTTGCAATCGGCTTGTCAGTATTTTATTGAAGATTTTTGCATCTATGTTCATCATGGATATTGGCCTGAAGTTTTCTTTTCTTGTTGAGTCTCTGCCGGGTTTTGGAATCAGGATGATGTTGGTGTCATAAAATGATTTGGGAAGAATTCCCTCTTTTTGTATTGTTTGGAATAGTTTCAGAAGAAATGGTACCAGCTCCTCTTTGTATGTCTGGTAGAATTCAGCTGTGAACCCATCTGGACCTGGGCTTTTTTTGGGTGGTAAGCTCTTAATTGCTGCCTCAACTTCAGACCTTGTTATGGGTCTGTTCAGGGTTTCGGCTTCTTCCTGGTTTAGGCTTGGCAGTAGGCAAGTGTCCAGGAATTTATCCATTTCTTCCAGGTTTATTAGTTTGTGTGCATAGAGTTGTTTGTAATAATCTCTGATGATGGTTTGAATTTCTGTGGAATCTGTGGTGATATCCCCTTTATTGTTTTTTATTGCATCAATTTGGTTATTCTCTCTTTTCTTTTTTATTAATCTGGCTAGTGGTCTGTCTATTTTGTTGATCTTTTCAAAAAACCAGCTCCTGGATTTATTGATTTTTTGAAGGGTTTTTTGTGTCTCTATCTCCTTCAGTTCTGCTCTGATCTTAGCTATTTCTTGTCTTCTGCTAGACTTTGAGTTTTTTTGATCTTGCTCCTCTAGCTCTTTCAGTTTTGACGATAGGGTGTCAATTTTTGATCTCTCCTTGCTTCTCATGTGGGCACTTATTGCTATATATTTTCCTCTAGAGACTGCTTTAAATGTGTCCCAGAGATGCTGGTATGTTGTGTCTTCATTCTCGTTGGTTTCAAAGAACATCTTTATTTCTGCCTTCATTTCATTGTTTATCCAGTCAACATTCAAGAGCAAGTTGTTCAGTTTCCATGAAGCTGTGCGGTTCTGAGTTAGTTTTTGAATTCTGAGTTCTAACTTGATTGCACTGTGGTCTGAGAGACTGTTCGTTAGGATTTCCGTTCTTTTGCATTTGCTGAGGAGTGATTTACTCCCAATTATGTGGTCAATTTTAGAGTAGGTGTGATGTGGTGCTGAGAAGAATGTATATTCTGTGGATTTTGGGTGGAGAGTTCTGTAAATGTCTATTAGGTTTGCTTGGTCCAGGTCTGAGTTCAAGTCCTGGATATCCTTGTTAATTTTCTGTCTGGTTGATCTGTCTAATGTTGACAATGGGGTGTTAAAGTCTCCCACTATTATTGTGTGGGAGTCTAAGTCTCTTTGTAAGTCATTAAGAACTTGCCTTATGTATCTGGGTGCTCCTGTATTGGGTGCATATATGTTTAGGATCGTTAGCTCTTCTTGTTGCATTGATCCTTTTACCATTATGTAATGTCCGCCTTTGTCTCTTATGATCTTTGTTGCTTTAAAGTCTAATTTATCAGAGATGAGAATTGCAACTCCTGCTTTTTTTTGCTCTCCATTTGCTTGGTAAATCTTCCTCCATCCCTTTATTTTGAGCCTTTGTGTATCCTTGCATGTGAGATGGGTTTCCTGGATACAGCACACCGATGGGTTTTGTCTTTTTATCCAATTTGCCAGTCTGTGTCTTTTGATTGGGGCATTTAGTCCATTTACATTTAGGGTTAATATTGTTATGTGTGAATTTGATACTGCCATTTTGGTGCTAGCTGGCTGTTTTGCCCTTTAGTTGAGCTGGTACTTGTTGTTCCTTTATAAGTGTAGAGCCTCTTTCAGGAGCTCTTGTAGAGCTGGCCTGGTGGTGACGAAATCTCTTAGTACTTGCATGTTCCCAAAGGATTTTATTTTTCCTTCACTTATGAAGCTTAGTTTGGCTGGATAGGAGATTCTGGGTTGAAAGTTCTTTTCTTTAAGGATGTTGAATATTGGCCCCCATTCTCTTCTGGCTTGTAGGGTTTCTGCTGAGAGATCTGCTGTGAGTCTGATGGGCTTCCCTTTATGGGTAACCCGACCTTTCTCTCTGGCTGCCCTTAGTATTTTCTCCTTCATTTCAACCCTGGTGAATCTGACGATTATGTGCCTTGGGGTTGCTCTTCTTGACGAATATCTTTGTGGTGTTCTCTGTATTTCCTGGACTTGAATGTTTGCCTGCCTTGCTAGGTTGGGGAAGTTTTCCTGGATAATATCCTGAAGAGTATTTTCCAGCTTGGATTCATTCTCTTCGTCGCATTCGGGTACGCCTATCAAACGTAGATTAGGTCTTTTCACATAGTCCCACATTTCTTGGAGACTTTGTTCATTCCTTTTTACCCTTTTTTCTCCAGTCTTGCCTTCCCGTTTTATTTCATTGAGTTGATCTTCGACCTCTGATATCCTTTCTTCTGCTTGGTCCATTCGGCTGTTGATACTTGTGCATGCTTCACGAAGTTCTCGTGTTGCGTTTTTCAGCTCCATCAATTCACTTATATTCCTTTCTATTTTGTCCATTCTTGTTAGCATTTCGTCAAATCTTTTTTCAAGGTTCTTAGTTTCTTGGCATTTGGTTAGAACATGTTGTTTAAGTTCACAGAAGTTTCTTATTACCCACCTTCTGAATTCTGATTCTGTCATTTCATCACACTCGTTCTCCATCCAACCTTGTTCCCTTGCTGGCGAGGAGTTGTGATCCCTTTTAGGAGGAGAGGTGTTCTGGTTTCGGGTGTTTTCATCCTTTTTGCGCCGGTTTCTTCCCATCCTTAAGGATTTATCCACCTGTCGACTTTGTAGTTGCTGGCTTTCAGATTGGGTCTCAAATCTTTCAGATTGATGTTCTGTTTGTTGATGATGAGGTTATTTCTGTTTCTTGGTTTTCCTTCTGACAGTCTGGCCCCTCTGCTGTAGGTCTGCTGAGGTTCACTCCAGGCCCTGCTTGCCTGGGGTTCACCTGCAGCAGCTGTTGAACAGCAAGGGTTGTTACCAGTTTTCTTCTTCTGCTATCTTTGTCCCAGAAGGATACCCGCCTAGTGTCAATCTGATCTCTCCTTTATGAGGTGTCTTTTTGGATATATAGGGGTCAGGGAGCTGCTTGAGGAGACGGTCTTTTCTTTATAGGAGCTCAAATGGTGAGTTGCGAGCTTTGTTGTTGTTCATTCAGAGCTGCTGGGCAGGTACTTTTAGGTCTGCTGCAGGAGAACTCATAAACTGCTTTTTGTTCCCTGGTGCTCTGTCCCAGGGATTTAGGGCTTTATTTATGAGTTTCCGATATGCTGCCGCCTTCTTTTTTTTTTTTTTCCTTCAGACCTGCGCAGCCCAGCAAAGAGGCAGCCTAGTCACTGTCGGCCTATAGCAGCTTTGCTGAGCTGCTGTGGGCTCCGCCCCGCTGCCGAGTGAGCTTCCCTGCAGTCCTGTTTATATGGGTGTAGTTAGAACTGCTTTGGCGATGGTGGCCCGCCTCTGTTGGGGCGGAGTCTCTGCTGTGGCGGGTTGCCTTGGCAACGGCGGGCTCCCTGGTAATGGCGGACGCCCCTCCCACACAGAGCTGGACCGTCCCGGGTTCAGCTGCGCTGGCTGTGAAACTCTCAATCCAGAGTTTCTGGTTGCTGTTCTTTTGTGGGGGTGGGGCCAGCCGAGCCTGATCGCCTGGCTCCCTGCCTCAGAGCCTTTTTTTTAAGTTGGTGTTCCAGTCGCCTGTTGAAGAGGCGCCGGGGTCTGTTTGTTTTCCCCTGCGGTCACTCACTGGGACGGCTTAAACTGCGGCACTGAGGTTTGTGGCGCTTTTTTTTTTTTCTTTTTTGGCCCTGGAATCTACTGTCTTGGTTCTCTGCTCAGTCCCCTTTTTGAACCAGTGTATGGGCGACTTCCCGTGGCTCCAATCGCCAGCCTAAAGGGCACCCGGACCGGTGTATTTTGTACGGAGAACCGTGGCTCCGGGGCGCCGACAAAGCAGCCGCGCGGGGCAAAGCAGCGGCGCTGGCCGGCACAGCCGCGCTGGCCGCAACCCCCGCGCTGGCGACCGTGGAGCACCTCTTCCCGGGAATTTCCTAGTCTGTGGGCAATAAAAACGCGGCGTCCACTCACCCTCTGCACTTTCACTGGGAGCAGCAATCCTGAGCTGTTCCTAAACGGCCATCTTGGATCTCCCCCGCTTTTGTTAAACTAACTGAAAATAATCATTTTAACATTTACAAAGAAAAATATTAAGTGGCATTTAGTGACATGATCATATGAGTACAGGCTGTGACTATAAGATAATGAGACAACTTACTCTGTGGCCAGTGGAAATTAAATTTATGTTTATGATTACTAACAACAGGGACTGTTTTATTCAACTGTCTTTACACAATACAGAATTATTGTAAAATTTCTAGGAAATGCATATTCCACTTAAACTGTGGGGAAGTGCACATATAAAAATTACTGTGTGAACATTGGCATCCCATTTAAGAAATCCCCAGTTGCCCACTTGGTGCTCAAATCACTTGATTTCATTGGCACTTTTTCTGGGGCCAGAGATTTAGGAATAGAAAACGGATTCTACACATGGAATACACTGAAGTCTTGAGGAGCTGTGATGTTTCCTGTAACTCGGCCCTGAAACCCCCTGCCCCAGGCTAGGCTATCCCTACCTTTCCTGTTTTCTCTCTCTGGATAGGTGGTACCATCCTTTTAGTCACCCTGAACTCTCCCTTAGACTCTCTACCTAATCATTCCCTGGTCTTTTCACTTCTGCCTTCTTAACATTTTGAAGATATCCTCTAAAATTTCAAGTCTCACCATCTCTGCCCCTGAACTTTCAGTCTTGAAGCATCCTAACAACCCTTCCCCACCAGGGCATGTTCCACCTGACAAGCAGGGTGATCACTCTGAAATGCCAATCTGATCAGTCGTTCCCCTACTTTGAATCTTCAATAGCTTCCTAGCACCTATTCCTGTAAACCATTCCAACATATCACCTTGGCAAAGGAAACCCTTTTCTTACCTGGCTCCTGCTCATCCCTCCAGACTCATCTTTTGACACTTCCCCCTCAGATCTCTGCAGCCCCCTTCCTGCAGACATGCATGGAGTTTCAGTCTTGCCAAACCCTTTGCAGCTTCTTGAGTGGGTCTTGCTCTCTGCACTATCTCTTTCTGTCTAGAGACTCCTTTACCTCCCCCCATCTGGTGAACTTCTACCCTTTAAGTCTTAACTCTTCAGTAGATGTCATTTTTCAGGATGCCCTCTCTGTTCCCAGTTTGGAACTTGGGCTTCCCTGTTGCCCTGGTGTTCTGTGTATTCCTCTGCTATAGCCCTCATCTCATTGAATTGTAATCATGTCTTCACTAGTGTTTCATTTATAGCATGATAGATTTTTGGATTGTCAGTGACCCCAACAAACTCCTCAGGACCTAGCCCTGTGACTGGAACACCACAGGCATTTAATAATAGTTGACAAATAAGTAAGTATGTGTAATGAAAAATCTATCTGCCTGGGCATTAGAAAATATAAAATTGGCCAGACGTGGTGGTTCATGCCTGTAATCCCAACACTTTGGGAGGCCGAGGCAGATGGATCACAAGGTCAGGAGTTCAAGACCAGCCTGGCCAACATGGTGAAACCCCATCTCTACTAAAAATACAAAACTTAGCTGGGCATGGTGGCACATGCCTATAGTGCCAGCTACTTGGGAAGCTGAGTTAGAAGAATTGCTTGAACCTGGGAGGTGGAGGTTGCAGTGATCCGAGATCACACCACTGCACTCCAGCCTGGGCAACAGAGCAAGACTCTGTCTCCAGAAAAAGAAAAAGAAAGAAAATATAAAAATCTCTATTCTGCCACTTTCTGTAATGTCTGTGTGTCAGTCAGAAATGCTTTTGGCTGTAAGAAAACCCCTTTGACAGTCTCTTAAAACAAATAAGGAAGTCTAAAAGGAGTCAGATGCTGGCCTTGGTTCAGTACAATGTTAGAGGCAGCATCTCGATGCTTTTCTAGTGGTCACAAAATAGCTACTGTAGCTCCTACCCTCACATCTACTTTCAGTTCAAGAAGAATGAGAGACAGCAACAGCCACCCTGTTCCTTCATCAAGAAAGCAAAGGTATCTCAGAAGTCCTGACCATCCTTCGTTTACTTCTCATGGGCTAGAATTATGTCAGTGGCCACGCCAAGTGCAAGAGAAACTAAAGAAATTAGATTTTAGTATTCCCACACTCTACGTTGAAAATGAGTTAGAGACAACAATTTGGGGAATAGGTGTGGGATTCATCAGCCAGCAGGGTTTGCTACGCCTTGGGACAAAACATTTTACCTCTCTTACTCTTTGGTTCTTTCACTGAGTGAAGAATTAGACTAAGTGATCTTTCTTCAAGAATAAATTTTCTCTCATCTATCATTCCCATATAGCCTTCTTTCTGAAATGGAATTACCTTCTACACTGGATAGTTACTTCAAGTTTTTCCCTGAATACTTCACATTTAGATAAATCACTGTCTACTAAAAAGACCGTCCTTTTCAAGAGCTCTGTTGTCATACTGTTCTCCTGAACAAGAACTGAACAGTACATGCCCAGATTCCCTGCCTCTGACCTTACCAGTCTCTCTCCTGTGTGGTGATGTCTCAAATTGTTTAGGACAATTATCGTGGCTTCTCTAAATCTCCTCTTTTTCAGGCTCAAATGCACTTTGCTTCAGTAGTTTTTCAGATAAGCCTCTTCTGTCCCCTCACCACCCTGGTTGGCCAACACCAGACGCACTCTCTTCATTTACTTATGATTCATTTAACAGATAATTACGAGTTCCTGCCATGTGTCAGCACTGCTCTAGAAACTGGTTATATGGTGAGAAACAAGGCAAGGGAGGCCCCTCCTCTCATGAGGCTTATAGAGGAGTAAAGGAATCAGGTGATAAGCATTACACACATGTGCGCACACACACACACACAGAGAGGATCATTTCAGAGAGTGATTAGTGCCAAGGTGAAAATGACAAATGGAGATAGAAGAGTGACAAGGGGTATGCGTGTGTTTGGAGGAGGGTGGTGGGAATGCACATGTGAAGGTGGAAGACAAGCCTTCAGATCTGATGATCAGGGAAGTTTCTCTAAGACCTGAATGGGGAGAATTAGCTAGCATGGAAGAGGAAGAGGTTTTGAAGCAGGAGGACTTGTAAGTGAAAGGCCCTGGGTAGAATGAGCTAGGCCTGAGCTAGGTACCAAAAGATGCTCGGGGGGGAAGTGCTGGGAGATGGCCTTGATAATGCACATGGGGAGCCCACCCCACAAGCTCATGTCGGACAGGACAATAACTCAGATCCTATTTTAAATGACAGCATTTCAACACCCATCTTAAAATGTGTCTGGACAAAACTTAACACTTAGTTACACATAGAGTCTGACTGTTCTAAATTGGACTGTCTGTTACACATAGAGTCTGACTGTTATAAATTGGAACAGTCCAATTTATAACCTCTCCTTGTAATGGGCACAATATTTCTATGGATGCAGGCTACAGTTATATGACTTTCGTGGAAGCCATGCTATCCCCACAGTCCCACCGTGATTTCCTATGTGCTCTTTGACGCACGCTGCTCACATGCATGAATATTACTTGCACAAAGAGCGAGAGTCGGTGGATGTGATGCCAGGAGCTATTAGAATGATTCACATTACACTTCCACGATATGAAAAATAATGTTCAGTCAAAAGCAACACTGTATCATATCATCGAGCAACTGGGAAAAGCCTAAATTACATATTTGAAGTTCAGTCACTGATTGAAATTAGATAATCTGGATGGTCCTGAAAATGTCTTTTTTGAGAGCATTCCTCCAAAAGCAAAATTGAATGATAAGGGAAAAAATGAAGTATAACAAAAACGACAGCAAAAAACTAAGACAACAACAACAAAAAAAAATCTGAGTAACATCAACCAGGCAGGAGGTGGCAGACAGAAGTCCAACTGTTGATAGTTAACGTGGGATGAGACAATGAAATGTTGGTTTTCTCTCTCTCAGAGCCCCTAATTGCATTTCCTCCAGCAGCCGCAGGCCTGAGGTTTTCCCCAGGACTGTGGAAGTCAGACATCAGAGCTGAGAACTCCAATGACCACCAGCCTGCATTTTAATGCTGGGCCGGGAGCCTCGATGCTCTTCAAGACAGCCTCATGAGCTCCATCTTCCGCTGGCTCAATGTTCACCCTGTGTGCTTTGCCTGCTCTTCAGCCATTCAGGCAACAGGGATCTTGAGGGCTCTCCTTTCCCATATGGTGCTGAGTTTTGATTCATCCTTTTCCTCTTCTCTATCAGCAGGTATTCTAGAAAGACAGTTTTATGATGACATTCACAGCTAGCATTAAAACCAGATAAAAATAAAACAGGATGTCAATAAAGAACTAATGATGTGTGTCTGTGTAAATGTATTATAATAATAAAAAGAATAGACATCTGTTTGCAAAGGTACCATTTAAGTCCCTGGGGCTTTAAATGAAACTGCTTTATAAATGCACCAACATATGTGACTGTTTGCCTACGTCTTTCATCCATGAAAATTGCCCTGTAGACAGTTGGCTTTGAGGTGAAAAGCACTCTATAGGCACTAAATAGTATGCTAGAACACCTCTAAGTGCTAATCTAGCTACCTTCATGACGGAAGTTTCAGGAGAACAATTTAAGGGTCATGGAAAAAAAGAGTTAAACAAGTTGGTAGTCTGACATTTTCTAAAAACTAGATTTAAAAACCAGGAGAAAGTGGAGAAAGGAATCAAAACAAGCCTGGTAGGATGGACATAGGCACCCCTTCTTGGAGGTGTGAAAATGCTCGGAATAATTTAGGCAAGACTGGCAATTATCAGTGATGACCTTGGTTTAGGGGTAATTACAGCATGGTGGAAACACTCCTGGGCTGGAGGTGGGAAATCCCTTATGACCCACCCCTACATGGACCTGAAAGATATTTGGCAGGTCTCTTACCCTCTTTGACACTTCTTTCTTCTTTGTTAAGTAAGAAGCTGGTACTGATCCAGGGTAATCTGAACTGTGATCTGCATGATTTTAGGGTTCTGCTTAGTGCCACATGGAGGTGGGGATGCCTTGGGGGAAGGTGAAGGAGGTACAGTAAGCAGGTGGGGCTCTGCACTGTCTTGACTCTCCTTCTGCCAGGATCATCAGAATAACTCCACTTTTATGTCTTTACACACTGAGTGTGTGTAAGATCCTAGTTTTTTCTGAAGTGTCAACCAATACTTGATTATGAAATGATAGCATTATTCCAGCATTCTAAGTGTGTAAATTATAAACAACCATCTTTAATAGTCAATAAATTGTCATCATTACTGAGCAGTGTAACACCAAGTAATACAATTAATGAAATCCTTGAAAGTAGAAACTCTCAGTGAGCCATGCATACAACTGATAAGCTGTGCATAATTTATAGAAGAATGAGTTCATTTTGCTAATTATCTGTACTTTTCAAAATATTGATGAACTTTCATGTTTAAGGAGCTATGGTGTTTTACTTATTCTTGCCACAACTGCATGGAAACTCTGGAATCTGTTAGTATGTCTTTGGGCACAAAAATAGTATTTTTTTTTGAACTGTTCAAAGATTAGTTTTGTAGACGTTTAGGGAAAATCTCATAATTAATGTTAAACGGTTGTCTCTATGTTGATTTAAAGCACATAATACGTGCTTCACATCCTGCCAAGTGCTGAGGGAGATTCATTCATGATTTTAGCACATGTTTCTGGGCATCAGTCACGTGATAAAACACGCTCCCAGCACTTGGCTTCATCAAGGAACAAAACAGACAATGTACATTCCTGCCCTAGTGGGGCATATATTCTAGATGACAGCTTGAACACCTACACATATATGACCTAGCTCTTTCTTGCAAGGAGAGTACAGTTGGGGAAATGTCAACACCTAAAACAGTTAAAGGCAAAATAACTGCTGTGGACACTAAATGCTACATAGCAGTTCCAGAGGAGGGAGAGAGTTAGACCTGGCTAGACCTTGGACTAGGGATGGGATTAGATAGACAGTTCCTGGCTTGGTGCCTGGTATGTAGTGGTTGCTCCATAAATATGTGTTGAATAAATGAAAACCCAGGATTGACTGGATAGACAGTTCACACATTTACATAATTGGAATGTAATTTGGGGAAGGAGGCTGAAGCCTGGGTGAAGAAAGCCTTGAAGGAGAAATGGATAACTGTAAATGGTAAGGGTCTTGAAGCTGGGGAAAGATGGGGAGGAAGTGAGGTATAACATGGAGAAGCAAAAGTGTGAATATTTTCCAAGATGGCTTGATGCTATGATAGATGAATCTTTGAGACAGAATGTAGGGGGAAGATAGATGAAAGAACCAAGGAGTCTCTGAGAGTGAGAAAAAGTAAAGAAAAACCAGGATGTATGATGAGAATGTTACTATGGAGCGATTTAGTGTGGATGTGACTTCTCTTCCCCACATTAACACAAACACTTAGCAAAACATTTCTGTCTCTCTGTTTCTTGTGCTCTTCTGTTCTTCCTCCCTCTACCTCTTTCTCCTCTTGCTCTCTCTCTAGGTATCTACTAGATAGATAGATAGATAGATGGATGAATGAATCTTAGAAGTGGTAAAACTGTGACAAAGTAATGAGTATAGCTTCAAAATGGCTGCAGGACAAGGTAAGAAGCTGAGCTCAGCCTTAAAACCAATCCCTGTTTACACTCTGCCTATTTATATGTTTATAATATACTCTGACTCCCCATCAACATATTTACATTCTTGGTAGAAGAGATTATTTCTGATATCTCTTTGCATTTTTTTCTTGGCACCAAGAACCACTGTTTTATAATTATAGCTTCTGTTTTTTACTCCAAAGAAATACATATTTGTTGAAGAAAAATTAGAGATACAGGTAGGAAAATAATAATATCAGAAAAGAGGCCATCATTTAAAACATGATTACATGAATAATAAATACTGTGCTAAGTATTGTAATGATGCTGATGCTATGGTAATTATGATAATTATGATACTGATGGTGAAAATAGTGATGATGATGATGATGACAGCAATGATGAAACTTGCCTCCCACTGATTATATGTAAGGCATTGTTCTAAGCCTTTGTGTAAATTAATAGATGTAGTCTTTACAACAACCTCAAGAGATGTTATTCTTCCTCCTTTTTATTTATTTTATCATATTTTATAGATGAGGTATCTGAAACAGAGCGATAAGCAACTTGGCCTGGGTCACACAGCACAAAATGGTAGAGGTAGGAAATGACCCAGGCAGTCAGGCTCCAGATTTTTAGGCACTACTAAATTACAATTATAATACAACTCCGTAGAAGCCCGCTTTCCAGTTATGGAATAGTTTCTAGAATAAGTCACTCACACAGATTTCGAGGCCAGAATTATCTACTCTGAGCAGAAGCTCCTAACCTTGGCCATAAACTGATCCCACCAGATAATTATACTTGGCCTTTTTGTACGTGATAAGCAACTTGCCTCTGTGGGCACCTGCCCTGATAAAGGCAATCACCCTGCTCCATGCCCTGTTTCAAGTACATTTATTATTATTTATGATTACTTATTAATATAAATGTATTATTATTTTTGTATTATCTGACTTTTTGAGTGGTGTATGTGTATGCAGGTGTGTATGATCATAAAATACAAGATGAAAGAACTATAAGAAAGTAACTTTGAAAATAATTAGTCATGACTGCACCATGGACCCTGTGACAAGGCATGTTCACATATACTGTTTCCTCTCATGATAGTAACAGCCCAGCAAGGCAACTGTCATCAGGGCTGTCATGTATTCAAGTGCTGTTTGTGCACTGAATGAAGGCATTTGGCTGAGGGATGATAGGGCAGAAATCCAGGCTTCACTCCTCCTGATGATCTATGAACCCAAGGAGATGAGTCTCCCTGGAGGGAAAGGCTTTTCCAACATGCACAAAGTTCCACATAAGCTAGAGTTGTCCTGGGAATTATTATCTTCATTTTGTAAATAAGGAAATTAAAGATCAGAAAGATTAAGTCATTTCTCAAGAATATATAACCAGAAAATAACAGTTCAAGGACTCCAACCTAGGCTAATATGGCTCCCACTTCCTTTGCCTAAAACCACCACTATGTCTTTCAACTAATTTGCATTGCTCTATTCACTGGTACAAATTTGTCCCATTTAAAATTCAAGGGCCATCTGATTGTGTATTATATTTTTAGATCCTTTCCTAAAAGCAGGTTTTAATGGGGAGGAAGAAAGTAGCAACTGGAAGAGAGTTTTGAGATGGTAGATGGTAAAATGTGCAAACAAATTCCCAAAAATTCTGGGGACACAGACTTCACGGCCTTTAGAATAATTCAAAGGAGAACCCTTCAAATATGAAGCTTCAACTGAAATTTCAAAGTGGTCTATTTACCTAATAGGCTATTCATTAATTACAAGCTATTAATGACTATTAACCTATGAAATTGTATTTACAGTTTAGAAATGTATTTGATTTTCACAAGCCTTACTGGGGAACAATGCTCAGTCAACACTTTTTTTTGCCTAAAGAGTATGATCAAAGAACATGAAGCATAGCAAATTAATATTTAGCCTATGAGTTTTGAGTTTACAAAGGATAATTATTCACAGGTTAGTGAATTCATTTTCCTCTCTACTCCACACAGCCGCTGGATTCCATTTACAACTTTGCACAATCAGATATAAAATTAAAATCATTCCATTTTAAATGGTTCCCTATACAATTATCTCATTTTAAATCTTTTTTTTTTTTTAGTAGTACATTTTATTTATTTATTTTAGTTTTCAATTTTTTTTTCTTTCTTTTATTATTATACTTTAAGTTCTGGGGTACATGTGCAGAACGCGCAGGTTTGTTACATAGGCATACACATGCCATGGTGGTGGTTTGCTGCATCAATCACCCCGTCATCTACCTTAGGTATTTCTCCTAATGCTATCCCTCCCCTATCCCCCCACCCCCTGCTATCCCTCCCCTATGCCCCCACCCCCTGCTATCCCTACCACATCCCCCCACCCCCTGCTATTCCTCCCCTAGCCCCCCACATCCCAGGCCTCAGTATGTGATGTTCTCCTCCCTGTGTCTGTGTGTTCTCATTGTTCAACATCCACTTATGAGTGAGAACATATGGTGTTTGGTTTTCTGTTCTTGTGTCAGTTTGTTGAGAATGATGGTTTCTAGGTTCATCCATGTCCCCGCAAAGGGCATGAACTCATCCTTTTTTATGGCTGCATAGTATTCTGTGGTGTATATGTGCCACATTTTCTTTGTCCAGTATCTCATTGATGGGCATTTGGGTTGGTTTCAAGTCTTTGCTATTGTAAACAGTGCTGCAATAAACATATGTGTGTGCATGTGTCTTTATAAAAGAATGATTTATAATCCTTTGGGTATATACCCAGTAATGGGACTGCTGGGTCAAATGGTATTTCTCCTAACAATCTCCAAAAATCTAGAAATCCTCATTTTAAATCTTTTTGCTGATATGGTTATTCTGATGCAACTGTGATCATTATTTTATGTATGTAAAAATGTCAATACTGTCTAGCTGATAATATTATCTAACAGTATGTAGCAAAGCATGTTCCCTTCCTACAGTGCCTTGTTCTCTTGATGGGTAAGATGGGAAGTGGGAGTGGGGGGAGCATGGCATTAGCTGTGGACAATAAAGCAAAGTACAATAGGTGTTCAATAAAGTCGTCATTTTTGGTATTTATGGTGTAGTTTTCTTGTTCCTTTGGTTCCTTTTGCAGTGGGTGGATTTGCTTAGACAGAGAGAAGTGGCAGAGGGAGACTGCATTTGTATTTAGTTATTTCAGAGAAATGCAACTTAGTATTATAAGCCTTTAATTCTGTAGGGCAGCCTCCACATAATTTTGATGTTGAACTTTGTCATAAAAAACTATTGATTTTTTTTCTTCCAATTATAAATATTTCCTGGTTTCTTGTCAGTTAAGAACTGACATAATGTTATTTCAGGCCTGCTTACTTAGAGCTCTGTTGTGTGTTTCTCTTGACCAAAATTATTGCCTTAGCATATCAACTGAACACACAAGAGAAAAATCAAGTTATCTATATTTATATATGCAATTTTGAATACTTATATGTGATGCTTGAGCATAGTCGTTTTTGTAATCCTGTGAGTGATTTTTGCAGCGGACCACATCTGACCCCCTCTCCCACACCCCTTTCACACTGCCTGCAACACACCACGCATACCACACACGTCACCACCACCACCACCACTGCCCTGACCGACCAATGGAATCTGAGCCAACTATAAATCTCAAACTTGTTGATATTGGATAATGCCTGGAGGAGAAACACTGCTGCTGTTCAGTAATTCCATAAGGAATTTCTTGTTTAAAATCAGTAAACCCAATGGCTTCTCAGAAAGTTCTTTCTGAATTTTCTTATTTGAAATTTGAAACTTATTTGAAATTGACTTAACTGACATCACCTGTTCCTCTCTGGATCTCCAAGTGATTACTGTTGACACTTTCAAATCTCGCCTCAGGGCTGGGGGACTGAATAACAGTCTGCCTTTTCCTCCATTGTCATTTCCAAATTTTTCTTCCCTCTCCTTGTTGGGGGCTGGTGCTAAGTTGACTCCCATTTCTCCTTCCTTGTGCTGTCATTCACTGCCTTTCCAGAATTTCCTGCATCAGGTCAGGGACTCTTTCCAACTTAATTCATTCCATATGTCAACACATTCATCACCGAAGCCACGTGGTTTCCTGAACCCTTCATAGGAATTGTCTTCTCTGCACCACAGATGCCAGCACACTCTGGCCCTTGCCATCTGTCCATAAGATGCAGCACCAGTCTGCTTCCAAAATCCCTAGTTCAGACAGCCTGCTTTCCAGTTGCCACATCCTGTTTGCTTCCCAATTTAACTATGTCACTGCCACTGATACTTCTACTTATCAGATCTTTACTGACCTCTTCATTTCCCCCATCCCTCCATCTCATCCTTACATTTTATCTGGCCCCCATCTCTCCTTCAACTGAATGGACCCATTTTCATCTGTTTTTCCATGTTGGGATTCTAGTTGGATTTCCTTGAAATTAAGGCTTTTTCTAATATGAATACTCAGCCTGTCTCTCTCACTTTAAAAGTGAAGAAATACTTTAGGCACCCAGAGAAGTGAGATGATATTTGTCCAATGTTAGTTAGTGGTGGAAGTCCCTTGATAGCCAATCCATATTTCATTCACAGTAATAGAAAATACCAAACTTTAAAAATGAGATTAGAAGTCACCTTTACATAAATGTTTAGGCTTTTGATATCTCAGGCCTATTTTGTAATACTCTAATTTTAGAAATCATTGCTACAGTGTTGCAAATCTACTGACTTACAGATATATATCTTACCTACATTGTCTAAATATATTCTGTAGAAGCAATGGGAATTCACGATTATTAAAAGAGTGGCCATTGCTGGTTTAGGCAGCATATAAACTTTGCTGTTGACATCTTGATGTGCTTTTGATTCTTGGAGCCTGGTGTCATAAAATAGCTTTCTAAAAAAGAGCATTTTAATCATGACTCATTTTCCAATTTCTCCCTTTCATGAACCCAACATCTTCCTAAGAAATCCACTCTGTACCTGAGTTTCCACATGGAACTGTGGAAATGATGTTAGTGAACAAGAGGACTGGCAGAATCAAACAAAAGTAATCCTCACCAAGGCACTAAACCAGGTTCCTATGAGGCTATGCAAGTACAGGAGTTTATATTTGAGCAAAAGCCACAAATGGCCAGAGAGGACCTCAGGCTTTGTGCTTGAACTTCCTAATGTCATTTGATTTTTCAATCCCACACTTTTCCTTGCCAGACCAATGGTTTTCAAAGCAGTAAAATTTCAGAATAGATAGGCTACCATCACTCTTTGGGCCACCCCTGTGTTTACTTAAGTTAAAATTCAGGTAGATGCATCTTTCTGAATGAATGGCTGCCATTCTGGTAGGCCCACATTTCTGTTTGTCATTCATCTCTGGCTTGTCTCTTAGTGCCCTTTCCAGTGCTGATTTAGGTTGCTGAGTCAAAGGCTTCCTAGTCAAAGCTCTTTTTATCTGATATATTTTGCAGTTTGCTGTGCTGTGTCAACTCTACTGGGATCATATTTTCTTGAGACTAACTACTAGGAACCTGTGCTTTCTCCCTGTACTGCATTTTGCAAGTGCTTCTTAAGATTTCACTTTCATTTTAAGGCGGTAGATAGCTCAGAGAATGTGAAACAGTAACTAAAACAGATCCAAGAGCTTTAGAATCAAAGATGAGTTCAACTTCTGTCTGAAACCCAGAATGTAACCAAAGTTAAGCTATATAACCTCACTAAGGGTCAGTTTTCCCATCTTAAAAAGAGGATTGTAATGTTTAGGAGTCTACCATTACATTAGGTTGGTGCAGTGATTACAGGAGATAGTGCATGTAAAACTCCTGCCATGGAACCTGATGCATTTTTTGAAATCTTTACTACAAACTACCATTGTTGTTGCTATTGTTACTAAAAATAAGCCATTCTTTCAAAGAATCTTGTCTTTAGCCACCAAGCCTGGAAGGCAGTGATATTATTCATATTTGTCCAGTTTTTTTTTTTTATAATAATTTATGACCTCTGTGGCAGTAAGTTTGGCCTCATCTTGACCATTGTATCTGTACCTACTAACTTTTCAATTTTACTGGTCCTGTGAGCTTTCCTCCCATAAGCCACAAAGCACTGTTTTTCCATTCTAGTGTTTTCTTGGCAGGAAATAGTAATTTCTAAATAATATGCCTCCTCTAAACCAATCTCTTAAAAAATAGACTGTTTTTGTTTCCAACCTTTTCTCGTTCCATTTCAGAAGCTATTCTTTTTCCTTCTTTAAGCAATTTATAAAACCTTTTGCTTTTAATATGCTGAGGCTTCTAGTCAAACCATTACTGTCCCAAAAGAAAAGCCCTTTTAGCACATTTACAGCTTCTTGCTCTCTATGCCCTAACTAAATTGTGCTTCAGGGGTGGTTTCCTAACCATTAAAATGATAGGTGAACACAATTTTATTTTGAAGGATTACTAAGATATTTTTTAAATGTCTATAGTTAGAAAATAAAAACTATTTAACTGAAACCTGAACCCGTTAAAATAACAATTCTCATGGCCTCTGTTTTGCAATACTTTCCTATTTATAAAATGAGAATGTGCATTTTAACTTTTTGAGTTACATATTTGATGTTTTTCAATTTTCTATATGTTTTTTGTCTCTCTGTCAGTGGGGAATATTCTAATTTGTTAGGACCCCAAGCAGCAGCTGGCTGTTAATGAAATGTACAGAAAGGTATTCGGTAAAGGCTACCTGAAGGTAATGATAATGACAATGACAAAGATACCTGATTCAAAGTAATCTTTACTGTTAATCCTCCCTTAATGTCTCCTACTAATACTGCAGACATTGCTTTCTTGGATGATGATTGAAAGATTAGTTTGGAATGAATGAATTTATTTTTCCATGGTTGATTCATAGGTTTTGTTGTTTTTTTTTTTAGAAATTACTAATTTTTAAAATTAAACCTTCCTTTTCAGCCTTTCATCTTGAGTTTTATGTTTCTATAGGTTACATTTAAAAATAATGTAGACATTAGAAAAGACTCAAGAGATATTAATTCTCATATCTTTAATAGTAGAGTGAGGTAGCTAACAAACGAGGTGCTGAAACACTAGCAAGGGAGCCTGTCTCTCCTCTGGTCCTTTTGTTGCCCAATCACAGGTGAAAAGATGCTATCTGTCAGTTTTTCATTAAACTCAAATACAGCAAGGCCTGTCAGTTCTCTATTATGCACTTCTTGCCAATATGAGCACATCCCATATTGATGCTTCTATTAAGGCTTGCTGTACTTGTAAACAGTGTACTTGTCTGGTAGCTAAACAGGGACGAGCATGCAATAACAGTGACACTGAGCATTTCAGTTATATGTCTTCATACCTTAGGATTTTAAGAGGAAGCAATGATAAAGGAGAATTTTTAAAAAATTAAAAACAGACACTACCTTTCCAGGGTATTTTAAAGAAAGAAGGTGAATTCCAATTGCATATGCATCCGTTAGGTATGTGTGATGCCAGGTTTATCCATGGCCTTTTTTGCCCTGCTGCTTTTTAAGCAATAAGGGAAATGCAAATAACAAATAACAATCTACTTAAATAGACTAGTAGAAAATTGAGCAATAAGGGATCATTGTATAATTAGATTCGAATAGTGATTTTGTAAAGGGCTTTAAATTGCCTTAACATAGGCACTGACAAAATGTTTGTAGGTCTAACTAATGATTTTTTATTCTTTTTCAATGGAATGTGTGTCAGAATGAGGCCATTAGTTTTTGTGGTTAACCAGAACCTCAAGATTTCTTGCAATGAGAGTTGCTTTTCTTTGTGGGATCGCTGACAAACTGGAAGATAGTGCTGCTGAAATGTGGGAAAAACAGCTGTGATATAACAGGAGCTGCCAGCCCCCCACACAGCTGGCTGCAGAGATAATTAATTGTGAAGAGAGTAAGGAAGTAATTCATATAATTGTGTAAATGTTAAGTTATTTACATAATTGGGTATATATACAAATGGATTTCTTCCCTAAGTTATATTTTTAATACAGAAAAATCTAATCTACCAGCAGTTGACTATTAAGGAATCGATTTTTAAATAAAACAAAAAAGATACCTATTCTAACGTGTGCTATTTTTCAAAAAAAGTGTTTTCCTGTGACTGTTTCCTGCTTCCGTTGATATGTGTGTGTGTGTGTGTGTGTGTGTGTGTCTGTGTGTTTGTGTGTATTGATAGGTATATCATGTCTTTCTGGGACTATGTGCTTACTCTCTTGCTACAATTACTTTTGAGTTATTCCATGAACAGCACAAGTAAATCTCTCTAGATACTCTTTATCTCAGGAGTGACAAATATGTGTTAAAAATGACTTCTGGCTGGGCACGGTGGCTCACACCTGTAATCCTGGCACTTTGTGAGGCCGAGGCGGGCGGATCACCAGAGGTCGGGAGTTCGAGACCAGCCTGACCAACATGGAGAAACCCCATCTCTACTAAAAATACAAAATTAGCTGGGCATGGTGGCTGGCACCTGCCTGTAATCCCAGCTACTCAGGAGGCTGAGACAGGAGAATTGCTTGAACTCTGGAGGCTAAGGATGCAGTGAGCTGAGATCGTGCCATTGCACTCCAGCTGGGGCAACAAGAGCAAAAGTCCATAAAAAAAAAAAAAAAAAAAAAAAAAAAAGAATGACTTCTATTACCCTGCATTATACATTTATACATTTATTTTTTTCAGTACTTTTTACCTCTGATTTGAGAATTGGCCTAGGAATCATTCCTAAAGAAGTGCTCCAGACAGCAGCCATGAATGAATCAGAACTGGCCCTTGGAAGGAGGCCTACCTGCCAGTCGTCTAATGGACATACTTACTTTTACCTCACAGTGTTACTCAGTGCTCTATCTACTAGGGCTCATGGAATGCAACATTCATGCTGTTTTTTTCCCATGAATGTTGTTTTGTTCCCCCATTTGTATATAACAGGATGTAGGATGGGGTCAGGCCAATATTTTTTGGCTCTTAAACGGACTCTTGCTGAGGTTTGCCAATACCTTCTGGTCTGCAGCTCTCCCAGCTTCGTAAGCAGTGACAGGAGTTCTGAGTCAGCCCCAAATTAAAGAACCATGTATAGAAAAATGCCCTGCCGCAGACTCTCAGGATAAGTCTTAAAGTGCATCCCCAAACTCTTGAGGTATAGATACTGCCTGGAAATAAGGGTCTGCCTTCTCTGGGTCATTACTTTGGAACATTTAATAAACCATTACCAAAAAGAATATATATATAAATATATATTACCCTCACACTTCTTTTTAGTCATCTTTAGTTTTGCTTACAGTCTGATTACCCCCTTACTCCCAAATCCTTAGCTCCTTACAAAAAAGAAAAATATACTTCCTATAATATATATCTGGAAGTTTTAATTTTAGATTTATAGTTTCACATTTCCAAGCCAGTATTTTTCTAGTTCAATTTTGCTCTATTTCTAGATCTTTTCTCTCTCTCTTTTCTCTTAGGTTTTGAAATTGCTTTAGATCTTTAAAAAGCCATTCACCAGCTTTTTTTTTAACTTGGCCTCAAATCATTTTTGCTAAGTATTTTATTCGAGCCATCTTTTTTCTTTTTTCCATTTGTTTTGTTACTTTCCACTCCACCAACCCTTTGCTATCAGGCAAGCATTTATGTTTTCTATTAAGTCTATAGTTTCTCCTAATCTCTATAACCAATTATGTGAAAGTAATAAGTTAACAAATACAATATGACCTCAGTTAACTGTCCTGATATAAGTGGAAATGGCACAGATAATTCCAAGGGCTGATTTGTTATTTTAATGTGTTTTTCATATGTACATTTTAATTGGAGCTTTTGTGGTATTATTTTTCAGCCACACTATTTCAAAGACAACAATGGAGGGCATTTTGTGGAGATCAGATTCTGGTTGAGCTGTTTGGACACAGAGCTGCCCGTCCTTTCTCTAATGCTCCTCCCGAGCACCCAGCATCTTCTCTCAGACTGAGACCTGAACTAGCCCTTTCCTGAACGAATTCTTCTGTCCCTGGTCTTCTCTTTCTAAATTATATTTTCTTGATGAGTATTTTCTGTTTCTAAATTAGCGTCCTCCTGCTGGGCAGTAAAATTGAGTGAGGATTAGACACAATTGTGAAATGTGTAAACAGACATTGAATGGCTTAATTAATCAGCAAGATGCTGTGCAGTTGAACTTGAAAGTAAAACATATGCATAATAATCCTGAAGATGGTTGAAGATTAATTTTAGTGTCTTGTGATCAGATAAAGATACATGCCAACGATGCAACAATGTTTAACACTTCCAGGCTACTGCAACAGAATAGTTCTTTAGGGTCCTGAACTCATTCTTGCTTTCCGTAAACCTAGTTGACTGCATTAAGGGATTCTGGCTCACAGGCTACCTCTGCTTGTTGACTCCTGCCTTATCCTTTTCACAGGATCACTGTCTAGCTTCAATTAATTAAGTCAGGCTAATATTTAACTAGTCTTAAGTACTATTTCTTACCTTCCTTTCTTTTTATCTCGTGTTCACTGGGCCTATCTTGGCATAAAAATGACCACAAGGCAATCAAAACTTTTTATCTGATCATAAGTTCAAAGTTCAAATCCGATATTTTTACCTTAAATCTGGATCAAAAATTAACCATATCCCAAAAGTTTTGGCTTGGGCAACAGTCTAGATGTTTTTATGTATTTCCTTTGACTCAACTCTCTCAATCCTCTCTCATGATACTTGTGACATTCCTGTAGACCATTCCTGCTCAATGGTAACTGTTCATAGTGTCATGTCAGAAACAGCTCTTAGTATCCTATTAGTCAGATTATTTGAATAATTCTTTATTGTATATTCCCATTCGGCACTGATTTGATAGATTTCCTTATGTGGATATTTTCCCTTTTTCTATTAAAAAAGGCAGTCTTTTCTGACTATTTTCTGTTTTCCCAGCCTCTACTCCCTTGCCTGGAATTGATTGCTGTTAAGAGCTATATAGGTTTACAGAAACTGACCTTTATAATTCCCAAAACATTTGGCTTTTGTGTGAAATTACAAAAATTGAAATAGCCTCTTTGGTACTTGGTACTTATTCAAAATGTTCTCAATTTTCCAACGCTGATGATAGTTCTGACTTTGCAGATTAGTAAGAACATGAATGAGATTAATTTTGCATAAATGTTTTTCATGTATACAACTTGGAGCTCTTCAGAAGAAAGCAATACAAATCTCATACGTACAATCTTTGCGTAACTAACTTCTACTGTAAATTTTGGTAAAGTAAAAATAAAATTTGTATAGTGTAGAAATTAAGAGCTGATGATTCACTTTAAATTCATGTATTTATTTAAATTATTACTCTAGTTCTTGGCTAGGGATATAGAGGTGAACAAAGGCCCAAACTTGAAGGAGTGAGTATTACACTGGAGAAAGAAGCTTACAAAATATTAGTAGCCCCATGTTTCTTATTCTCTTTCTTTTAAATTTGTAACAGAGAAACACAAATTCTTTCCACCTGGACTCACTCCTTTCTATGAGGAATCAATTGACTTAATTGGCAAGTGGCAAGAATTTGACATCTCTTGGTTCAAGCCTTCCAATGAGGTAAAGGTGTGCTTAGAAGCCATGTGCACAGGGGATCTTGTTCTCTCATTTCTTACTCCCATCACCAGCTTTCCTTAATGGACTGGATGAGTGAGAGGGAAGCCTCAATTAATTGCAGAGCAATTGAGTACGTGTCCTTCATGAGCAGTTTCCTCCCAGCTGCTGACTCTCAGGACCAAGACAAGGGGAATGACTAGAAAACCTGATCCTAGGCTGGGTGCAGTGGCTCACGCCTGTAATCCCAACACTCTGGGAGGCCAAAGTGGGTGGATCATGAGATTCAAGACCAGCCTAGCCAAGATGGTGAAACCCCCAATCTTTACTAAAAATACAAAAAGTAGCCGGGTATGGTGGCAGGCGCCTATAATCCCAGGTACTCAGGAGGCTGAAGCAGAGAACTACTTGAACCTGGGAGGTGGAGGTTGCAGTGAGCCAAGCTCCTGCCACTGCACTCCAGACTGGGCAACAGAGTAAGACTGCACTCCCCAACCGCTAAAAAAAGAAAGCAAGCCTGATCCTGGCTGCAGGTCTCTGCCCTGATACAGTGCTTATTAAAGTATCAATTATAGTTCAAGTTGTTCAGCTCACAAGACACAATAAGCTTTAGCCTAATACTACATTTTTATAGCTTTATGGAAGGATCCAGGACAACAGACCCAGCAGGTGAAGCATCTTCATGTCATCAGAGAGCCAGAACCCACCCAAGTACACAGCTTCCACTACTTCCTCATAGAGTATGTGTGGACACCACGGACAAGAACTAAACACACGGGGGTCACTTTACCACAGAGACACTGTCCTCCATTCCCAAGTAGCCTTTTAAAACTGTTCTGGTTGAGAAGCCCAGGCCTCTGTGCTACCCTGGAGCTCCCCACCCATGTGCAGTGCCACCAGCAACAAGGCAGACACGGCATGCTGTGTTCATCTTAATTCTGTAGCTTCTAAACTAAGACAGCTATGAGAAAGAAACCCTGAGGTGATTCTTTAGGGCAGTCCTGGGTTAGCTCAGACCTAATGCTAACCCTTTGCTTACAATGTCCAATCCAGATTTTTCAACAAGAAAGATATTTTGATTTTTATTGCATGCTTTTATATATTTAGCATGTTCTCTTCAATGAATCACATGTGAAAGGCTCTGCGGAGTCAGCTACACTCCTTTCCCTCTGAGGTAAGGACAGTTGAGATACATTCATTGCACCCAATTGACAGAGACCATTAGACATCAGAGTTTTTCCATCTTACCAATCAGGTAAATTAATTGTGTCTTCCCATGAAGAGGTTTAAAGTGATGCTCTAGTGCTATCACCAACCCGAGTGGTATCAGGAGTCTCCTTTCAGAAACTAGACAAATAGGACACCTCTATTTTAAGAAAACAGGTATAATGCTATAATATATCACTGTACACAGAGCGGTGGGACCCCATGTGAAGGTGTGTCCAAGTGTGCCTGGAGGAGGCCTGCTTCTCATTGTAGTGAGATTCTGAGCTGGGATGGGAAGGCTCTAGTGAGGTGAGCAGGGAAAGGGCATTGCATGTAAAGGCTCAGTAGGTGCCAAAGGGCAGAGGGCAACATCCAGGAGATTGTGAGGGATACAAAAGACTGGGATCTTTCCCCCAAATTCATGCTTACATTATTAAATCAGTACTTGTCCTCACCAAAGTTAATTGATTTATTTAGATTTTTGAAAGCCTTTGAAATTGTATATAAAAGTACATACTGTATCTTTACTTAAGGATTCCATTGTGATCTCAAAATTCTTTGAACTATTCTCTTATCCAACAAATATTTATTAAATGGCCACTGTGTGTCAGGCACTAGTCTTTCTATAAACATAAGGAATGCTGCAAGGAACAAGACTGGAAGGGTCCCTGCTCACATGGAGGTTACATTCTAGAGCTTCACTGTCCAGTACAGTAACCACCAGCATGTATCATCATGGAGCACTTGAAACATGGCCAGTCCCAGTGGAGATGTACTAGAAGAGCGACGTTCACATTGGATTTCAAAGACTTTATATCAAAGAGAAAAATATGAAATATCTCATTAATAAAAATTTTAATATTGGTTACACATCAAAATGATACTTGTTGATTGTATTAGGTGAAATAAAATATACAACTAAAATGTCTTTTGTTCCTTTTACCTGTGGCCGCTGGAAAATGTACAGTCACACAGGTGGTTTGCATTTCTACTGGACAGTGCTGCTCTTGAAAGAAGAGTCAAAAAATAAATGAGTTGACAAATAAATGAACAAGATGTTTTCCCATAGTGAGAACTGCTATAAAGACAGTAAAACTGGGTGATGCAATGGAGAGTGGCAGAGACTACGTGAAATCAACCAGCCAAAGAAAGTTTTTCTGAAATGCAGTTTTGCTGACATGAGGATGATAGGCAGCAGCCAGCCAGGTGAATTTCTGTGGGAAGAGCAGCTTTCTAGATAGAGAAACAGCAAAGGTCCCAAAGAATGGCTTGTCATCTTAAGGAAAAAAAAAAAAAAAAAGGAAGGGTTAACTAGTAATGAGTCTGAGGGAGAGTGATGAGAGGAATCAGAAAAGTAGGCAGGGCTTGAGGAACTTGCAGACTTGGAGGTGAGTTGGGATGTATTTGAAGTGCAGCTAGAAACTACGGAAGAGTTCCTAGCAGAATGACAAGAACTGATTTACATTTTTAGAAAAGCCTCTCTGTTTCATGAGGTAGGATCAGAAAAACGTGTAAAGAACTGTTCTAGTGTTGAATCACAGACAGGGGTTCCAGAGGCTGCTTAAGGCTTTCCAGTGGAGCCTCTGGAAGAAGGGAGAGGCTGCCAAGCTGGTCAGCTCCTCTTTTGGCTAAAGCTTTGCTGGGCAAGCTCTGTCCTTCTCTCCATGCTTGCCTTCTGCAGGCACTTGGAGATAAACTAAAAGCATCATTGTTAATGTTGTTTTTCAAAGAATGGGAAAAAAGAAAGCATTATAAGCAGGAAATCATGAAATGTGGGGGAAATTGCTTTATTGGCCCTTGGCTGGAGTCTACAAATTGGAGAATTATACAGGAAGGCATTAAACAGGGGCATAAGTGAGACATGAGTTTGCTTTTATTAGCCTTAGCTGAGAGATAAAACTCTTTTTGAAAGTTCCAAGAACCCGTAGGACCGTGAGTTGAGAAGAGAGACACAGCACAAAGCAGTACAAATCTGCCGAAGCTTCAGATAATCCTGAAAAGAGTAGAAGACACTGCAGCTCTATAACTAGAGAAAATCAAGCCTGCTTTGTTAAAAACACTGATTTGGAAGGACGGCTGTCCATTCTGTAAACCAGGGCACAACTCTTTTAGGTGACAAGACCATTAGGAAAAATGGCAATTAGATGAGCCAGAATTTCAGCAGCCAGTCTCTAGCAGAGGAAAGTGTTTTCCATCCCCATTAGCGGCCACTTTGGGGGACCCTGATGACAGTATGAGACAGCCTTTGTTCAAGACAGTTGCTGGACTGTTATACTTGAAGCTGCCAAGCAGTCAATTGACAGTCATTTATCAGGGGCTACATTGTTTCAGGCCGTGTATAAAGCTGTATTGGACAGGTATACAGAGTGGCTTCCACTCACAGATAGGTAGCTGTGGTTTCAGCAGTCCTTGTAAAACATCTTATTTGGGAGAAGAGTCTTCAAATTAGGGTGATAACAGATCTATTTAGTAGCAGCATTTTAAACATCACACTTGAACAAATATTGAATATGCCAAAGCTCAGCATTTCATTCATAGTCTACTCTTTCCCTCTCTACTCACTTTTTTTTAACAGCTAAGATATTACTTTGGTTTAAAAAAGGGGAGGTTGCATAAAATATAAATAAAATGAAATAAAACAAATTCTCATCAAACATCATTACCCCCAATACAAAGTGAGATCAATCTACCTGCCTACCCCACTGTGAAAAGTAGATAGAAAACAAAATAAGAAAATATATTACGATAGTTCTACTCATGCAAGGTCATAAAAGTATGTTTGTTTCAATAAAGAGAACTGTCTGCATTTACTTGGATGTTCATAAAACCGTGTTTCCCTGTCTCTAATTCTTTGAGTATAAAGTTTAATTATATATGCCATTTCTAATAATATATAAATAACAAAAAGAAAGTAAAACCCATATTATGTCATATATAAATAGACCTATATTTCCTCAGTGCCAGATTAAATAAAACAAACAGCAGCCTGTCATTCCAAACACATGCACACACAAATCATTATATACAGTTTCTGGGGTACACTTAAAATTTATTTATAAAGATTTGGAATAAAGAAATATGCAAAGACAGGGCAAATCCAAACCAAAACAATTCAGAAGTAACAATATTAAAATTAGACAAGGGGAAATGTAAAGTTTAAACACCAAAAAAGGTAAAACCAGTGGTGTGAGGGTGTTGGCTGGTACCAGTTTGTAAGAGGATATTAACATTTCTTCCTAACTCCACGTTCAGTGACATCATATTGAAATCGGCCACAGTGTGATTATTTACATGGCGGAAACTGGAAATGATACAAATCAGGGCTTTCTTCCTCCCCTCCTCTAGAGCCAATTGCTAACCATTTACTAGCACACCATGGGATAGAATTGATGAAGTTAAAACTATTCAGAACGCACATGTGCTCAACAATATAGCAACTAAAACTATAAGACAAAAACTGTTAGAAATGTAAAAAAAAAAAAAACAACTTTATTTAAAACACATGATTATACCGGCATATTTTAGTTCATTTCTTCAGAATTGCACTCATCCAGAAACTATTAAGTAACAATATAAATAAATTAGATGTAATTCATGAACTTAGTAAACAAAAGAGTATTTCTTTATTCAATGTAAGTGTGTAAGTAGATGTCTCCACTTTAAAAGTGAGATATTTTAAATAAATAAGTAAGCCATTATTGATTCAAAATTGAGTTACCTTTTTTGGCATCTCTGACTTAGCCACTAATCTTATAATCTTCCTTTTAAAATTTGTTTGTTTGTCAAAGACCAATTTTCTTTTTTCTTTTTCTTTTTTTTTTTTTTTTTTAGACAGAGTCTCACTCTGTCACCCAGGCTGGAATGTAGTGGTGCAAGCAATGCTCACTGCAACCTCTGCCTCCTGGGTTCAAGCGATTCTCCTGCCTCAGCCTCCTGAGTAGCTAGGATTACAGGTGTGTGCCACCACACCCGGGTAATTTTTGTATGTTTAGTAAGAGACAGAGTTTCACCATGTTGGCCAGGCTGGTCTTGAACTCCTGATTTCAAGTGATCCTCCTGACTTGCCCTCCCAAACTGCTGGGATTACAGGTGTGAGCCATCACACCTGGCCCTAATTTCACTTATTAATACTGCCCTTGCTATGAGAGTCAATATAAGAGAATGAAAGCTTAGATGTTCTTGGCATATTTTATAAACTCCTATAAACCCTAACCAGGATATGAGTAGTTATCTCTCAGTGAGACCTTAAACACAAACTTAGTATTTTAATGTTAATATCTGAATCAGATACATATATTTTGGGTGTGGAGCAGTACTATGTCAAAAGGAAGAAGGCCATAGAATGATTTTTCTTCTTTTTCTTTTTTTTTTTTTTTTTTTTTTTTTGCAAAACAACTGCAATATCCCATTAAGACTTTTCCTGCATGTTCTTGTCAAAGGAAGGAAAGCATTTTCCACTGATTCCCCTGGTTGTTAGCTAGTCCCATGACTGCTCTTCAGGAAAAACAAGAGACCCATCTGAATGTGGGTGAAAGGATTTCATGTAGCTTTTTACTTAGAAACCCAGATTGCTTGTAACAAGCTCTGTCTAATTCCTTCAGCACTTAGCATCCAGGCAGTTTCCTTCCTCTAAACTTCAAAAATAGGAAAGAAATGTAAGGAAAATGAGAAAAGCGTCTGAAGCTCAGCAAAGTGAGCTTCATGTGAGCTGACTTGTCCAGATTTGGGGACAGCCTGAGGAGAGTGTGTTCATGCACCTTGCAGAGTAGCCTTTGGCAGCCACTTGAATAACAACGAATGAAAAGATAAACAACAGGAGTGGGCAGAAGGTAGAAATGGAGGATGCCTGTGTGAAGAAATAATAACACTGTCTTGGAGATTTTAGAAAACGGGAAAGGCAAGAAAAGGAAACATAGACATGAACCCTGAAAAAGACATTTAAATATTGGTTGATTGTTTGTAAAGCACCCATCCATAGCATCCTCATCATCCCCCGTGGGATGCAGATATTGTGGTTTTCCTCTTACTCACAAGGACATTGTGTTTCTGACAGGCCAAGAGGCTGTTTAAGGTCAAATGACTGTTGAAGGCAAAACCACTAATATGCAGCAGTAGCAGAAAATGAATCCATAGCTTCTGATGATAAATCCTATGGTCTTTTCAAAACCGCCTCTGTTGTCTCTAGGGAAATTGCCTCAAATTAGAAATCAACACATTCTACTGCAGCTCTAATTTGCACAGGCTTGCCTTAAAACTTTCTAATTTCTGGTTCTTTTTTACCACTTCTCTCCCACTTAATTTCATAGCTACAGAGGGGAAAGATAGCTACTGTCCAAATAGTCTTACTAAAGAACCTCACTTTTAAAATCTTTTTCCCCTTTTAAGTCTTCATTCGACTCACAGTGTAATCACATTAGTGAGGAAGATTTTGTAATAGTCATACCTAGTGCCAAACATCAAATTTTCCTCCAAAAAGCAAAATACAATGATATGTAGGCCACCTGGTTTCCATGAAATTGTACCAAAATCAAGGAGGACAACTCTGATAACGTAAGAATAACGTCAGCATTTATGAGTAATTGGTCTGCTTGATGCGCAGTGCTGTGGTGTGTACAATTCTGATGACAACATGTTTAAAAAATTCTGGAAGAATGGGAGAAAAAAAGTAAAAGTCTATGGAAAAGTAGTAGACTTGGAGTCTTTTTGAAGAAAACTTGCAAGAAGCTGCCAGACAACTGCTAGATAAGTAGCTATTGACCATACGTGAACCTAATTTTACCAGGCATTGAGAATGCAAGAATAATCAAAATAAAACATGCATAGCTTCCGCCCTTAGGAAACTTACAGTCTGGCAGGTTCAAAACAATTTCACTTCACTTTAAGTAATTGTAAAATTGCCTCCATAAAATCATAGCCTGGATGAAAACATTTTTCAATATTATTTGCTCATTTTAATGCACTCAAACTTTGTTTAAAGTAACTTCTTTAAAGATCTACCAATACAAGGCAAGGATAGATCAAAGTAGACCACGTCTGCCCGTATAATCCCCTTCTCCAGTTCTATTTTGATTGCTTGTGTCAACACTGGAGACCAGAGTAAGTTACTAATAGTCCTTAAAATTCCTCCCTATTTATCTCTTTCTTTTCAGTTTTTCTCCTTCACTCCTGCTACTCTGTTTCTTGTGTTTTTTTTTTTTTTTTAATTCTTCCCATCTGCTTTGTTTTTGGCTCTTCCCCAGGGAAGGTAGAGGAAAATTCTTCATCTTGATAAGACTTTTTGGTACTAGAAAGGATATTTTACCTGTACTCCAACCTACATGGAGTGAGGGAGCCCAAACATATTTCCATGAGTGTTCTAGTTCAATGGGCAGAAAGATCCATTAGGAGAAAGCCTTTGTCACTGATGGCTTTGAAATTGTTCAGAGGACTTCACGGTTCACAACACGCGAGCTTTATCATTGGTTTGGGTCCTTTGGTGGAGCTGGGGGAGACAAAGAAGCAAAGTTATTTTCCCAGAGGTGGTGAGGGCCAGGATGCTCAGAGAAGATTTAATTGAAAGATGCCATTGCCGAAATCTCTTTTCTCACATTCTGCCTGTGGCTTTCCGACAGTAATAGTAGCAGCAGTTGTTGTAAAAGCAGAGATAGTAGTTGTATTGGTAGCAATAGTAATAGCTGCTATTTATCCAGCCCTGACTGCCCATGCACTTTACATATGTTAACTCATTCAAACCTCCCAACCACCTGACAAGGTAAAGATGATTATTATCCCATTTCACAACTGAGCAAACTGGGACGTGAGATTTAAGGCACATGCCCAACTAGTTCACACAGCTAGGTGGCCAGCAGTTACACATTTCTTCTCTGCAAGAAAACAGTCTATTTTTCAAAATATGCTGATAGAACAGCAATCCCATTTGCTTCTAAAGACAAATCCTGCCATGGCTGTGTCTTGCCATTTTTTAACTCCAGGCCGGGGCTTGCCTTTGGATAACGTGAGCTTCATTTGGCTCTTTTCTCAATGTCCCTCCTCAGAGTGTCTCCCTAACCACGGCTCTTGATCTCTCTCCACCCCTTTATTCCGCTTGGGTTTTCTTCAGCACATTTATAGCCACCTGATGGTGTTAGTCAGCAAGGCTACCACAGCAAAACACCAGACTGGGTGGCCTAAATAACAGTCGTTTATTTTCGCACAATTCTGGAGGCTGGAAGTTTGAGATCAGTGTGCCAGCATGGTTCAGTGCTGGTTATGGGTCCTTGGCCTGCAGACACAAACACCTTTTCACTGTGTCCTCACATGGCTTTTCTCTGTATGTGTGTGCACACGTGTGTGTGTGTGAGAGATGTGTCTGCCTGTGCAGGGAGAGACAGAGAGAGCTCTTTTCCTCTTATAAGGTCAGATTAAGACCCTACCCTTACAACCACATTTAAACTTAATTACCTTCTAAACGCCCTATCTTCAGATACAATCACATTGAGAGTTCAACATATGAACATATGAGCTGCCATGAGTATAGCAGCACTTCAACATATGAACTGGGGTGAGGGACACAATACGGTCCATGGCAGTGACCCAGCATATATTTAACAGATCACTGATGTGTTTACTATGTATCTTTCCCGCTCCTCCCAGTATTAGTAAATTAAATGCCAGTAAGGATTTGAGGTTCTTCTTTGTTGTGTTGCTAATACCTAGGACACTGTCCCACACATGGTAGATGTTCAGTACATATTTGTTGAATGAATAAAAATTGAAGAGCTCCCTCTTCTCCTCTACATGTTGGAAAATGTGCGTGGTCTAAGTGAGGGAGAGGGAGAACCATCTCATTGAATCTTCCAAACTTCCTGAGCCACCTTTAGCTACTGAGTCTATTCACGTTCCCATCGGCTGGCCATTTAGGTGCCCTGCCTATCATCCTTTGGAGCCCATCCCAGGAGTGGGCAGAAGGAGGTGGGGCAGCACACGAGTGTTCCCTGATCGGGGAGGGCAGATGGAGAGCAGCTCGTAGGAGCGATGACTTCCCCTGCTCACCTGCCCCTGTGAGAAGACGCTGCCCTCCGCGAATCAATGCTGGCCCCTCCTCCAGAGACCAGGCCTCTGCATCTCACTTGCCGTGTTGTGGATCTAGAAACACATTTGCATTTGGAAATTCACTTTAAAGTATGCGTGCTCAGGTTCTGGTAACATGCAGGGTAACTTCTGCCACCCACGATGCCTCTTGACTCAGGCTTCCGTGAAGGAGGGGAGGAGTGTTTGGCAGCAAAACTGGGTATTTCTTAGGAAGGAAATCCTCCTAGGTTTTATGGAAATCCTAGGGTTTTGTCCCTACCTCTCTGAGTGTGGAGCAGACTGTCTGTGTACCTAGCGGTGAGGGGTATAATATTGGAGAATAGCTTAAGTAACAGCTAAAATCTACCTTGTATATCCCCAAGAAGACCACCGAAGACTCACAGGCCTTGCTGATATTATTAGAAGGCATAGCCTTCCATTGATATGTAAATATTAATATTATTGGTAAGTGCCTATTTTATCTTCTGGATAATATAAGATACGAATACCATGAGGGCAGGATCCTTCTCTCACTTGTTTTTTCCCCCAAGAGCATAGCACAAAATAGGAAGTACTTATTGAGTAAATGAATGATCCTAAATATGAAGGGATGGCATTTTATCACCATTTTCCAGTTGGGAAAAAATGAGGGAGCTTATCAGGTTTATATACAGTGAGTGACAAACCTTAGAATGAAACCAAACTCTTGTGATTCCTAGAACTTTCAGGTTGTTAAGGAGCCCATCTGAATGTAAGCTCCACAGGACAGGTGTTTATTTTGTTTACATAAATCCCAAGTACCTAGGACAATGCCTAACGCATAGTAAATACTTCATAAATATCTGCGTGCGTGAGTAGAATATTCAAGGTTCATCTAAATATGTGCCTCATATGACACTTCCAACCCTTCACTATCGGGTCTTTCAGATTTCATTTGAGTATGTTCAGTAAGAAAGAATTCACTCATGCTTTAGATATGTGTGACTTTTCCGCATTGTTGTCAGTTCTAAGTGCTGAAAGTTATTTTTTATACTTGGAATACTTCATGATATTCACAATTTTTACAATAAAATCATTTCTGGTCTTCTTGATGAAAAACGTTGAGCAGGTCAGGGCTGAGAATAATCACAAGGCTTGAAATTAAAGAAGTCTCTTTAGGCTAAAATGAATTTCTAGTTGTAAAACCAAATATGAATCTACGTATTTGTGTTCCTCGGACCACCTTTTCAGCAGGTCCTTGGCGTATTATGTACGCATTTGCGAACTGCATTGTTGAAATTCAGTTTCATCCAGGTCTGTAGCATTCTCCTGGCCCCTGATCTGACAATTGTACCAGTAACAAGAGCTAACAATTGCATGGGACAAAGCTCAGCCAGATCTGTTCTAACTCCTTTGGATGTATTAACTCAACCCCTACAACCAGCCCATTTCATTATTATGCCCACTTGAGAACTGAAAACAGTTCTCAACAGTTAAGTAACTTGCAGAGGCCCCACAGCTAGGACGTAAGAGAGACAACTCAGAACCCAGCAGAGGAGCGCTGGGGTGGACCCACTTACCCACGACGCCGCACTGTGGTCCATCCTCACAAACCTTGAGCATAACGTCAGCCTCTAAAACCATCTGCTGATTAAGTGAGTTCTAAAACGTTTGTTTTCGGGGACCAGTACTAAAATCAGCTATGAAATAGTTTCAAAGATTGATCTTTCCCTTTTTGGAAGACATAAGATTTTCCCCACCGAGGCCTCCCATCAGCTCTCCTGTTCGCCAGCGCTGTGACACACAGGAGGGCCAAGGACGGGCACCTGTTATTTCAGTTCTTTTGTTATCTTTCATTTCTAGATCTCTTCGCTGCCACAATTATCTCTCATGTTGACAATTTCCCCACAGATGGGATGTCTATTTCCTTGATAATACTGCATTGTTATGCTAAAATCTCTCATTCGTGTTATTAGCCAGACTCTCTGCAAAAATGTGTGTCTATCTGGGACTCTGTGCTGTTCTTCGCCACCTTCCCACTCCCTTCTTATGTAAATTACTAGGGCACTTCTTCAATATTATTGTTATCATGTCCCTTTGCCACCCACTGCGAAGTCTTCTATCGTACCCTTTTTTTCCTCCTCCTTACCGCATTTTCAGCTTTGAACTCTTGTAATCAGATTGGGAATTACATTTCTGAACAAATACAGGCTTTGCAACATTGTGAAGTGCAGCTGGTCCCCAGCAGAGAGCCCTAAGCCCTTGCCTGAAGCCAAACCCCCTTTTGTGGCGAGAGGTCTGGATTTTATTTGCTGTTTTTTATGTGGTGAATGCTCAACTGGAAGCAGAGATGCAAACACCACTTATGTCCTCCCCTGCTAGGTTCATGACCAATACTTTACAGCCTCTGGATATGCTTCCTAGGTTCCTTCTATTGGTGTCGTTTGCCTGTATGTGTCTTACTGGCAGGTGGTGATTTCATCATATTCTAGACATGTGTCTTGGGAAGCTGGCCCCTCTGCTGGCTGGACACATATCAAAGTTCTTTATATCTACCATTGTCACTTTCATATCCATTGTTAAATGCTATAGATAGTATGCAGGGGTCAGCCAGATTGTTCTGTAAAAGGCTCAAGGGTAAATATTTTAAGTTTTGTGGGACAGAAGAGTCTCCGTCAAAATTACTTGACTCTGATGCAGCATGCAAGCAGCCACAGACAATGAGTAAACAAATAGGAATGATTGTGTCCCAATGAAGCTTTATTTATACAAACAGGCAGCGGCTCCATTTGGCCCTGGAGTCCATTGTTTGCCATCCCCTAGATCCAGGAAGGAACAAGGAGAAAATAAGGAAGAAAACCAGAGGAAAAAAGAGTGTCATCAACCACATCTGTAACTCACATTTATTTACTTATTTTCTGAGTCCGATAGCTACGTTATCTCCTCTTCCTAACGTATGTGAATATTTTATATTAACTTAGGGCCAGAATATTGAGTTTTATGTTATCTTCTGTGAGTTCTTTTTCCATTCTGTCATCTTTCAGACTTTCAGAGGTAATTTTTAAATATTTCAGCTGTGCTTCAGATACATTGAGGGACCTATAGTGCCTCCCTGAGGCCAAGATGATGGTTGCAGTCATAAATAGGTTATATCTGAGTTGAGACAGGTAAGAACAAATTATCCTCCCCAGATAGTGATGTGCCAAGCATTGGCAACCTTGAAAAACTTGCAGTTTGATTTTATAGGAGAGTTTCCTTTATGGGCTTGAGATTTTTTCCCATTACTTTTGTGAGTACAGTATTTTCCCCTTGCTAGATTCTTAGTCAAATGTTCTTGCCATTATAAGGAAAAAGGAAAACTGAAAAACATGAAAGTAATTTCTTATTGGCTTAGCAATCATTTTTATATTTGTCTGTTAATGGCAAATAAATCTACCTTATTGAATCATACAGATTTTAATTTCCTGGGCAAAAGGTAACCAATGACAGGTGTGTGTATGTGAGTGTGTGTGTATGTGTATATACCAATGACAGGTATATTTGTGTGTGTGTGTGTGTGTGTGTGTGTGTGTCAAGGTAACCAGTGACAGGTGTGTGTGTGTGTGTCTGTGTGTGTGTATCAATGACAGGTATATTTGTGTGGGTGTGTCAAGGTAACCAATGACAGGTGTGTCTGTGTATGTGTGTGTGTGTGTGTATCTGTGTGTATACATGTATGCTTGTGAAAATTGGACAGCAAAAGAAAATTAGGTGGAAAGGAAAACATCGAAGCTGGTATTGGTGGTTAATCATTATATATAGTATCCATACACATATGCCTTCTACAGTTTTATGGGGGCAGCCAGTGCCTCAAAAACGTGTAATAAAGAGACACCAACAATTATTGGCGGCATTTGTGCAGGAGAGGCTTGAGCCAATGTAAATTTAACCTGGTTAGTAATCTTTGCCAAAACTCTCTGGTGGTTGTAAGGACGACAAGAACTATTAGGTTTGCTTAACCCAAACAGCAAGTAAGCATCCAAGGAGATTGTCCTTGGACCATAAGCAAGTGTCCAGAAAGTAGTCCCCTGCATATGGAGATTAAGTGCTTAGAAATAATGAGAAAAAAATATTAGCAGCAATCCCCCCAGGTATGGAAGGGATAAACAGCCCTATTGGTATCAGAATTTAGGAATATTACTGTGTCTCCCAGTTTAAGTGAAACACAGAAGCCTGGCTTGGCAAAACCTTGGGAGCCAATTTCCCTTCCTCGCAGCCAGGTTCGGTGCCTGCCCTCTGGCATCCCTCCGGTTGTGTATTACTGCCAGCCAGCTGCTAAGGAGAAGATTGCAAAATAAGATCAGCTGTGCTTCAGGCCGAAGATAAGTGATAACACTGAATTGGCTGTAGGAATGGCTTTCTTATAAACTGGATTTAGTTTTATCTCACTTGTTAGGTTTGTTTTTTGTTTTTCTTGTGGTATTTTTGAGACAGAGTCTCGCTTTGCTGCCCAGGAGTGCAGTGGTGCAATCTCATCTCACTGCAACCTCCGCCTTCCGGATTCAAGCCATTCTCCTGCCTCAGCCTCCCGAGTAGCTGGGATTACAGGCATGTGCCACCACACCTGGCTAATTTCTATATTTTCAGTAGAGCTGGGTTTCACCATGTTGGCCAGTCTGGTCTCGAACTCCTGGACCTCAGGTGATCCTCCCACCTCAGCCTCCCAAAGTGCTGGGATTTCAGATTACAGGTGCCACCATGCCCGGCCCCACTTGATACATTTGAGGGTCTCCTAAAGTCTTTAAATTGAGCCTGTGAACTTATAAACAGGGCTACAAGTGTCCTTCAGATGTGCCTTTTTGGCATGCCAGAATCAGCGGCGCCTAAAGAGCAGCTCCTTGAAAGTGGTAGTAAATGAGAGGAGATGCCTTTTGGGTTTGAGACGTGGACCTCAGATTCACCTCCAGGGTTAGCGTTATCGCAGTGCACAGGATCATCCAAGAACAGACATGCAGAGGGAGGAAAGGCCATTCCTGGGGGATGTTGGAACTTAAGCTCAGGAGAACGTAATAGAGCCTAAAAGTGAGAAAAAAATGGTACTATCGGAGAAGATGGCTGTGGTTGGGGCATGAGAGAGGGTAGGTTCACAGGTTTGCAGGACCAGGACTCAGTCAGTTTCCTCACCCTGGGCTCAAACCTCATGACAGGGAAAGCAAAGTACTTCCTGGGCTTAAAATTCTTCACAGTCACCTGGTAGGGATATGAGGGGATTTATTGCTAAGTAGCATGGAAAGTGTTTTCACAAGTAACATACAGGAATTTCTCATATCATCAAAAGGAGGTTTTATTATCACCACGTTTTTACAGATGAGAAAATGGAATCTTAGAAAAGTTACGTACCTTGCCTAGGAGCATGTACCCAGGTAGGGGCAGCTTCAAGATTCAAACCTAAAACTCTGGAGTCTGACACTCATATGGTTTTTGCTCTGTTCTCAGCCTCCTGCAGCTGGACAGGAGGTTGGCCTGAGACAAGAGGAGGATCATTCACAAAGGCAGAGAATAGCAACGTGACTGCTCCCTGGAAATCTGAGCTCATGGAAAGAGACTGAGAGTCAGGGAAGAAGGATGCAAATTCATTTAATGAGAGTGAAGGTCAGCCAGGTCTGGGAGTTCGAAAAAAGAGTTTTGAAATATCCACTGTGGCTAATGTGGGAGAGCGTTTTTTGAGAGTGATTAAAGTGATGACTGAGGAGACAGCTGAAGTGAGAGAGAAAAAAAATCTGTAGCAGACTTGCATATTTTTGGTATGTGCATCACTTTCCAAAATCAGTTGAACAAAGGTGGGAAAAGTAGCTTCGTGGAGAATGAGGTAGAGTGGAAAGTTGAGAAGACAGAGCTTAAGAGTCTTTCTGATTGGTCTAAAATTCTTTAGGGAAAAATCATGTTTCTTTTCATGAATATAGTCCAGGTCTTAGGTCTGTCCCATGGCACAAAGTTTTCAGGACATTCTGGGCAAATTCACATTCCCCTGGATGTCAATTCCCTTTGCCTCTGTTCTGCCACTTTCCTTCTCTCCTCCTTCTCCTTGAGTTACCTGTCCCAGCCCTTCACTCCACATTCTGCAACTTCTGTTTAGCTTCTTTATACCTTCCTCCAGATTCATCCTAACTTATTATTCTGCTTTCTCATGTCAACTTCCATCCCATCTGCATTCAGGAAAAGAGGCCGCATGACAGGTAGTCCATTTCCTGAAAATATCCATCTTAGACTATTTGTTCAAGATCAATAAAGAGAGAAGTGATTCTGATTTTTCAGCTGTTGCCCAAGTCCACAAGAGTACACAAATCAAAATGCACTGAGTTTTTAAAAATACAAATAACCATTAAAGTTTGCATTGTTTTATTCTTTAAGTAAGCCAGAAAAATGGGAATATGGAAGAAAGAAGGAGGTAGCAAAATAGGCGGGGCTTCTGCGGATCAGATGGTCTTTGACTGCAGTGACCCTGGGGCTGGTGGACCTGGAAGGAGCCAGGGAGAGATGGTGGATCCCAGGGGTGGGAACAAATGCATGGTCCATGGTTCTGAAAGAGCAGAGCTACACCAAAGGGCTGACCTGCTAACCTTTACCAAGGAGATGTCCTAGAGGTTTTCCCTTCCCTTCCCTTCCTTCCTCCTCCCTCCCTCCCTCCCTCCCTGCCTTCCTTCCTTCCTTCCTTCCTTCCTTCCTTCCTTCCTTCCTTCCTTCCTTTCTTCCTTCCTTCCTTCTTTTTTAGACGGAATCTTGTTCTGTCAAGGAGTGGAGTGTAGTGGCGTGATCTTGGCTCACTGCAACCTCTGCCTCCCAGGTTCAAGCAGTTCTCCTGCCCCAGGTTCCTGAGTAGCTGGGACTACAGGCACCCACCACCGCGCCTGGCTAATTTTTGTATGTTAGACATGGGACTTCGCCATATTGGCCAGGCTGGTCTCGAACTCCTGACCTTGTGATCCACCCAAAGTGCTGGAATTATAGGCATGAGCCACCGTGCCCAGCCAAAGTTTTCTATTTCTATTGCTCCATTTTTTATTATAAGTTCCCAGTAGAAAAGAGTCATCATTTTAAATATCAGTGCAGCACTTAACACATAACGGAGAATCGATAACATTCATTTACTTAAAGTGCCCGGAGAAGAAATAAATTCAAATATGTAAAAATGAGCGTGAACCATTCAGTTCCATATCCCACTTTACAACTGCCAACAACTGTATACATTGCTGAGCGTCATTGCTCCTGTATATAATGAATGATTGTCTGTAACCCTGTGAAGGCCGACTGATTTTTATGGAAAGACAGCTTTGTTAGACTGCTCGCCCTCCCCACGGAATTGGTTTTCCAACACCACATTTGCTATTTCTGAGAAGTGAGCGCCATCTGCTGGCCGCTGAGAGGATTGACGAGCAGCCATAAGGAGTATCGTGTTTCTTGAACGTGACTTAACCAGGCCACGGAATTACAATTATCTTGGGTTTCTGAGATATAATAGTCAGTTCAGGATCCACGTAACTTATGAGAAGTCCCTTTCTTGCCTTTGAAGCAGTATATAATTTTTATTCAACATGTGAATTATCCTTTCATAATAATAATACCGTAGCCCAATCTAGTAGTTCCCACATGCCCTCTAGGCGGAGATGAACCCCGGGCCCTAGATGAAAGGTTAATAGTTTCGAGTGAGTACTAACTCTGGTTCTCTGACTGTGAATCTAAGTCTGGAGTAGAACAGAGCTGTACAAAGAAGACTGCTTGATAAAATTGAATGTTGTCCCTTCTTCAATGGGGGAAAATAAAGTACAGTTTTCATCAAAAGATTAATGACTGAACTTGGACCTTGATGCCAAATCCAACTTGGGCTCCACCTGCGCAGTCTGGAGATGTGCATCAGAGATACACGCTCAGCCTCTTAGCCCATTGTGATAATCCCGGCAGGCTATACTGCATCCTAAAAGCACTCCTCTTTGCTGAAATTGAGAAAATAGGAATTACCCAGGGTAAATTTGACAAATGGGATGATTTATTGTAGTATTGTCTTCTTTCTCTTGATTTTCTTTACTGGCAAATTTGTGTTTTGTAGCTCCGTCGACACGTTAACAATTAAACTAGAGTGTAAGATTCAAAAGTTTTCTCACAACGAACTGATTTTGATTTTATTGCCCAAAGACATTTATATCCTAATTTTAGTGGTTCTATATGTCTGCCCCCTTGAGGAAGCATGGGGTAATGGAACCTCACAAGCCCTGCTAGCCGATGTGTGCCAGGAGCTCCCAGGTCTAAAAGGTCTGGTTTGGGGTTCTGTGTGGCCATATTTCAAGGATCTTACAAAAGAAGGGACAGGAATGGAGAAGGGAAAGAGTAGGCTTTCTAAGGCTCCCAGGGCAAGACCTCTTTTTGTCTGGTCTAAGAGGAGTATTGAACCCAAGTGACTTAGATGCTGAAACCCTGGGCTTAGAACCCAATGCCAGGGAGCATCTCACAATGCTGGCCAGAAAGGGGCTCGCTGGTTGATACTAGGACATTATCACTCCCAGGGCACCTGGGCAGTCAAGGAAACTGAGCTCTGGAATGCCCTACCTTTATGATGTCCCCTTCCACTTCCATAACTTTGTCCATAAAATAAAATCAAGGAAAAATACTTTTTCTCTTGACTCCAAATGGTATTTAAAAGGAAAGTACAAATTGTATTTTTTTAAAGAAATTGTGCAGCCGGGTGCGGTGGCTCACGCATGTAATCCCAGCACTTTGGGAGGCCGAGGCGGGTAGATCACGAGGTCAAGAGATCGAGACCATCCTGGTCAACATGGTGAAACCCCGTCTCTACTAAAAACACAGAAAATTAGGTGGGCATGGTGGCACGTGCCTGTAATCCCAGCTACTCGGGAGGCTGAGGCAGGAGAATTGCCTGAACCCGGGAGGCGGAGGTTGCGGTGAGCCGAGATCGCGCCATTGCACTCCAGCCTGGGTAACAAGAGCAAAACTCCATCTCAAAAAAAAAAAACCAAAAAAAGAAATTGTATGTATTAATTATAGATATATTGTTTGAAATATGTATACATTGTGTAATGGCTAAATTGAGCCAATTAAATGTATAACCTCACATACCATCTTTTTGTGGTGACAACACTTAAAAATTTTCAAAAATATAATACATTGTCATTAACTATAGTCCTATAGCTATTTCCTATTAATTATAGGAAAGTAGAAATTTTAATAGACATCTTTCTCATACTTTTCTTGAATTTTAGAAAACAGGAATAATAAAGTTGAATCAAAGAGATTAATTTCAAAGTAATGCAATATTTCTGTAAAATTTCACACCTTGTTGACTATCAGCTGAGAACTTTACACCTCATTAAAAATCCATTAGAACAATGGCTGTACCATTAGCCCTTCAGTTTACGACTTAAAGCATTACTTGTTTAGCTGGGCGAGGTGGCTCACGCCTGTAATCTCAGCACTTTGGGAGGCTGAGGCGGATCACGAGGTCAGGTGCTCCAGACCAGCCTGGCCAAGATGGTGAAACCCCATCTCTACTAAAAATACAAAAATGAGCCTGGCGCAGTGGCATGCGCCTGTAATCCCAGCTACTCAGGAGGCTGAGACAGGAGAATCTCTTGAATCCAGGAGGCAGAGGTTGCAGTGAGCCGATGTCACGCCATTGCACTCCAGCCTGGGCAACAGAGTGAGACTCCACCTTAAAAAAAAAATTACTTGTTTAAAAGCAACATTGTTGGATAATCCCAGCACTTTGGAAGCCAAGGCAGGCAGATCACGAGGTCGAGTTGAAGACTAGTCTGGCCAGCATGGTGAAACCCCATCTCTACTAAAACATATGAAAATTAGCTGGGCATGGTGGCTCATGCCTGTAATCCCAGCTACTTGGGAGGCTGAGGTAGGAGAATTGCTTGAACCAGAACCCGGGAGGCGGAGGTTGCAGTGAGCCAAGATCGCGCCATTGAACTCCAGCCTGGGCGACAGAGCCAGACTCCATCTCAAAAAAAAAAAAAAAGCAACATTGTTTTTGGCAGGCTGCTCCTATTAATAAGTGGGGACTTGCTCTGGTATGAACTGTTTTCAGGTCTCCAGAAAAGGCCCAGGGTTTGTCTAGGGACATCAGTGACAACAGCGAGGTCGAGCAACTCAATATTGTGCAACCTCTGCCCTTGCCAGAGAACCACAGCTCCAAGGCAGAAGACAGTGTGACGAGTTGGTCCCCCCTTTCATCAGGGTCCTCAGGCCCCAGTTAAATCCAGATATGGCTTTGGAGAGGAACGCTATCTCAGTGACGCTCCCTCAGCTTCATAACCAGCTTAGAGCTTCTCAGCTCTGACCTGCTCGTTAGCCTGGCTGGGGAGCCCAGTGGTTTAGTGAACTGGCTAATAACAAAGATCCTGAGATAACAAAACCGAGAACAGGTAGGTTTTGATGAAAAGGAAGGAGATAAGGATGATGAGAAGGGTAGTGGGGAGGCACAGTGGGGGAGGGGAAGGAAAGCACTGAATCAAGATTTGGGGAATGGCTGGAAACAGTGGCAGAGACTCAATAGGAAGGTCACGCTGACAGACGGGGAGGTGGCAAATGTGCTGGCAGGCACAGGCCACCCAACAGTGATTGAGGGGAGTGTTCACAATCTCATCCACTTCACAGTATTGCCTTGTCCTAACTCAGGCCTTCTAAAAGACAGAATGAATTGCCTTGCATCGTCAGAAACTGACCATGCATTCCTGTGGTCTTCTTTGAGATTTTTAGAATCCCAGGGACTAAATATCACTATCCACTTGCCTTTGTTCACTGTAGTGGATGATGTGCCATTGACTGTCCCCAGCGTTCACTGAGAGCAGTACCCCCACATCTAACACATCTTTAAATGCCAAAGGGAAGTGAAAGTGTCCTGACTGCTTAGAACTCTAACATAGCATTGATCCCATTCTACATTTTTTAAACTTGGCCTTAATATATACAAAGTGTAAGTGCACAAATTATAAGTTTAAACGTCCATGAATTTTCACTAAGTGAGCACACTGGGCTCACCAGAAGCTAAAGAAAAGGTGAAATAGAAGGGGACTTCGTAGATTAGGACTGCTGACACCATTGTTATTTGAGAAAGAGCTATTTTCTAGGTATATTTTAGGAACTTCTATCTGGTCATATCTATCTACTAACTTTAGGGGTGGGGTGGAATTGATTCTTTTTTTTTTTTTTTTTTTTGAGACGGAGTTTCACTCATATTACCCAGGCTGGAGTGCAATGGTGCGATCTCGGCTCACCGCAACCTCCACCTCCTGGGTTCAGGCAATTCTCCTGCCTCAGCCTCCTGAGTAGCTGGGATTACAGGCACGCACCAACATGCCCAGCTGATTTTTTGTATTTGTAGCAGAGACGGGGTTTCACCATGTTGACCAGGATGGTCTCGATCTCTTGACCTCGTGATCCACCTGCCTCGGCCTCCCAAAGTGCTGGGATTACAGGCTTGAGCCACCGCGCCCGGCCGGAATTGATTCTTTTAACAAGATTAATAAAGTTAGAAACAGCTAGTTTTTAATTCACTAAGTGTAACGTACTTTCAAGTAGCTTCCTGTGACTGGAATCAATCTGTTTTATTTTCCAAACCAGTGGACTAGACACAGGGTCATTACACACATTTTGAAAGTCTTCTGTTTCAAATGTATTGTGGATTAAGAAACAGACTGCGGTGGGCGCGGTGGCTCACGCCCGTAATCCCAACACTTCGGGAGGCCAAGGCGGGCGGGCAGATTACTTGAGGTTGGGAATCTGAGATCAGCCTAACCAACATAAAATCCCATCTCTACTAAAAATACAAAAAATTAGCCAGGCATGGTGGTGTGCGCCTGTAATCCCAGCTACTCAGGAGGCTGAGGTGGGAGAATCACTTGAACCCGGGAGGCGGAGGTTGCAGTGAGCTGAGATCGTGCCATTGTTCTCCAGCCTGGGTGACAGAGTGAGACTTCGTTTCAAAAGAAAAAAGAGAAAGAGAGAAAGAGAAAGAAACAGAACACTATTGACACTCCCAGAATAATCACTATTGGACTTCTGATACCAAAAAGAAGGAGGATTTCCTCATTTTTAAGTTTTATGAAATAAAGTCATATTCTGTGTGCTTTTTTGTGTTTGGCTTCTTTGAGTTGGTTTGTGAGATTTATCCATGTGTGGAATAGACTTATAACTTACTCATTTTCATGTTTGGGTGACTGTATGTTTAAAATTAAGGTAAAAATTAAAAGTTAGGGTTTAACCCTGTTCTGAGTATTCACCCAAAGGAAAAAAAGTCTTTCTGTGAATGCACATGCACATGCATGATCAATTCACAATTGCAAAGATATGCAGCCAGCCTAATTCCCATGGACCAATGAGTAGATAAAGAAAATGTGGTATATGTACCTCATGGAATACTACTAAGCCAGGAAAAGAAACCAAATAATGTCTTTTGCGCCAACTTGGGTGGAAGTGGAGGCCATTATTCTAAGAGAAGTAACTCAGGAATGGAAAACTAAATGTTATATGTTTTCACTTATAAATGGGAACTAAGCATGAGGATACAAAGGCATAAGAATGAAATAAAGTACTTTAGGGAGAGGTTGGGAGAAGGTGAGGAATAAAAGACCACAGGTTGGGTACAGTGTGCACTGCTCAGATGATGGATGCACCAAAATCTCAGAAATCACCACTAATGAACGTATCCGTGTAAACAAAACCCACTGTACCCAAAAAACTATTGAAATAGAAAATGAATAAATAAAAGTTAGGGATTAAAAAGACAGGAGGAAATGGTCATTCCAAAAGTCTAAAATATTATAAGCCATATATAAAATACAAGTTTGTAACTAATTTTCGAGTACCTGCAGTCAGCAAATTTGCATGAATATGACCGTTTACGCCATCATTTAAAAAAGTAATTAGTTTTCTATTTCCTATTTTAAGAACTTACCTAAGACTGCCATCCTGCTGAATGGTTCCCAGCATGCGTAATCTTGTCTGTATTGAAGTACGAGTGAATACATGCTACCCTGTACAGGCATATGTCTCTACTTCAGTGAATGTGGATGATAAAATGGCCAATTTTGTGTATTTGTTTATTTTCAAGGAAAACCTTAGAGCACTGGTTCTAAAACTTTAGGATGCAGCAGAATCACCTGGAGCTCCAGAATCCCCTAGATTGATTGGTTGTAAGAACTCACTGCTGGGGCCATGTGCAGTGGCTCACACCTGTAATCCCAGCACTTTGGGAGGCTGAAATGGTGGATCACTTGAGGTCAGGAGTTCGAGATCAGCCTGGCCAACATGGTGAAATCCCGCCTCGAGTAAAAATACAAAAATTACCCAGGCATGGTGGTGGGCACCTGTAATCCCAGCTACTCAGGAGGCTGAGGCAGGAGGATGGCTTGAACCCGGAAGGTGGAGCTTGCAGTGAGCCAAGATGGTGCCACTGCACTCCAGCTCAGTGACAGAGACAAATTAAAAAAAAAAAAAAGGAATTGCTGGGCCACATCCTCAGGATTTCTGATTTCATAGGTCTGTGGTGGGGTCCAATTATGTACCTTCTAAGGAGCTCCTAAGTAATGCTGATGCTGCAAATCTGGGTCCACCTTTTGAGAACCACAGCCTTAGAGTCTGCAAATCAAGTTACATTTATATTCCTGTCCCACACTCCAGTGGCGAGGATTCTTCTGGTCATTCATGCATTTCCTTCTTCAACTCCTTGAAATCAACCAGTTAGAGATTTTATTCTTGTTATCATATTACCTTCCTAAGTCATTAGCATCTGTGATCTTGCTTTGCCCTACACCACAACTCTGCTTGTAACCCATTTGGAGCATATGTTTTCTTTGTTCTTGGTTTGTTTACATATTGGTGGCCCCAACTATTTGCCAGCTCATTACAGGCATCAGGCCACTCTTTGTCAATATTCCTGCACTGCCTAGCAGGGAGTGCTGCACGGACTATTGAATTAATACATTGTATTCTCTGCTGGCCCATTGATTTAATCCCTGTAGTGTTTGCTTCTCACCTGCATGTGTTTTATTCACAGCTTACATGCTAATAAAAAGAATTCTTGCTTCTTGCTTTTATAAGAATATGAAAGTTATAAAAATAATCTGTGATCATATAATGACTGTTTTCCCCCAAAAGAGCATTACTTTCATGCTTCAAAGTATGTATTTCTTAACTAAAGTGTTTTTGGGATGTGGCTGCATGTTGGTGTCACCTAGAAAACCTAAAACAACAACAACAACAATAAAAACCTGATGTTCACGTCCCGGAGGTTCTCTCCTAACTGATGTGGACATAGGGATTGCCAAAAGTACCCCGGTGATTCTAACACATAAAAAGGTTTTAGAGTTTCTTAAGTACTTTGTTTTCCTTATGAGTTTCAAGAGAGCTGCCTTTTTACTTTTTTTTCCTGAAAGATTGTTTTCAGAAACATCTAACCCTTCTTTATTTGTATCTCCTGTGGATGTTTTCCTTCGGAGTTTTTTTTCTCTGAAACAAGAAAATATAATGAACTGCGGTTTGCATGTTGCACAAAACGTGAACTTCTTTCTGAGCCTTAGACAAACCTGTTCTAATCTAGAAATGAAAAATAATGAACTCAATGCTGAGTTTTGCATTTCCTGTCTCAAGTTAGCTACTCCATAAGGATATGGTGGGTAAGAGTTTGTTGTTTTTGTAATTCATTATTGGGACAGGGTTGTGTGGAGTAAATGATTCCTTGTGGAACAAGTCATCAGATTTTGAGGGACATTTTCCATTATAAAATAATTATACATAAAAACAGAAGTATCACTTTAATACTAAGATTTATAACCATGTCATGCCATTCTGAATGTAATGACCCTGTGTCTATTCTACCGGTTTGGAAAATAAAACAGATTGATTTCAGTCACATCGAGCTACTTGAAAATACGTTACATTTAATCAATGAGAAACTAGTTGCTTCCAACTTCACTAATCTTGTAAAAAGAATAAATTTCATCTCCTAAAATTAGTAGATATATATCACCAGATAAAAGTTCCTAAAATATACCTAGGAAATAGCTCTTTCTCAAATAATGATGGTGTCAGTAAGTCTAATAGAAGTCCATTTAATTTCACCCTTTCTTTAAGTTCAGAAGCTAAAGAATGTGAAGTGAAATTTGGTTTCATGGCTTATCTGTAGCCATTTTAATAATTTAGATTCATGGACTTACATTACTTACTGAAACTACTGGGAAAACATTAACAACACAATAGGATTCCTAGAATGATAAACTTCAACACTCAGCTATGACAGTTGTTCTCAGTCTCGTCTTTGATTCAATGTAAAAATGTGGACAAATAATTAGCTTTCCTTTGCTGCATGTACAGGGGCAAGATAAACTTGAGGATCACACAATCATTCAATCCACATCAAAGATATTTGCCTCGGGAAATCAACAATATTAAGAAAAAACGGCTTTTAAAAATATATTTAACACCTTTAAATATCAGATTCGCCATCCTCATCATCCTCACTTAGATATTTTAAAACTAATAGCAGTTTTGTATAGCCTATTTGCATTTACAGTGCATTTTTGTACACGTTATGTTTTCTCCCAAACCCAGGGAGACTGGAAGAGCAACAGTTTACCTATTTGCATATTTTTAGAAAGTGAGTCTTAGAAAGGTTAAGTGACTAACCTAGGTCCAAACAGCCAGAAGTGTGTGGAACAAAGGCACCACTCAGATTTTCTCACTGTGAGCTCACTCTTTCTATTCCTCCAGCTATGCCAGCTATACAATAGCAACTTGTGAGAGGTGTTAGGTGTGAGGGATAGTAGGGGTTTAGAGGTAGGGAAGGGAAGAGGAAGCAAAATTCTCACCGTGATTGTATTTTCATCACTTTTATAAAGGATTCTATGTTTTACAGCCTATTTATCATTGGTGGAAATATCTCTACACTGGTGCTATAAACAGCAAAACATACACTTGAGACCCCCTGCAAACCCATCTAAGTTTTAAGAGTAATAGCGAATAGCAGCGCTTGATACACATATCTTCATTTACTCTATAGCGTGATCAATTATTTTCCCTGATACTAAGGGAAAATTAAGCACCTTTTCATTGGTTATCGGCATTTCTTTCACGATGTTTTTTATGCATGTCTCCAGCTTTTGTATTTCTCACGACTGGCCACTAGATGGTAGTGTTTAGTTAGTATTGCCCCACATGTTCCAGCCTCACATGTTCCATCGTGGGAACTTTGATTCTAGGAAAGAGTTCATGTATAATAATATTACGCTGAAGTGGTTTTCCCAGTGGCAGAGGCACACAGTAAAACCTCTGTGCTTTGAGCTTCTTTCTCTTTTTTAATGACTAGGCCTCCCTTCATTCAACACAAACTTTTTACCATATATTACTTTTTTTTTTTTTTTTTTTTTTTGCGGAGTCGCACTCTGTCACCAGGCTGGAGTGCAGTGGTGCCATCTCAGCTCACTGCAACCTCCACCTCGCAGGTTCAAGCGATTCTCCTGCCTCAGCCTCCAGAGTAGCTGCTATTACAGGCATGCGCCACCAGACCCGGCTAATTTTGGTATTTTTAGTAGAGACTGGGTTTCACCATGCTGGCCAGGATAGTCTAGATTTATTGACCTAGTGATCTGCCTGCCTCAGCCTCCCAAAGTGCTGAGACAACAGGTGTGAGCCCGGCCCCCATATACTACTTATTGAACAATTCATTTTTCTCTCCATCCTAGCCTTTTTAAACACCCCACAGTGAGGGAGTGTTAAAAGTCCTGCCTTTCATAAAAGTTTGTTCTAAACTTCTGAGAGGTGAAGCAGATCTGGTGCCGAGATGATGTGTTCTGGGGAAGTACGAGGACAATAGGCTTAGAGACCTGTGCTGCCAGCTTGTGAATAACAAGATTTGTATCTCGAAGTAAATTTCAGAGTACACCTGTACTTCCCTGGGTATCTAAATCAAGTAAGACAGGAAATGTAGTTGCCTGATACGGATACCACATTGCCAAGCTTTTACAGCCATTTTGGAGAATCCAGTAGATGTCTTCTCTCTGCTTTGTTTAAAGCCTTCTAATTTCCCCAGCAAGACAAAGCAAAGCAAATTCACACAGGCTGTTTGCATGATATGGTCCGATAGTTTACTATGCTATATTTGTCATTAGTCACCTAAGCACAGAATCTGAAAGTCACTTATAACCATTTCCTGCCCCCCCATGACTTAATTCTTCCAAAACCATAAATCTCCTTTACTAATTCACTTTAATAACCAAACCTGCATTTCAGGTTCTCATTCTCTACACACCCAGTAAAAAATGAGATGCCATCTCTTATTTTATTCATTAAGTCAAGTTCTGCTTCTCAAGTTCTGCAAGACTCCTTCCCATCTGGTTTTACTGTTTGTTTCTACTTTCTTCAAGTTCCCTCATCATTACACCTAAACACTTATAAAACACATCCTCATAAAATCCGCACCAGTCATTCTCTGCAGTTAACAGATCTCCAAGATCAAAACACACCCCAAAGTTATCAATGAAACTGTTCACTGGCACAGTGCAGGGGCTGGGGGTGTGGTTACTTGGGCGTGTGAATATGAACTTTCGGTTGTCTGAGGACAACAGGAAGCCTTGTTTCTGGTTGCTATCATATTAAACTTTAGTAAGATTTTTATTGTTTGTGGGATAGGGAATTTTTTTCCCCTAGAGGTCAACTGGGTTCACTCTATTTCCTGAGGGCTGAATAAAATTGGCTGCAATCCCCATCGTACAGATTGTGAAAAGTTCCGCTTTCTCTCCAAAGCGTTTATGAATTCTTGATCACACCAGGCCCCACATCTCTGCTTCAGCCAAATTGGTTGTGTTTAGTTCATTCACAGTAGCTGTCCTGGTCTTCCTTTTCCGTACCACAGAGGTCCAAGGTAGAATTGAACCCCTTCCTCCATTTTCCCAACCACCAGCCTTCCCTCTCCCACACAAAACAAAACTTGTTCACACATGGTATTTCTGCATCGTCCCACACTTTACTGATGGATTGAGGAAATGGAAGCAATGTGTATTCAGCAGTAATGTGAGATGTGATTGTGTTTAGACATTCATATTCTTAAAAAGTAAGTTACTCAATGATTTCCACATGGAAGGCGCTAGCCTTTTGCTAGTTTGCTTGGCCTTTTTCTCTCATTCCCACCCTTCTGCACCTCTCCTACTTCAAAAATTGCTCATAGGAACTCCAGATTGTTATTACTCAATGGCATTTAGGGCTTTACCTCTCTCCTGCTCCATCTACCTTTTAACTCCCAGACGTATGCAGGTGCTCAGCAGAACAAAATGTCCTTTCATGTAATAGCACTCCCACTTGATAGAAGATATGTTTGCTTATAAATAGCTTTTTTTCTTTTTTTTTTGGTGATTGCATGGGGGTAGGATTGAATATTGCTATTCATCACACACATGCACACTCTTATATATAGAGAGAAAGAGATGGAGTCTTGTTCTGTCATCCCAGCTGGAGTGCAGTGGTGTGATCAGAGCTCAGTGCAGCCTCAACCTCCCAGGCACAAGTGATCCTCCTTCTTCAGCCTCCCATGTAGCTGGGATTACAGCTGCATGACACCACACTTGGCTAATATTTTATTATTTTTTGTAGACATGGAGTCTCCCTATGTTGCCCAGGCTGGTAACTCCTAGGTGTAACTCTCCAGCCTCAGACTCCCAAAGTGCTGGGATTATAAGTGCAAGCCACCACACCCAGCCTTCTGCTCATATTTGACTTGGAAATTCCATAGAGTAGCCATAGCATTCAATCATTCAACAAATAATTTTTGAACACCTACTTGCAAAAAGAAATGCAGTTCCTATTCTGTTGGAGTGATAATCTAGAAAATAATAATAATAATAAACACGTGTCCATACACTCTTCTACACTCCAATAATCCCCATGAAGAAAGGGTATGCAGTGCTTTGAGAAGCTGTCACAGTAGATGTCTTAGTCTTGTTGGGCTGCCATAACAAAATACCATACACTGAGTGGCTTAAACAACAGATGTTTATTTTCTCATGGTCGTGGAGGCTGGCAATGTGAGATCGGAGTACCTGCATAGCGGGGTTCTAATGAGTGCTGGCTTCCCCTGTGCCTTCACCCAAAGTTTGTGTGTCATTAATATTAGCATCCCTCCCTCTCTGGATGTCTCTGGTGGCTTAGAAGGCATATTCTCTACAGTTAAAGAGTGATCCTCAAGAACGGACAGGGTAAATATATTTATATTGCTAAACGCCCCATTTTAAGGGCTATATGTTACTTCATGTAGCAAGGAGCGCTGAATGGCTCCAGCAAAGTAACTCTACAGAACGTTTTTATTTGCCTAAAGCATCTAGCAAGCTGGCCCTCCCACGCGTGTGGGTGGCACTCTTGTGAACAATTTCCTGAGATTCCCTTATGCAGAGCCAACGATATTCAGTACGTTTCCTTCACTTACCTTTTGGCATGTCCATGACAGTAATTCCAGCTGATCTAACTTCTAGAAAATCTATTTCCCACAAGCAACAGGATCTTCTATTTTCCTGCATAAGAGTGTTTATTTTTCCTTTCTTCAGCAGCTTCACAACTTCTGACTTAGTTGATTTTTTTTTTAGATAATGTCTCTCCTACATCCTCGAAGTGCTGCATTTTAGATTTGGTCTGACAAATCGATACAACAGCTCAGGTGTGCATGACAAGGAAATTGAATCTCTAGCTTTGAAATCGATGCTGAACAATAAAAGTTGAGAGGATACATTTATTCAGGGGCGATTTGGTATTGCGACAGTATGGTCCAAAGCAGAACTCAGTAACCTGACTTTGAAACATTTCCAAGTTCATGAAAAGAATCACTTTGTACATAACAGGTTTAATACTTGTTTTGATATGAACATAACTAGATAGCTTAGTGGGATATCCATATTCTTGCATGTGATGATCACATTTGGCATCTAAGTATTACACTGTTTTCAAAGGATAGAAATGTTTCTGAATAAGAGAGAAGGAACGAATTACATAAAAATAAAACTGAAAATATGTGTCATCTAAGAAGATGAAAAGCAAACAAATACATGTGTTTTTAACTTTTGGGTGCTTGCCTTTAATTTTTTCTTTTTTTTTTCTTCTTTTTTTTTTTTTTTTTTTATGAGATTTTTCTTCCTTTTATGCCAGGCTGGGGTGGAGTGGTGCAATCCCAACTCACTGCAACCTCCGCCTCCTGGGTTCAAGAAGTTCCCTGCCTCAGCCTCCTGAGTAGCTGGGATTACAGGTGCGTGCCACCATGGCTGGCTAATTTTTGTATTTTTAGTAGAGATGGGGTTTCACCATGTTGGCCAGGATGGTCTCGATCTCTTGAACTCATGATCTGCCCGCCTTGGCCTCCCAAAGTGCTGGGATTACAGGTGTGAGCCACTATGCCCGGCCACCTTTAATTTTTTTAATAAAGTAGTTATCTGTTATTAGTCATTATCATAGGAGCTAAAATCTGGTTAATAGTCACTATGTGCGACACCCTGTGCTGAGCACCTTAGGGCATGGCTTCCAAGAGGCCACATGACCGACATTCTTCTTGGATGAAGTTGAAGACCAGTGAGGGCAGTGACTGAAGACCATAAAAAGTCAGAGTCAAGGCTCAACCCCACACAGCCATGTGCCTGTGACTGCGTCCTTCACACTGAGCTCCCTAGATACCAGAGCCTTGTTTATTTTCTAGTCCTAAACTCTGTTTACATGTCCATGAGGAATAATTTTTTATTTTTCTAGACTATAAATTTGCATAATTTGATTTTTACAGGCATTTGTGTGTCTGATAAGATTTGAAATAGATGTGTCAAAGTTTTGATATTCAGTGACTCCTATAATCTAGAAATTTCTCCCAAGCAACCAAACCTTCCTCCCGGGTCTTTTGATGAAAATCCTGGTCCCCAGCTGTATTCATTTCCTAGGGCTGCCATAAGGCAGTGTCACAACCTAGGTGGCTTACAACAGCCAAAATGCATTGTCTCACAGTTCTGGAGGCCAGAAATCCAAAAGTAATGTGTCATCAAGGTTGTTTCCTCTGAGAACTGCGAGGGAAGGATTTGTTCCAGGCCTCTTTCCTTGGATAGGCCATCTTCTCCCTCTGTTTCTTCATAGTGCCTTCCTTCTGCATATACGCGTGTCCACATTTCCCCGTTTTATAAGAATACCCGCCACATTGGATGAGGCCCCCTCTAATTACCTTGTTTTAACTCACTTACCTCTCTAAAGACCCTACTTCCAAGTCCCTTCCTGAGGTACTGGGGTTAGAGTTTCAGCCTATTTTTGCAGGGACACATTCAACCCATAGCACCAGCTCTGAACTGGGGTAGTGCGTGGACGTGGAGACCTAGTACTCTGCCAGGGACCCCAGCCGGCAGCGTGGCCCGAGACAGGTTTCCCTTCTGCCCAACAAGGTATTGGACTGACTGATTTCTACTGTAATATTTTGTAAGTAACATAGAATTCTGTTGTAATCAAATGGATGTAATGTATTTAATAGATTTTCTCACTGAAGTAATTTCATAAAAGTTTTTGGAAAGTTGGCTTCATCTTTCCACTTTCATGCATTTGCCGCAGAGGTAGGTGCCCACCAGGTCTTCTTTCAGTATGACCCACTGGGGGACACACAGACCCAGCTTCTGCCCACTTTCCTTTTCCTTCTGAGATCTCTTTATTCTTTCTGTTCCTCTATGTCCACAAAGAGGAGCCAACTGCCCCCTAAGTCTATCCTTACATATAGAGCCTCTTACGTGACAGGTATCCAGAGAAATGTAGAAGGAGCTGCCTATTATATGGTGAATGCTCGATCAACATTCATTAATGAGGAAGACTGACCATTGACTTTAGCCTCTGTGAGTTCACTGGCTCTTTCACCGAAACCATTCTTGAGGAAATACATGACCAAGCCTTATATTAGGTGATCTGTTTTTCAGAGCCCCCCCTAGGTTATGAGTCCTGGCATTGCAGATGAGGAAACAAGGTCTCCCAGATACACAGAAGCTCCTCTGAGTGGACACAGGGAGTGCTGGGATACGGGCCAAGGCTGAGCTCAGCAGCCTCTCTCCAGGGTCTACCTTGAGTGATGAGCTGTGTCCCAGGCTGGAGAAGAGCCGTGCCGCCCACAGTGTGGGCCCATCCACAAGCTTTTTCATTCATTCTTGGATTTTTCCAGCTGAAAAAAAATGTTATATGTAAAGGATCAGAGATGGCATCTTTAATATTATTTTTGTACAATTCATCATTAATTCGCTAGTTTTTAAACTGTTGTCACAAAGAGTTGTTTTGCATGCCTTAATGAACTATGTTTTGTTTGTTTTACTACATTTTCACTTGAGGTTTTTACGAGAAAGCATGCTATTGTGAAGACAAAAATTTTTAAAATAGAGAAGGGTAAGAAGAATGGTGAACAATGCAGGAGGTGACAATTGGTGTAATTACAGTGAACATTTATAGGTCAGTGGAACATAAGCCCGGAGGGAAGGCTTTGAAAGCCGCCCTGCGAGTGGGAGGAAGGGAGGGAGGGAGAGAAGCAAGGAGCGAGGGAGGGAAGGAGGCGGCCCTCGCAGGCTGCCGGGAAGCACCAGGGATGTCGTGCCTCACTGTGCCAGCCTCACAGATGGCATCTCAGCGACATGGCTGTTCTTTTGTCTTTTCTTCACGAGCGTCTTAGAGAAGCGCAGTTACGCACATTTCTACCTACAAAGTTTTGCCTCGTTGTGACTCATCCTCTTTCTGCCTCAGATAGGATTACTCTTCAAAGGAAAGAAAAACCCAGTTCTGAAAATAAAGATGAGGTCAACTTCAGGGCTTGTTGAATTACCTCAGAGATAGCTAGAGCTGTCTGTGTGTCTGTCTATGTGTATGTGTGTGTGTGTGTGTGTGCCTCTGTTATCTCTCCATGTCTGTGTCTATGTCTGCATGTGTGTCTGTGGGTTGTATCTAAGTGTGTGCATGTGTGTATATACACATGAGTGCAATATCCCATATTGGCCAATACCACCTGGTAATGTCCTGCACACCATATGAGCTGTGTATATGAGCTGTATTTTCAATAACGGTCCACAGGGATAGGGATTAAATCAGATGATCACCATTTATACCTAAGTAGTAACACTTAAAAATTAAATGCTCTCTGTCACCACACATTCATCTATGAGCCCCTAAGGGAGAAAAATTCCTTACATTAAAAAAGCCGTTTCATTTATAGATGAATGCTGAATGGGCAGGTATTTATCAGAAGGTATAATCTCTATCCACATGAAATAAATGAGTCAAGCTGTTAATTGTTTGCCTATAGCTTTCCTTTGCATTAAATGTACTTGGAAAGCATTTCTAAAGACCATTCTTTTCTTTTTGGTATGAACCTTTATGAATGAATCTCCATCCTTTAAGATGTTCACGTTCAACTGTTTTGGTAACTGACCTAAGCCAATATGATCATGAACACATTTGGGTTGTTTTAGTTGGATGTTGGTAACTGCCAGTGAAGTTGGAGATGAGAGGAGTTAACTCCTTCTCTGTAATGTCACCACCTGATGAGAATAAAAGCATCTTAGATTAAATTCTGATTTACATAACGACATTTATTAACTAAACGATTATTATTCAGGAGGCAAGAAATAAGTTATATGACTAGTTCTCTCTCTATGTGCTTGGTCACCATTTTCAAGCTTCCATCAAGGCAAAAAAATCCAAAATTCCACAGTCAATATTTCATCATTGCTATAGACAAAAGTTTGTGGTATTCACAGCTGCACACTGGACGTTTCCCAAGGTGTGGTTCCTGAGTCATTCTGCCTCTGAGTATATTGCTTCCATGGAAATCATGCACCTCCAGAGAACTCACCAGGGGACTCTGGAGTCTGCAATCAGATTCCTTGTCCTACTCCAATTGCCTACTTATCAGACGTTCCATTTGACTGTCTTGCCACTCGAACTCGGTGGGTGTAAGCCGACTCCTCTTCCCTGCAAAATCAGTAGCCTTCTGACTTCCCCACTTCTGTGAATGTCATGATGGTTCTTTCTGCCACCTAAGCTTGAAGCCTGCAGTCATTTTTGAACACAGCCACCTTCAACTCTGATTCTAATTCCACTCACTCTTTTCTCAAATCTCCCTTCCTATCAGTTCCTGTCCTTCTGTCTCGTCTACCCTAAGCCAAGGCCACATCTCTACACATCAGGAGCCTTTTTCTTCTGTCTTTTTCCCATTCAATTATTTTACATGATGCCAAACCCATCTTCTAAAACCACCTGAATTAGATCACTCCTCTGTTTGAAGATTTTCAAAGAGGCCTTATTGTGTAGTGGAAAATTTCCAAACTCCTTCATGTATTCACTTATTCTCAGCGCACTTTTACCACCTTGCGTTCTTCCCCTTCGCTGCGCAAACCTCTATGCCAGTTGGATTTTCTATCCATAAGCCCCCAGATACATCACATGCATTGATGCACTGGCCCCCTTGTTAGTGCTTTTCCTGTGTGTGTTCTTGCTTTCCTCCTTCTCTCCATGCTCACTTCCTCAAAACACGCGCGCACACACACACACACACACACACACACACACACACACACCTTCTTTGAGCCTCAAAGTTACTAGTATTTTAAGTGCCTGAACTTTGAAATGAAAAAACAATAAAAGTAAAAACTGGTTTTAAAAGTAGGCATTGCCACTTCTTGGTTCTGGTGTAGCCTCAGACTTGTTATCAAACATTTCCAAGCCTTAGTTTCCACATCAGTGCAATGGGAATAATGCCTACCAGCCTATCACCCGATCCTTAATTAATCTTAGTTCTGTTTCTGTACCACGTTTCCCCCCCAGGGAAGCCCTTTATAACCTTACTACTCACAGATTTCCCTCTTCTTTGAGCCCATAGAACTGACTTCTGCTGTCACTGCTTTAGAAAAGTCACCATTTGCTTATTTCAGGTACCTCTTCTATTTTTATTTACTGTATTTTGGAGCCACAAATTGTATCCTGTACTAGACTTTGAAAATAGTTGTTGTGCATTATTTGTGTGTAGTCAGACTACCCAGGGCAGTTTCTCACACTTTCTCTGGTTTCTTCTCATAACATCACGGGAAGTGGATATAATCCCTGTTTTGTGAAGAGACAAAGTGAGAGTCAGAGGCGTAAGTGAGTTGCCTAAGGTCATTCAGAGAGCGAGTGGCAGAAGCAGCACTTGAATCAAGTCCTGGGATTCTAAGCCCAGGGCTGTCTGCTCCCTCCTAAACCTGTAACTTTAGGAGCAGGAATTTATTTTGTATTGCTTATATTTCAGTATTTACTTTTCACCCTTCTAGGGCCCAGTCCTGTGACTGACTGTAATTGAGAAGATATTCTAGAAATAGTTTTGAAGGAATAAATAAAATGAATACTACAGACCATGTTAATCACGTCAAATAATCCTGGGACTTTGAGAGAGAATTCTGCCGATATGGGTCAAGGATGTGCTTGGCGTCTCCACCATTTATCCTGTTTTAATGAGGGTTAGCAGCACAATGTCTTCATTCTAAAACATAGAATCATGAGGTTAAAGAAAGCACGCATGCCATCAACTGAAAAGAACCAGAATTCACAGTGCAGGTTCTCTAAAGTGGCTTTGTGTTGCTCTCAGCTTCCGAACTCCCACCATTATATTCATAGCTTTTTAGCCTTTGGCTAAGATCAAGTAGAGTGTTTTTTCTGCTGGCTTTTTATAAGTAATGTGTTCTCCATCCAAGGACAACATACTTAGGCTATACATGAGTTACAAAGTATTAAGCTCCTGTTAACAGCAAATTTCTCAAAGAGATTTCTGTGAATTTTCTTGGTTGCTATTCTGTTGACATTGTTTCTACACAATGCCATGGCAGATTATTCTGTGAGGCTGGACGTACCGTCAGGACTCTGAGTCTGTGTACCAGGAAGTCTTCCTCAGACAGGGACAAGGTGCATTCTCTTTCTCAGGAAGAGAATTAACAGTGAACCCCTGCCTCCCTGTCCCTACCACACAGGCACACATCCCAGGGCGAGGGTGGAGAGAGCTCAGAAGTACAAATGCTGAGCACAATGGAAGCAAAATTATTGTCAGAGAAAGAAACAGATTGCACCCACCTGGGTTTAACAGGACACATAGAGTAGACAGGAAGTTTTTCATGATCTATAACACATTTTCATATTAGGGTCATGTTAGTTTCATAATGAATTTCGTATTAGGCTCAATTAGAGAAACAGTGAGGAAGATGGGAGGACAGAAGGCATCGAAGAGGAGGAAGCAGAATGGAGGCAGAGGGTCGAATCAAAACTAAGGACAAAGAGAGGAAGGGGAAAGAGAAAGAAAAAGAGAGTAACGTCAGCAACTCCGTAGTTCTGAGGTGAGATAGCTGGTCATAGGTCAACAGCTTTAGTCACACATCCTGTTATTCACTTTGGACATCAGAGCCTACTCTTTGAAATTTCCATACACACTACAGTGATTTTGTGGCAATCTTTCTTTACCGGGAAATCGTTTATCTGCTTTTCTTTTCAATTTTTGAGGTTAACTTTTTAAAGGTTTTAGTTTCACATGAGGCCCCAAGTATTTTGAAATAGGTAAAAAAACAATGCTGTTGATATTAAATATTTCCATTTTAATCTTGATTCTGGGCTACTTTAATAGTTCCAAAATAAACATGAGTGGCTTCTTTTTCGATAACTGAAATACAACATTTAAAAATGCTCATGTCATTATTTTGTTGTGTTTAGTTGTTTGAAAAGTTGACAAGATTTGATTTGCCAAAGCTGCGTTTTAACCTGGGCTCTACATTTCACTTAACTACTGTCCCCTGTAAGCTCCTGTTTCCTTGTCTACAGAATAGAGATACTTTCGTGGCTCCAGGCTCTGTGGGACTCTGTCACTGGTTTAGCATAAAGTAGACAGGAATGCTGTCAGCTCCCCCCTCCCCAAACTCTCTCCAATGACACTTGCACCAAATGCAGAAAAGTACAGAAAGAACTCTTCCTGCTTTTTGATTACCATTGATTACATGGAAAGAAATATCACATTAGCTTATAAGCCTCAAAATTATTTTCAGTGCTATAGCTCTGTGTACTCTAAGATCAGAGCAAAATAACTTTGATTCTGGATGAAATTGAATCAGAATCTTACTGTACTCCTAGAAGAACGCTGACCCCAAACTCCTATTTTGCAGAACCCTGAATAGGCAGGTGAAGATGCAGCCATTAAATAGGAAGACCTTCAGAGACCCAGAACTAATGGAACTAAGTCAAGGATTTCAATTTTATCTTGGATTAAAATACCACTTATGTGCACTCAAGGCATAGTTTTCACTCCATCAGGAATAGATTCATACCTGTATAAAGCTGGGAATATAATGACTAATTAAATACACTGTATGCCGACATACAGTGTATTTAACTTCAAGGTAGCCAAGGAAATTACAATCATTACAAGTAATACCGTTTTTAACCAGACAAAAATCTGAGAATCTTGAATTTTAGCACTAGAAGGAATGTAGATGTCACATTCTCTGGCACAGAGCTTGCCTTGAGCACATGTCTGGTAGCTTCTTCCTGGGAACACAGATGACATAACACATACTACCTTTCCAGGCAGCTTGATCTGTCATGAGACAGCTCTGGCCTTTTAGAAATCAGCCTTTATACTGAACTGTGTGCCTGCTTCTCTGTATTGCACATTTTCTGTTCTTAATTCTGAATAAAAAGTATCTGTGAATTTTCTTCCTGCAACTGGTCTTCACCACGTGAAACTGCTGTCATGTCCATCTGAGTATATTCCTTAGGTGAGGCTTCCCAGTTTGGAGGACGCTTCTCTCATGAAATATTTCCGAATTCATCAGTATCTCTGTTCCTACAAAACATGTAGTTGTCTACTTCAGGCAACTCCTAACCAAGCTCAGGTAATAGTGAGCTGATTGTTTCCAGTGAAAGAGTATTTTACTGTTGAAGTCAAAGAGGTCTGCAATTACATTGCATTCCTTTTGGATTTTGTATTATTGAGTATTTTTTATTTTATTTTATTTTTTAAAGCCCATATCACTACCTGTAACAAACTTTTGATAAATGAACATTCTAAATTTTTCTGTCTTATAGCTATATAAGGGAATCTTTAAATTTTGCCAGAAATTTCTAGCCTAATGCAACAATGGAGGTTATATTAACTATCATATTTCAAATATCAAACTAATGAAATTTGAATTATTAACTGTCATATTTGAAATATGATAGTTAATATTATTTATGTTTTATATAATTATATAAATATGTGAAATATATATCATTTATATACTTTAGTTATTTATATAATCATATAAATATTATAAATATGTAAATATGATAATTATAAATATTATTTATATTATTATAGTTAATATTTGAAATATAGAGAATAATTCAAATTTCATTTGTTTTTGCTCACATTTGCTGAAGCAATTCTTCTACATAATCTATTTCATTATTTCTGGGAGTTCCAAATGTGTCTCACAAGAACACATCCCCCTTCCTGGAACCACTGCTCTTCCACCAGAACCAGCAGCTCCCTGGACTCCCCAAGGCTTATCAGGTCACATTGTTACCCAGGGAATCAAGCAGCTCTCACACGGCCATGCTTTGGCTATGTAGCTGCTCCAATGGATGTTAAAATTTCTCCCTTTGTTCCTGATACTGTACAGAATTATATGTAACATCTCTTTACTTAAAAGCGCTCTGCTTCCCCCAGGATTCAGAGGTTCACCCTGGAAATGCATTCAAGTTCAGCTGACATGTTTGATTCAGAATGGCTCCTTCCTTCACACAGCCCAGGTTTTGTTATTGGGCTTAACTCTACGTGCCCGGCAACTTCTTTGGTACAAGGAGCTCTCTCCAAAGAGGTCACTAAACCCCCTGCAAATAATCTTTAACTAAACCTTTACAAACTTTGTCCCTTTTTTCCTTGAAATGAACACTATACCATGAACATTTTTATGAAATCATTAAACATATTAAATATTTATCAAAGCCATCATTTTAAAATCCTCCATGATGTCTATCTTATAGATATACTATACTAGAATGTACTTTTTCATTTTTCTATTGCTGAGAATGTTGGGTTTTATACATAGCTTATTTTTGTAAGCAAATGTTGTGCTTTACCTTGTTCCTATTATACTTTTAATTCAGCCTACTGTTAACATCTGTGGATAATTTTCTGTGCTCATATATCATTCAATATATAAGCACCATTCCCAGCTTTTGGCTCTACATATGCATTTTTAAGATGGATGTCTCACTTTTGCATCATCAAATCAGATTTTAGTTGCTTTATAGAGCCAGCTTTTATATTTCAGTCTATGTCATTTCTATGGCTCTTGTGGTGAGAGATGCCTGTGTATAAGACATACATATTCAAGGAATGAATTAAAATCTCACTTGAAATTTTAAATGTCACTGAATATTAATTGTGGCCGTGAATTGGTATATTTCCTAGTAATCACTCAAAGGCACCATTAAAAATAAATCATATAAAAATAAATTATCAAATTGTAAGAACTTTTAGGTGTTGTTCCATGATCGAATTCTATCCGTTTATCTGTCCATCTATCTTTCCGCAAGTCATTTATCACTTTCCTTCTGTATATTACAGATGAGAAAGACATCTGGGACAAAAAGGTAAGTCACAGACCTACCCATGTATATGGGTGATAGAGCAGTGAATAGAAGTGACAAAGGGTGTGATTTCTTCTGTTTGAGAGGTGAGAAAGAATTCCCAAAGAAAGTGGCATTGAATCAGCACCTTAAGATAAAGCAAAGAACTCAGCAGAAAGAAAGTGAACCGGAAGATGTGGTAATAGGTTTAAAAGGGCAGGGCATGTTGGCAACTAAATTTCTGTAGCTCCAGAATATTTTCCCTGGTTCCCTGAGAGGAAATCACAGAGCTGTGAATTTGGTAGTGAAAGTCATGGTATAAGGAGCATAAGAAATGTGCAGATTATCTATCATGAAACAGAGGGAAAAAATCAAGGTTATTCAAGTAGAGGAATGGCATGTTTTAGAAAGACTTTATATCATTATGGAAAATGGATTATAGACTGGAGGCAAGAGATAAGACTGCTTTGTCAGTGTGATAGATTATTTTATTAATAAATCACACAACGTATACTCAGATCTATGTGAGATGAGACCAGTTCATGTCAATTTGTCCAATGTTTTCGAAAAAATGCTAAGTTTTTTATTATCACTTTTATTTATTTCCCTGTGAAATATAGTAGGCTAGCCCTCTGTTTCTCCTGGTGAAATCTTTAGATAGGTGGAAAAAAGAGAATGTTGAAAAAGGGCATCAGTGACCTCTTTTACCTTGGGTTTATCTGCCTTTTGGAAGATAGTTGATTCAAAGCTATGAACAAACATCTCAGCAATCCCGCATTTTCCGTGGTTGGATGATGTGACAAGAGAGTGCCTGAGGCTTCCTTTGTCCGTTAACAGGCTAGTTGTGAGTCACAGTCTGAACATGAGGAAATGTTCATTTACTTTTTCATAGTCATAGCAATGAGACTTTTTTGTGCCCAAAGTACTATCCTTGCCTAAAGTCCCTGTTAAGGTTATTTTCTGCCACAGGCAGGGAGCAGAATGTCAAGATCTAATTCCAAGTGCTCCATCATCACTCGGATAGCCTCAGGAAGCTGAGGTTTCACAGCTGCCTGGAACCCACGCTTCATGTGATGTAGAGCAGCACTGTTAATTAGCTGTTTCAGGATTCTTAATGCCCTATGGCTTTGGAAACACTTGTTAGCCCACAGAGGGAGGGGAAGAGCTGGAAGCAATTGGACTACAGCCTGAATTTATTATAATTCAATTCAGTAACCGTTACCTTATCTTTCTAAATCCCTGTTCAGAATCTGTTGAAAATTATAGTTGATTTAAGTTGTTCTCAGTGACGCATCCTGAGAGAAGAGGGAGATTACTGTTCGAGGTTTTCTGAAGCCACAGAAATGTGCAGTGCTGCAGAAAATAACTGATCAATGGAACTTTCCAGACAATGTATGCAATTTTCCAAAGGCTAGAAAACAGATGCTGGGGATGGAGAGATGGGAGGCCAATTGATGTGGAAAGGCTTGTGTAGAGTGCCCACGAAGCTGTATTTCTATTCTCCATCAGAAGAAACACTGTCAGCTTCCTCCACATGCACCCCTCACCATTCTCACTGCAGAGAGCTGGCACTCAAGAAACTTAGAGTTTTTTTCAGTGCAATTATCATGACATAACCTGACCAACCACATGAAACCTAATGAAGAAAACAAACGTTGTCACTGGCAACAAATGCAGGAGTTGCATCACAAGTAAACCACATGCTTTACTTCACAAAGTAGAACATTAGAGTACAACCTGCAAAAACGTGGCACCATCCTTTGATATGCATGAGGTATCATTTCACAAAATCTTCATTGGAAAACCTGTATCAAACTTTTTAAAATGCATGCAAAAGATAACTGTATTTACATCTTTCTTATCAGAACTATTGCAAATTATTTTGTCTAGAGGTAATTCTTTATTTTATTTTATTGCATTTTAGGTTTTGGGGTACCTGTGAAGAACATGCAAGATTGTTGCATAGGTACACATGTGGCAGTGTGATTTGCTGCCTTCCTCCCCATCACCTACATCTGGCATCTCTCCCCTTGCTATCTCTCCCCAACTCCCCACTCCCCACCGTCCCTCTCCTATTTCCCCCCAACAGACCCCAGTGTGTAGTGCTCCCCTCCCTATGTCTATGTGTTCTCATTGTTCAACACCCGCCTATGAGTGAGAACATGCGGTGTTTGATCTTCTGCTCTTCTGTCAGTTTGCTGAGAATGATGGTTTCCAGGTTTATCCATGTCCCTACAAAGGACCCAAACTCATCATTTTTGATGGCTGCATAATATTCCATGGTGTATATGTGCCACATTTTCCCTGTCCAGTCTATCATCAGTGGGCATTTGGGTTGGTTCCAGGTCTTTGCTATTGTAAACTGTGCTGCAATGAACATTCGTGTGCACGTGTCCTTATAGTAGAATGATTTATAATCCTTTGGATATATACCCAGTAACGGGATTGCTGGGTCAAATGGAATATCTATTTCTAGGTCCTTGAGGAATCGCCACACTGTCTTCCACAATGGTTGAACTAATTTACACTCCCACTAACAATGTAAAAGTGTTCCTATTTCTCCTCATCCTCTCCAGCATCTGTTGTCTCTAGGTTTTTTAATGATCGCCATTCTAACTGGCGTGAGATGGTATCTCAATGTAGTTTTGATTTGCATTTCTCTGATGACCAGTGATGATGAGCATTTTTTCATATGTTTGTTGGCCTCATGTATGTCTTCTTTTGTAAAGTATCTGTTCATATCCTTTGCCTGCTTTTGAATGGGCTTGTTTGTTTTTTTCTTGTAAATGAGGTAATTCTTAAAACAGCCACCTGTCTGTTCACTAATCATGTACATAGCATCCCCTTCCTCATCTTCATCCTCTGAAATAACACCAGGAGGTGAAAGGGTGTTTCAGTAGCTTACCATTCTTGGCTGTTACCTAGTGGGTTAGATTCCCTTCTGAATAGTAGGAGAGGGCAGTGATCCAGATGCATATATCTTTGTGCCTTTTCCACTAATACATTCCTAGAACCTAGCAAGTGCTCAATAAATGTTGGCTGTAGGAATGAGTTAGTGAATCAATGAGTGAAGTGTTAATTTTTAGAAATATTATGGTCAGAATTTTACTAGGAGAAAAGCTTGTTTATTATCACAAATGAAAGCTAGGTTTACTCAAAATTGGGGATAGTAAGTAGTCTTTCCATTTCCTGTACCACAGGTATGCTTGTATTTTTCTTATGTGCTTATGAAAGGAAATAATGTGGATTAAGTTATAAACTATTTGTACTTGGTATTGTAAATGTAAAAAACATATCAGTTTTGAGGCCAGGATATAGTTGTATTGAGTAAAATTTTCCTAAAAATTTGCCCTTGTATTACTTAGTTCTCATACTGCTGTTAAAGACATACCCGAGACTGGGTAATTTATAAAGAAAAAGAGATTTAATGGACTCAGAGTTCCATGTGGCTGGGGAGGCCTCACATGATGGAAGGCAAAAGGCACATCTTACATGGTGGCAGACAAGAGAGAAAATGAGAGAACCACACAAAAGGGTTTCCCCGTATAAAACCATCAGAATTTGTGAGACTTATTCACTACCATGAGAACTGTATCAGGGAAATTGCCCCCATGATTCAATTATCTCCCACCAAGTCCCTCCCATAACAGGTGGGAATCATGGAAGCTACAATTCAAGATGGGATTTGGGTGGGGACACAGCCAAACCATATCACCCATTTAAAAACATGCTTGGTATCAATTTACTGCTAGAAAAATATAATTTTTATATTGTTTTAAATTTTTAATAAGATTGTATATTTGTTCCTTTGAAAGAGACTCTCCAATTTACTGCCTAATTCCTATATTAATAACAACCCAAACATGTTTTCAAATACTAATATTAAAACAAAGTAGCTTAACAAATACAAAAGTTAATGCCTGGTTTACTACCATGCAGATTTAAGAAATGCTGCATGTTTCAACCTGTTCCATGCTATGCCCTTCATTATATTCTTCTGCCAGAGATTTTATTCCTTACTTTTCTTTCAGTCAGAAAGAATTGAGAGGAATTTGAGCCTCCTTCTGCATATTTAGAATATCATTTGTATTGACTTTAATCTTTTGCTCCTAATCCATGAATTCCTGAGGCCTTTGATTTACACCCATAAATTTAAAAAGCACGATCCCTTTAAAAAAAAAAAAAGAAATACAAGTTGCTTTTGAGAATCATAGCCATGTACCTCTTTGTTCTCTCGGAGAGTGGTGGGTTATGGGAGGGAAATCCTCGTCCTCTTTCCTGATATGCAGTCACTTCTGTCTTACATAGATGAGTCCTAAAACCTTTGAGAGCTCAGACAAATCACCTGCTTTTTTTCTTTCTTTTTCTTTTTTTTTGAGACAGAATCTCACTGTCACTCAGTCTGGAGTACAGTGGCCTGACTCCAGCTCACTGCAGCCTCAACCTTCCAGGCTCAAGCCATCCTCCCACCTCAGCCTTCCAAGTAGCTGGGACCACAGGTGCACACCACCATAACCGCTAATTTTTGTATTTTTTGTAGAGATGATAGTGTTTCACCATGTTACCCAGGCCAGTCTCTAACTCCTGATCTCAACCAGTCCACCCGCCTTGGCCTCCCAAAGTGCTGGGGTGACAGGTGTGAGCCACCATGCCTGGCCAAGTTGTCTAGTTCTTTTCATGGAATGTTAAGGATAACTTTTTAACTGGTTGCAGGATCAATTAAACACAGATAAATATCAACTGTGTTTTGTAAATAAACACATCTGAATTGAATCTTACTCCAGTTCAGTTAGAAATTGATATTTTTCTTTTCCGATAAAATGAATGTTTTAGATTAGGACACCGCAAGTGAATTGAAGATTGGTACAGGAGCCTGAGGAAGGAAGTTCAGGAGCCTGAGGAAGGAAGTTTAAGAGTGAAAGCATGAGAGAAGAGCCAAGATTATGCAGCCCAGAGAAGGAAAGAATTATGATTTTCCATAACTTTAAGGGACTGTGCTTCCTCACAGTGGTGGAAGACAGATGCTCATTTTTATTCAGGACTGTGTAAAATGAATGACCTTTTTTAAAAAATATCCACCCAATTTATTGATATGACACAGGTACTTAGGGAAATATCTGAAACTGTTCTATACATATTCAGAACTAGACAAATTGATGATTTAAAGAACCAATTTATCTCCTGTTTTTCAATTACTTTTTTTTTTTTGTACTTTAGATTCTGGGGTACATGTGCAGATCATGCAGGATTGTTGCATAGGTACATACATGCCAATGTGGTTTGCTGCCTCCATCCCCCCGTCACCTATATCTGGCATTTCTCCCCATGTTATCCCTCCCCAACCTCTCCACCTCCCATTGTCCCTCCCCTAGCCACCCCCAAAAGACCCCAGTGTGTGATGCTCCCCTCTCTGTGTCCACGTGTTCTCATTGTTCAACACCTGCCTGTGAGTGAGAACATGCAGTGTTTGAGTTTCTGTTCTTGTGTCAGTTTTTAATTTATAGAAGTGGATGCTGGTTTATGTCAATACTCCTCAACCTGGGATGGCTCTTAATCTTGGCTACATGTGGGAATCACCTGAAGAGGTTTACAAAATAACTGATATGTAGGTCGCACCCTGAGAGATTCTTATGTATCTGGTCTGGGGTGGTGCGGCCTAGGCACTGAAATTTATAAAATTCTCCAGGTGATTCTAATATGCAGCCAAGGTTAGGAATGCAGCTGTATAGCTGTAGATGGAATAGTACAAGAACCAGGCCTTCTGCTGATGCCTGAGTTTCTCGTTTTAGTTTCTCTGTGTTCAGACACTGTTTCTAGAATCTCCTGGTTAATATGAGTTACAGTCCATTCGATGGAGTAATACATTAACACATCCATACTAACATAGTTTGGAAGGGGCCAGGATGCAAAGGGAAGTTGGAGGAGGAAGAGAAGGAAATGGTAAAGTCCAAAGCAGGGGTGAAGGGGGGCCAATATAAACCCACAGAGCAAAAGGGAGATGTTGGGTCATCATATTCTATTACCTCAATTGGTTTTGCATTTCATTGTCTTTTGTTTCTTGTCTTTACTCCCACAAGTCTCCAAATACAGTCACAAAATTCTTAGGAGTTGTTAGAGCAAAGTTGCTGATCATTTACTATTTCTTAAATGAACGCATAAATTGCATTACTTTGGTAGAAAGGATGCTGCTGGGTATTATATATAATGTATACTAGTAAGGTGGACAGGACCATTAGGCCTTTAAATTTCTTTACAATCCCAAAAGTGTATGATTCTGATCTTCCTGACCTTGCAACTCTAGAAAAGGTGGTAATCACTAGAGTAGGCTATTTATGGGCCTGTGAGATAGTGAAACATGCTATTAAGATAAAATGAGAGATCTCCTTCTCTGAAATCGTTTTGTATACAAATAATATATGGCTGAAGTATCCAGTGGCTCACTGTAATCTCTCCATGTCAGTATCTTTTATGGGACTTATTTAACCAAACATTTATGAATACTATGTGCTACACTAAAATCCCAGATTTGTCAAGTTCCCTTTAAAAAGTGGGTACTAAGCCTAGGAAAGATAATAGCATTCCTTGTATCTGAAAAGGCCTCACATCTAGAAACTATAAAGAACTTCTAAAAATCAATCAAAACAATCCAGTTCTTAGAAAATCACAAAGGAACAGGGTTTTCAGATTCAAGGATGTCTACATGTTGTAAAAGCAGCAGTATTTTAGAGTTGAACTGACTCACAGACACCTGTTTTTAAATGTTCAGAAAATTGTTAAGCAAATTGTTAATTCATCAATTATTTAAAGTTTAATTATATAAACTTTCAATTAATTAAGTCATCTGATAAAAAAAGATAATACATACTCAAAACTCTCATCCCTTCCTAAGTGTTTTACTACATTCTATTATCTATGTTTGTGAGGTTGGTTGTTGCATCTGTGTGCTGGAAACACTATATAAAATGACATGTTAGTTTGCATTTCTACCCAACTCTGCATAGACTGATGTTATGTTGGTAGTTTAAAATCAGCTTTGGTAGAGGTATTTATGCCATGGAAATCAGCATATGCCACAAATCAGGAACTGATTTTTTTGTTTAATGTTGTTGACAGTCTGGATGTAAGAAACTGATTAAGAAAATGTTAATAATGCAGATTAAAGTTGTGCATCATGTCTGCAGCCATTAAACTGTAAATAGCACAAAAAATTTGAGGAAACAGTTTTCTAGAATTCACCAATGCAGCAAAGAAATTGCCTTGTTCCTTAAGGAAAATTCAAACATCTTTGTTGTTTCATTTTTGTCTTAACCACTAAGTAAGACACAGTTCCTACCTAAACCAGTCATGTAGGAATTACACTCCTTTTTCAATTACAACTTTCGTTTGATTACCTTTGTGGTCTTCTGTTCTATCACCATCACTTTTTATTTTTTGAGATGGAGTTTTGTTCTTGTTGCCCAGGCTGGAGTGCAATGGCGCAATCTTGGCTCAACGCAACTTCCGCCTCCTGGGTTCAAGTGATTCTCCTGCCTCAGCCTCCCAAGTAGCTGGGATTGCAGGCATGCACCACCACCCCTGACTAATTTTGTATTTTTAGTAGAGATAGGGTTTCTCCATGTTGGTCGGGCTGGTCTCGAACTACTGACCTCAGATGAACCACCCGCCTCACCCTCCCAAAGTGCTTGGATTACCGGTGTGAGCCACTACGCCTGGCCCACCATCAATTTTAGATAACCAAACTGAGCAACAGAGAGTCATTGGCTTGCCTCAGCCTCCAGGACAAATACGGCTTAGTCAGAACTATACTCCCGTTCTTTCATTAATATAAAACTACTTATCGGCCAGGCGCAGTGGCTCACACCTGTAATCCCAGAACTTTGGGAGGGCAAGGTGGGTAGATCACGAGGTCAAGAGATCGAGACCATCCTGGTCAACATGGTGAAACCCTGTCTCTACTAAAAATACAAAAAATTAGCTGGGTATTGTGGCGTGTGCCTGTAGTCCCAGCTACTCAGGAGGCTGAAACAGGAGAATTGCCTGAACCCAGGAGGCGGAGGTTGCGGTGAGCCGAGATCACGCCATTGCACTCCAGCCTGGGCAACAAGAGCGAAACTCCGCCTCAAAAAACAACAACAACAACAACAACAAAAACTACTTATCTAAGGATGCTGCAGCAACACTGCTCTCAGGCCAGCATTCAATAAGCTTACCTATGAGGCCTTATCTATACACCAATGATTTTGCCCGAGGAAACAGTTACACAAACTAGCAATAGAGTCCTGACCACACATTACAAATTCTACGCTTATGTGTAAGAGAGGGACTAGGCACAAAGAATGCGTGCTTAGCACAATCTATCTTTATTATAGGAAAAGTAATTTAAAACACATTTTACTGAGTAGTGCCAGAACATTACTGAAAAAGAAAGTTAATCTTTTTTCTCTCTCAAAAGCTTCTATAATGATTAGGCATTGTCATATTAGAGAGACTCCTGGGAAATGCTGGGTCAACTAAAATTGTCGAAGAGCTAAAATTGAACATTGACTCAGAAGCAATGTGAAATACATCTTCTCACTTCCATAAATTTTAATATTAGCCACTGATGCTCTTTTATTTTTTTGAGACGGAGTCTTGACCTGTTGCCCAGGCTGGAGTAGAGTGGTGAGATCTCAGCTCACTGCAACCTCTGCATCCTGGGTTCAAGCAATTCTCCTGCCTCAGCCTCCTTAATAGGTGGGATTACAGGTGCCTGCCAGCACGCCCAGCTAATTTTTGTATTTTTGGTAGAGACAGGGTTTCACCATGTTGGCCAGGCTGGTCTTGAATGCCTCACCTCAGGTAATCCAACTCTTGGCCTCCGAAAGTGCTGGGATTACAGGCGTGAGCCACTGCGCCCGGCCCACTGATGCTCTTTTTATTATTATTATTATTTATTTTTTACTTTATTTATTTATTTATTTTGAGACAGAGTCTCACTCTGTTGCCCAGGCTGGAGTGCAGCGACACAATATTGGCTCACTGCAAACTCTGTCCCCAGGTTCAAGCGATTCTCCTGCCACCACGGCCAGCTAATTTTGTATTATTAGTAGAGATGGAGTTTCAACATCTTGGCCAGGCTGGTCTTGAACTCCTGACCTCATGATCCACCCGCCTCAGCCTCCCAAAGTGCTGGGATTACAGGTGTGAGCCACTGTGCCCAGTGATGCTCTTCTTAATTTTTTCTGCCTAACAAATAGAAGGTATTCTCGAGGGGAAAAAGGCGTTGACAACTAGTACAGGGAAATTGATGGCAACATAAGGCTGTTTGAGGGAAAAACGTGGGATCCCAAAGACTGTTGGTGGGAGTGTAAATTGAATAATCTACTTCGGAGAACAATTTGGCAGTTTCTATTAACATTTAAAAATGCTGATATCTTATCACTTAACAATCCCATTTCTCAGTATCTATTATTAAAAAAATACTTGGCATGTATTCCCAATGAGTTTTGCAAGGGTGTTCTTTGCAATAGTCAAAAGCTGGAAACCTGAACGGCCTCTAGTAGGGAAATGGCTAAATGAAGTATGAAATAACCATACTATTAAATACTATGTATCAGCTAAAAATAGCAAGAGAGACCTTTGTTCAGTGATAAAATAAATTGCTGATTGATCATTAGATATAACACTATGTTTTTAAGAGGCCTTAGAAAACAGTAATATATGATACCATAGGCATATAATTTATGAAATCACATGAATTTATTGTCCACTGTAGTAGCCACTAGCCACATGATGAGATTCAATTTTAAATTAATAAAATTAAATAAAAATAAAAATTTAATTTCTCAATTCTACTAACCTCATTTCAAGTCCTAATAGCAACTTTGGTATGGTGGCCACTGTAATGGAGAGTGGAGATCTGGAAGAATAAACACGACTGATAACAGAGTTACCTGGGGGAAGGTTGAGTTTGGGGATGATGTTCTGTAGAAACTTCAGAGCCCTGCAGAACTTTTAACATTTTTACAGTGACAACATATCATATATTATCTAGCTAATTTAAAACAAATACATTTTCAAAATGAAAGACATGCCTAGCAAAAAAAAAATTTTTTTTTTTTTTTGAGACAGGGTCTCATTCTGTTACCCTGGCTGGAGTGCAGTGGTATAATCTTGGCTCACTGCAACTTCTACCTCCTGGGCTCAAGTGATTCTCATGCCTCAGCCTCCCTAGTAGTTGGGATTACAGATATGTGCTACCACACCCAGCTAATTTTTGTATTTTTAGTAGAGATGGGGTTTCGCCATGTTGGCCAGGCTGGTCTTGAACTCCTGACCTCATGTGATCTGCCCACCTCGGCCTCCCAAAGTGCTGGGATTACAAGCGTGAGCCACTGTGCTGGCCTAGCAATGTAGAATTTTAGTGGATAGATCAGTGTGAATTGATTTGACACCCTACCTTTTTAGCCTGTTAACTATCCAAAATCATAAAAAAACACTAAAACAAACTGTGCAAAATCATTTCCTCCCTCCTTTCCTACCTATGTCGAGTGTCTATTGAACACTTACTATATTCCTAGCATTTAAAGTACAAGAATCATGAGGCAACTGCTGTTTAGACTGAAGTGTTTGCACCAGGGGTGTAACAAGAGGATTACTTTGTCATAGGTTGATTTTCCTTATAACTGATTAAATAATTACTAGTTAGCTTATGCAATGTTTATATAATTAAAGAATATAAATGGTGGTTATTAGACTAAAATATATACTTTTATAATATTGGTATAACATTCATATGTATTTTACTAGAGCTTAAAATAATTTCAAAAAAAATAAAATTGATATTCATAATTTAGCAACCATTTGAGCACTTCCAGGTTGTAATAACATCTTGGGAAGCCCCAGAAAGAAAGACATGTACCTGCTTTTATAGTTATCCATAGATTGACTATAAGACTAGGTGTATTGAGTTGGTGGATGTGTACTTTGTTGATTAATTCTTTGGATAATAGATCAATAGTGTAGTCATCTTGATGGTAAATACCCTTGGCATGTTTTATACTGCAGAGTAGACTAGACTGAAAGTCCCAGGAGACTGTGAGCATAGCAAAGAATGAATCCTGTATCTCCAGATACACAAAGATCGTGTCCTTACCGGACTCACAGAATCTAGCACATAGTGCCTGTCTAATTAAATGTTTGTAGAATAATTAAATAAATTACATTCAGGAAACAGTCTATAAGTCTTAAAATTGACCTTTCAATTATATAGTTATTCATTTTAATTTATAATTTATAAACAGATATAGATATTTCCCACACTTGCAGAAGAGTTTATTTCAACTTTTAAGTCTTTTTTGTCTCATCTTAAAAGTGTGGATTTAATATAGCAAACTTTGCTTCTAGAATGGAATCATTTAGAGTGTATATGCACTTTTGAAAAAAATGGTTTATCATTTTGTTATGTAATATTGTTATATAATAAGTTATTTTTAAAATTGCATGATTTATTAAAATAGCAGTGAATTTAAACATTATGCAACTACCTGAATATAAAGAAACAGGATCACCTTTGTCCAAGCTAATTGCCTTATTTTGCTGTATTCATTAGCTATCAATCCCTACATACTTTAAGGCCGAGATACACATGGAGCAATCTATGGACTGGCTATAGCATCCCATGGGAGCTTTGGAAACACAGGAGCTCAAGCCTCACCTCAGATGTACTGAATCAGAATCCTTATGTTAGAGTTGTCTCCAGGTGATTCGTAGGTCCATCAAAATTTGAAGAGCACCTGTCTGGCCTTCAGTTGCCTTTATGCATCTTCTCATCAACAGTGCCACCTAGTCCAATATTTTTCTGTCCCGTTAGTCTGTCTACAACCTTCCAGCAGGCTTCTGTCCACAATGTAGTCATTCAGATTCATGGCCCCATCCCTCTCATAGCCTCTACTTAGTTTATGTCTTTTACATTTGGAGATACACACCATTGCAGAGGATGGTGAAACTGGCCTGAGAGCAGGAGCGTAACAATAACCTGAGTCTAATGAAGGTATTACCAGGGCAGCCAGTACCTGAACTAAGTCATCATTCTGCTGGAAGCATTCTGTTTGGCTATAGTTCAACAAAAGGGAAAAAGAAAGCATACCAGAAAATCAGGAAGGTTTGCATTATCTATCAGCTATGTTCAACGAGATGTTTGTAGAAAGTTGAGTTAAGAGCTCCTGGAAACATTAATCTCTGGACATGCCAGAGGATGCAGGTGAACTTAGAGCCAGGCAAGTCTGCATTCACAAATCACATTAACATATTAAAAGATGGTGAGATCTTATTATGAGGAAACCCATTTAGTTGTATTCAACCCAGCTCCATGTATTTTTTAAATCATAAATTGCTTTTTTTTCATGAAACATTCGTTAAAATTACGCAAAACTCATCTTTGGTGAGACGTGCTTTGTGAAATGTGAGTGCAGAGAATGTGAGAGAAATGAGAGTGCAATTCCTCTGAAATTGTCTAAAATGTAACTTAAACCCTGATGTTTTAGAAAACATGACTTATTATATAACAGTGAATATACCTCCTATCTGTGTAGTTTCACTATTTTAGAAGTAAAACAATGCTTTGATTTCAAATATTAAATTAACTTAGGCATTGCTCTCCCACTCTGTCTCCCAAGCTGTGACTCACATGTCAGAACAAATTTTTTACCTAGTTAGGGAAAAAAGTTTCCCAAGTTTCAGAGCCATAAAAGCATCAGTAAGGTGCCTATTTAGTGCAGCACTCTCTTGTTTTTCGTCTTCAATTTCCTAAACATTGAATATCTTGTTTCCCATTTTTCTTCTAAAAGCATTTGTGGTATATAACACCGCATGCAAGTGGAAGAAACTATATTGGCTCAGGATGCACTTGATACTTGTTTTTCTTAAATGACAACTGCAACTCTTAATTCAAGACTAGGATAAGTTTTTTTAAAGTTATTATATCTTAGTAAAGTTATATGACTTTATACTGGGAATTTGAGTTCCATAGAAGTTTAATGAACTTGTTCAAGGTGACTTTGCTAATTTATTATAAAATAGGGAATACAACTCTGGTTTCTATAATGCCTTTTGTAAAGCATCCCATAAAAACATCAGGTTTCAGAAGATTCCTTATAGTTAGGTATGAAAAAGATTATTTCTGAAAATATGATTTGCTCATGAGAAATCTTTAGATATGTTTAACTTTAGAAAAGATTTCCAACTATAATTAAAAATCTGTGAATTATAGATATGTTCAGTGAAATATACTGATAGAAACCGTATCCACAAAACAGAATGACTGAAACACATATTATGTATGGGGATCAGAGGAAAGTTATCCAGTTATATTATAGTAATTTGAGAAAGACTCTAAAACATTCTTTCTTGGGAGCCGGACAGGGATGGGTACAGAGAATGAAAGAGAAAGATAAGGAAATGTGTTCTTTGGTGTTGGGTTTGAATAGATCACTACGGTGTTATATTTCTCTGAATTTAGGATACATGTTGGATTGTGTTCCCTTTCATGTCTATTACTTGGACAAAGACAACAAACATTTGTTTCTTCTTGTCAATTTTCATTATGCACAAGGTCTCTGAAGATCTACCCAAGATCTTTTATGCACCAAATGTCTGGTGTTTGTAATAAAATGAACAGTTTTGGGAAGTTTGGAAACCTTTTGGTTACGACCTTGAGGATGGTTAGAGATCATTTGGTGTGGATGACCTTGAGAAAATTATTTAATTTTTTTTTTGTATGTCAGTTTTCTCAAATTTAAAATGTGGGTAATATTTACTACCTTATTAGAGTGATTGTAATGATCATATCATGTAATAATGCAAAGTGCTTATGCTTAGTGCACTAGTGTTTTGCACTTACATCTAGTGACTTTTTTCTCAATAATTCAATAGGATAAGGGATGATTTACTATAGATATAGTGAGATATGGGATTTGTTGTTGTTGTTGTTGACAAGTTGCAGGAAAAATGCTTGGTTATTCCTCCCACTGAAAGAAGATAAACATTTAGTGGCCATCAAAACTTATTTTCTTTCTTGAAGTTAGAATGATACTTAGAGAGGGCATTCTGGGGTTTCCTTTTAGTAAAATAATTACAGGTAATTTCCATTAATTATTAGAATTCTTAGTGTGACTGTATCAGGAGGAAAGGGAAGGTTCTTACCTGAGTTGTATTGCAACTTTTCTCCAAAATAAAATAAAGGTGCTGTGTTAAAATTACTGGCATAGGCCAGGCATAGTGGCTCATGCCTGCAATGTCAGCACTTTGGGAGGCTGAGGCGGGTAGATCACTTGAGGTCAGGAGTTTGAGACCAGGCTGGCCAATGTGGTGAAACCTTGTCTTTACTAAAAATATGAAAATTAGCCGGGGGTGGTGATGGATGCCTGTAATCCCAGCTACTCGCTTCTTGGGAGGCTGAGGGAGGAGAATCGCTTGAACCCAGAAGGTGGAGGTTGCAGGGAGCTGAGATCACACCACTGCACTCCAGCCAGGCTGACAAAGTGAGACTCCTTCTCAAAAAAAAAAAAGAAAAAAAAATTTCAAAGTTGTGCCCTATAAAATATTAACTTTTCTTTCAAGTGAAATAATGACTTACTATTTTAGCAGAGATCACCTTAACATTTTGTTTTAATCTAGGAAAAAAAAAAAACCCATATAACTAGATCTTTTTATTAAAATGAATTGAGCTTAGAAGAGCATATCATTTGCTCAAAATATAGCTCTAATATAAACCAAGACATATATTTGTTTTAATAAAATCTAGATACACTTTTAAAAACTATTTACTGGCTTTTGATGATTAATTGGGTGAAATGTATAAGAAATATCAAATCAATTTTTGACTTTTCTATTGACTTATAAACTTATATAAAAACAATGAACTAATCCTTCTAATTCTTGCTTTATTACTCACTTTCTTTCCATTTCTACACAAATTCATATTACATAGGAAATGTTGAAATAAGATCTTTAGAATCCTCTTCCAAATTATAGAACATGTTGCAACCAGATTAAATTTATTTAAATCTCTTTATATATTCTTTACCCACCTACCATGTAAATTTTACCAATTTTTCCTTAGAAAAAAAGTCTAAAAATCCAACGCTTCTTACCTCCCCTAAACTACCTACTTCTCCAAACTTACTATTAATCTTCCATATATGCATACCTTCTTTCAAGACTTAATTCAAGCCCTGCCTTATTTTTGAGTTATTCCCTGTCTAGATGAAATTATTGGTCACTCCTTTTAACCCAGGAAGCACCAGTCATTTCTATTATTAATTTGATTCTTGGTATTTATTTTCTTTGTTGGGAGAGTTATCTTTATATATTCATTCTAAAGCACATATTTTACTTTTTTGTAAATCTCTGCCTTCTAGCCCAGTACCTAATAAAAAGTTGTTGATGATGATGATGATTTGAAAAACCGTATTCTACAGTGTTCAGATGTACTTTTAGAATAGGGGATGATAAAACTTTATCATCAAAATTTATAATGATATAAATCCTAAATGAAAAATAATCATGATAAAAAATTTAAGAGAAAATAATTTTAGAATATATTATTTGGCTAAGTGGAAAACTATCATGAAGTTTTATTAAAATTCCTTCATATCGAAAGAGGACAGGTATATAGAGGAGAATAAAACAAAAAACACCTCAGGAATTCCACCTTCAGCCACCCTTACTTGAGTACCATGCCTCACAAAGAACTTCATGACTTGGCAGACTTTACAGGTTGACACAGCGTATATTCTGAGAATAGCCAAGGGCAAAATTTCCTGTTAACTGGACTAAGAATACAGGGTACTCAGGTGTCTACTGTTTTCCACAGAAATAACCATAATCAATTTTAAATACCAGATTAGCTTTCCCTTTGGGGTTGTATAATATAGAATCAGAATAGAGATGCTGGCACCTTATAGACACAGATTTCAATTCCATTTATGCCATTGGTAACCTATATGACCTTTGGTAAGTTTTTTTAATCTCCTTATACCTTCATCTGTAAAATTGTGGTACAAAAACAACACACTAAGTATGATTGCAAGGATTAAGGGAAATAAAATGCAAAGTTCCCGGTACATCATTGATATTGACTAACTGTGAATTTCTGTAAGTTCCTTGTATTATATCGTGGTAGATTTTATTTATTGGGTGATTATATCATGGGGATTAACATATTTAATCCTGTAGCATTCTTATGTAATAGCTACTATCATCATCCTCCTCATTATTATTATCCCATTTCACAGATCTGGGACTGAGCCACTGAAAAGTAGAGTAACACACTAGTAAGCAGTACTTCTGGGGTTCAAAACAAACTTTTTGTTTCTAAAACTAACCCATATTTTCTCATCCAGTAGACAATATAACCTCTCCCACTATCAGGTCATTTCCATGCACCATAACCTATGGGCAGTTTGAAAGCAATCTCCTTTTAACACTTTATCTAATTAGCACATAGTTTGGGGAAGCATACATTGGTTTCCATAGCCAAGTATAAATCATTTTATCCATTCTTTTTAATGAGCCACATCATTGCTCCCATTCAATTGTGGGAAATCCAGCCTTGCTCGTTCTTACCTTACAAAAGCACACTTTCTGTCTTGGAACCTGTGCAATTCTTGTCTTTTTTGTTACCACCTATAAATGATTAATCAGACAAAACATTTTCAAGGATTCCAAATAATCTAAAAAAACAGAGAAATTTTGAAAATCCACAGACAGAGGCATCTAGGAAAACTTTTATGAAGTTAAGAGATGTTATCTGCTGTTCTAGGCGTGGGTGACTTTATCAAAACATTTCGCCCACTTTCAAATTTCCACTTGTTAAAACCTGAGGCCTTATTTGGCTGTCACTTACAGTACAGTGTTTTTCAGTCAAGTTCCTGGTAGCTAATTTTAAAGAGATTTTGTGAAAAACACAAGCTGTGGAGTGCTCCTGTTGGAATTTTTTCTTATATTGAGGCAGAGGAGCACTCTGGCCCTCTGCCTCAATACAGGAAAAAATTGCCAGTTTGTCCCAACCTCACCCACCTTTGATTGTCTTCAGAGCCTTACCATTTGTGTTTCCTAAGGCAGAAAATTTCAAGCATCACTTTGAAACACTGCAGTCTTTTTCAAGTTATTTCAAGGAGTGGCCAAGAATTCTCAAAACAAAAATAATTTTATATTTTTAAAAAGCAGTATGCATATCATACATCATTTGGCAGATTCAGGAGGGTAACGGTAAGTGTTAGGAAACTGAATCAATAATAATGAGGGGATATGGGGACCTGCAAGGAAACTCCCAATCCTGCTTCTTCATTACTTTTAATGGCAAAAACGGTAATTACTTTTGCACCAACCAAATACACTGGAAACCTTTAACATTCATCAAAGCAATGGGAGACCTGCAGAATGCTTTTATCCATGTTTAACCATAATGCTTAATGCATTTTGAATAGAATATTGGTATATCTTCTATTTTAGCTTAATTGTGATCATTAACAAAGTGTCCAGACTCCCTGGACACTCTACATGTCATACTATTTATGAGAAGATCAGTGCATAGTTTACTCTTCTTAAGTTCTTCTACAATGTTGCTGAAAGCAAGAACCAGAACCCAGAATCCCCTGAATTCAATGAATTTCCCAATTATTGCCCATATCATTCTTGGTATCATCTCTTCCTTTACTTGGCCACTAGGAATCACTTTTCTCTACTTAGAGCTAGACATTTAAGTATCTCCAGCCTCCAGGCTCTCATCTGGGTACTTGGGCTACACTTTTTCATATCAATGGTTTTGCACTTGGCATCTATCCTATTAGGCTGTAAGCTCCCTGAGGGCAGATATAGAGATATAGTATCAAGCTAATCTTTTTATTATTTATTTATGTATTATTTTGTTGAGGCTGGGTATTGCCCAGTCACCCAGGCTTGAGTGTAGTGGTATGATCATGGTTCACTGCTGCCTCAGCCTCTCAGGCTCAAACAATCCTCCCACCTCGGCCTCCTGAGTAGCACTGGAACTACCAAGTGCCACCACACTAAGATGTTTTTTAATGTTTTGTAGAGATGGGATCTCAATATGTTACCCAGGCTAGTCTTGAATTTCTGAGCTCAATCAATGATCTTCCCCCCTTAGCCTCCCAAAGTGATGGGATTACAGGTGTGAGCCACCTCACCTGGCCAAGCTAATCTTTAAATACCCGAGAGCTCCCTTTATAGTGCCTGGCAAAAAATAAATGCCCATAAATGTTTGTTGAATGGAACTGAGTCTTCAGAAACTGGAGATTTTTTCTATAACGATTTTTTTTTTTTGCCATTTCAGTTCAATACATATTAGTTTTTCTCACTTTATCCTATCATCTGAATTTTTTATTTCTTTGAACCTGAACAGACTTTGTATCTATAGACTGCTGAGACTTCAGTTTTGCTGTTGTTTGATTTTGTTTTGCACAAAATTAAAAACATGTACAAATGCATTTTAATGGCATTTGTACCTTCTAGTTTTTCTTCCTAAAGTACACTTCTTTCTTTTCTTTCTTTCCGTGAATTTCTGAACCTTGCCTTCTTAAGCTTTGCTTTACCTCAGAGTTTCCTCATCACATATGCATTTCATTCTCATTGAACTTTTCTGCACCTGATCATTTCACTTTCCAGGTGTTCTGGTACCTTTTTCAAAGCATTATCTAGTCCTTTCCATTAAGTTACAAGCTTTTTGAGGGCAAGCATTTCACACCTGTTTTGCGCAACACCTAAGGCCATTGTCAGCCCCTCAGCCCACTTTATAGAAATAGATATAGTATATCTGTATCTAGTACATAGATAACACACACACACACATACACACTTTGCCACTTGATGCACAGTGACAAAAACTTATATTGGTAAAAATTATAAGAATAAGAATAATCATACCCTGATTCTTCAAATTCAAATATTTGTGTAACATTTTTTGATGAAATCATGGCACACGTGTTATCGAATTGTTGTACGTACATTAACAGGAAAGATGGACCAAGTGGTTGACCCTGTGCTTCTGTGAATAGAACCTCAGAGTATGCTTTTCTATAAACATTTAAAAGGCAAGGAACTGAAACTTGAAGTGGAGCAACCAGGGGGCAGGGAGACAGGAGAAACTTTTAAAATTGACTTAATAGTAATCATAGGAAAGAGAATCATTCCAGTCTCCTTTTTTTTTTTTTTTTTTTGTGGATGCATTTTGTGACTCCATGAGTTATTGTGTTTTTTAAAAATATAAGATATTCTTAGATCCTGAGAAATGAGAAATGTGATTTGATTTCAATCCTGTATGATTTGTGGCATCACTAAGCTACAGGGAACTTCCCTATGCAAAGGTTTGAGTTTTTCCCAGTGCTGTTTAATGTGTGCTCTTCTAGTGTCCACATAAATGAGACTAAACAGGCTTTACCTCATACTTTTTTTTGTTACATATTTACTTTTTTCCAGTTGTAATATAATTTCTTTTAAGCTGTCTCTGAATAAGTTGGTTGAAGCTCTATTCATCACACATAAAACTCTTACATTAAAAGGCAATAAAGAAAATCACGAAAAGCTGGGTATATTTCACTCTTCCATAATTGAATACATAAAACTGTATATATCACAAATAGTCATTGAAACTTTAAAATCATTTTTCACTACTTTTAGGAAAACAATCTGTCCTTCTGGAAGGGCATTAGTTTAAATGCAAAGAGAAAACATATATCATTTGTGTGTCTAAATAGAGTTGTTGGTTCTTTGAAAGGGCCGTAATTAATAAGGTTGTAGAACACAACTGCAACCTGTAATGCGTTCCATGTGTAGTGTTTTGAAACCTTTTGTTTCGGTTCTAACGAGAGACAGAGGGAGAAAAAGGCCATTTTATCCTCATGAGATTTGTCTTATACGGTTCATCAGATTGAGTTTAGTAAGCAGGGAAGCATTTCTCCTTGTCTAGCTAGTGCTTGTTCATTCTTCCCTTATTAAAAAAAAAGAAGAAGAAGAAAAGAAAAACACAAAGGACTGGCAATTTTCTTTTATGAACGTGGACTGTAGAGAGATAAAAAGCCCTGCGGGAGAGGAAGGTCTAGTTGAAAGTTTTTCTTTCCTTTGGATTCAGGAATAAGCAAATGGAAAGACTAGCCAAACAACCGAGCAGCAGGCATCTGATGGTTAAGCCCTCCCCCCAGGACTTTTTATGTACATAAGCAGCAGAAGTCACTGGAGCAGCTGCGGCGCATTAGTTCCAATAGTTTAACAGGCTGCTTTGTAGCGCGGACAAAGCCGAGCGAGCGCGGTGGCTTCCCTCCATGTTCTTTGCTATGCGAGCTTGTCAGTGATCTTTGGCAGGGGCTTGGGAGAGGAGGGGTGACGTTTAATACGCTTCCGCGGAGGAGTGCGCTCGCCTCCTCTGCTCCCAGCCCCAGCGCCACAGAGAGACTGAGGCAGGCGACTGGATGCACTAACAGCAGCAGGCTCCGACCTGCCTCCCTGGTCATTTCCCGGACTGTGAGCGAGGGAACCACGTTGCCCTGGATTCTTGCCAACTGTACAAAGTTGACCAGGAAAATGGCTCAGCAGGCAAGCCCGGACACCTTAACAGTGCCTGAAGTGGATAATCCGCATTGTCCAAACCCGTGGCTGAACGAAGACCTTGTGAAATCCTTGAGAGAAAACCTGTTGCAGCATGAGAAGTCCAAGACAGCGAGGAAATCGGTTTCTCCCAAGCTCTCCCCAGTGATTTCTCCGAGAAATTCCCCCAGGCTCCTGCGCAGAATGCTCCTCAGCAGCAACATCCCCAAACAGCGGCGTTTCACGGTGGCACATACGTGGTAAGGTTTGCGCAGACCACGCAGAAATGGTGGTCGTTTCCCTTCGAGGATTCCTGCTCCTCACGCCTTTAATTTTGGGGATAGGGAGGGAGGACCATCATCATTCCTCACCTGGGATTCATTGCCAAATAATCTCCCTTAACCATAAATCCCACAAATGTCCAAGTCAGGGCAAGAATCCTGGAGACTGGTACTAGGAGTGGTTGAGGTGGGTGGTTCTCAAAGTTCAATTCCCATTGCAAGTTCCTACAAGAAAATTGTATGCCAGATGTCAAAAAAGAATGCAGTTTTACTCCCATACTTAGGTGGTGGCGTGTTTTTTTTTTTTTTTTTTTTTTTTTTTTTATTTCTTTAATGTCCCTGCCAGTTTCCCCAACAGCTGAGGAAAGAAAAGACCAGAAAGGAGGGGAGGAAAATCATAGTTTGCTCTCTTTTCTGCATGATCCCCACTTTAACAGAGACACATACTGTGTGTGTATGTGTAATGGTGTGCCCCCCATAAAGCCCTTCCTCACTCCTGACTTTGATATACAGTATTTATAATCTTAAATATGTCTTTCCAAAGGAAAGAAGAAAGGGATTAGGAATTCTATGCAGAAAGTTGCAGGCTGTTACTCGGTAGTATTGTTGCATTCTTTGAATTCGACCGTTAGAATATTTTGCCAAGCTTTATTTTCTTTGTGAATATTTTAATCTTCTTTATAATGGGTGAATTTGTTTCATGCATATACTTGCATGTATTTTTCTGGAGGATTCTTAATCTTTTCCTGCTCTTGAAAAAAAAAAACCCAAATATTAAAATGGACCATTGTGTGAGCTTATTTGGTATTTCTGCCTTAACAGAGGCCATTCCAAGCTCTGATCAGTGAGTCTGAGTACTAGGGTCTATGAAACACACTTGAATAATTTCAGGTAGTAGTAGCTTCTATATACTATGTCTACATTTCAAAAAATGAGTATAAATTATGATAAAATGGCATAAAAAAATGAGTAGGTTAGTTGAAAAACTGTATGACTAAATGATTTTTATACAGTTTTACCATAATGAAACAACAGTATGTATGCTAGCAATGAGAGGGGAGGGGAAAAAAAAAGCAGAAACAAGGTTTTTAGGAGGAAAGTAGCAAAAAGTAAAAATAGCCAAAATCTAAACTGGTGACAGGACCGTGCTCAGGAATGCATTAATGTCATAGGTGAAAGTCAATGGCAAAGGAAATAAAATGCCTGTCACACCCAAAGACATGTCCAACCTCAAAAATTTAGTTTAAGTAGCTAGATCTCTGATTGGGAAAGTGTTCTTATTGTCCCCAAGATTTTAACACCTAGATGGCATTTCTGGGTTTGGTTTCATATAATGGCCATAAGAGGGTTGAGACAAACATTCACTTTTTCCGTCTTAAAGAAATTATTGGGAAATGATAGCTTCTCTTTGAGGAAGAGTTGTTTTTTTTTTTTCCTGTAAAAAGTTTGTGAGCAATAAGCAGCACATAAAAGAAAGGTGTGGATAAACACTGGGAGATGCGCTGAAGGAGAGGGTTGGCTCAAGGCCAGGCATGGGTGCCAGAGCAGGAGGGCTAGCTTGAGTTTCTACCAAGCCAGGACCAGAATTTCTGCGTTCAGTGTCCCTTTGGTTGCGCTGCTGTATCACCGCAGTTCCTAAATTGCACCTATTGCTGAATGGGTAGCCCGCACCTCAGCTGTTTGATTTCAGTCTTAATGGAACAACTTAGAGTTCAGCTGGAGGTTATCTGAACTATTTAGACATGTCGAGATGTAAGGAAGGCAGGAAATCTCATGAAAATAGGCTTTCTTCTGACATTTCTGGCACTTCCTTTTCTGGTGCTGTTTGGAAAAACTTCAAGAGCACACTTTCTATCAATATTTCATTTTAGTGTATCAGATCACAGCCCAGTAAGGGAGACATAAAAAGAGCCATGGAAATAAAAAAAAAAATCATGGTATTGATTTTCAGTAACTGAGAAGGAAGCAGTGTCTTCTATGGATTAAAACCATGCGGCGAGGGAGTTGGAAAGAGTATCTCAAGTTTTCCATATTGGTTGAATGAGCCCCAAAACGTTCATAATATCCACAGGCATCTTCTGACAAAAATCTCATTTGTGCTTTCACAATTTGTACTAATCACTATGCAGAATTTCAAAACAATATTTCAAATTGTTCTGACATAAATATAAATACATTTGTGTCTAATTTGTTGCTGCTACAATGTTCTGCCTCAGAATGTGGGTTTCCTGCTCCTGGTATTCCCCTCCATTCGCTATGTATACATTTAATGCCTGCTGAGTGTAACATGTTTATTCTGTACCTAATTATTGCAAAGTTGAGCAAGAACCATTTGTCAGTTTCCAATAATTTATATACCACGGTAGAACAAATCAATCATATTGGAAGGCATCTGTTTTCGCTAAGATAATCTTGCTGCTCTACAAAATACTCTCCAAATCTCACTGGATTGACACAGTGAATTTTTATTCCTTGCTTCTGCTTTTTGTGGGAAGGCAGCCTGCCCAAGCCACTGGGTGCCTCAGGGACCTGGAATTCTACCATCCTGTGGTTCCATTATTTGCAACATGAGATTCCCAAGGTTACCAGGCTCAGATGAATTAGGATAAAGACCATAAAGAGGATGGCATGTGTGAGCTTTTATGAAGCAGGCCTAGAAATGCACATGTTGCTTATATTCGTATTCTTCTGTCCAGAACTCAGTTCTGTGGCCACATCTAACTGCAAAAAAGGCTGGGAAACATATCTCAGCTCTATTCCAAGGCATAAGGTAAAATATAGCTGGTGGTTAGCACATCTTGGTTATATAGTACGTTAAGAGCTATATGGTTTACCCTCCATGCCATAGTTGAATTCTTAGAATAATATCTGCAATAACAAGTCCTTGAACCTTTCTGCAAACCTCCTTGATGAAGATTATACAGAAGCACTTCTGTTGTTTGACAGGGCTGTTGATTGGAAAGACCTTGCTTCTAAACAGTTGGAGTCTCTTTTCCTATAACTACCATCCATGGATCCATCATCTGCTTTGGGAATCCTATAGCTTGAATTTTTGCTTTCTTCCATTATCAAGCCCTTAAGGCAATGACTTGGAGTAACCCACCAGAGAACCAGAGCCCTGTTCATTTATCTTGGTATCCCATGCTTGGCATGATGGCTGGTCAGTAGTGGATGCTTAATAAATGTCTGTTAAACAAATTCATTAATCAATATTTAATGTTCTCATGCTCTTGAAAAGGACTTCTCTCTTGGGCTGGGCACGATGACTTATGCCTACAAACCTAGCACTTTGGGAGATCGAGGCGGATGGAATGCCTCAGCTCAGGAGTTCAAGACCAGCCTGGGCAACATGGTGAAACCCCATCTTTACTAAAAATACAAAAAATTAGCTGGGCATGGTGGTGTGTGCCTGTAGTCCCAGCTACTTGGGAGGCTGAGGCACTAGAATCACTTGAATCCAGGAGGGGGAGGTTACAGTGAGCCAAGATTGTTCCACTGCACTCCAGCCTGGGTGACAGAGTGAGACTGTCTCAAAAAAAAACCCCATCTTTACTAAAAAAAAAAAAAAGAAAAGAAAACAGACTTTTCTTAAGTAAATATCCTGTTATTTCATTGCTGTATGCTGTATTTACCAGGTTAATCCTGGTAGTTTTTGTCTAGAATTCACTTGGGTTTTCATGATCTGTTTGAAGAGTATCTACTGAGTTGACATAATACTTTAGGTGCTGTGTTACTCAGAGAGTACCTAAGTGGTTAGAAAAGGGACTAAACTTAAATTCTTACTTCGAATTTAGTAATTGTGTGAGTTTGGTCAAGTTACTTAATGTGCGCTTCAGTTTCCCTGTTACCCAGTTTTCTGATGATGGTGGAATAGTATCTATTGGAGATTGTGGTTTAATTAAGTACAATTATGTATAAATTAAAGTGGTTGCACAGGGCCGGACACTTAGCGGGTTATTATAAGCTAGTGTTTTTTTATTGTGCACTCTGTGCCCATTATTCCAGCCTTGGTCTGCATGAACCTTTAGGATCATGTTTAAATTTCTAGATGATTACCCAGTCAGTCATTTGTGGATGAATTGGAGTAAAGTGAAGGGATATATGTGAAGAGACAAGAGTTCAAAGATATGAGTGTATATCAGTTTTATCACTGTAGGAAAGAAAAAGGCAGAAAGGAGAGATACTCCTGAGGCAGAACTGTGGAGTTTGGTGTCTCTTCTCAGCCAACTGCAAAAATACATCTTTCAAATTCTCGCTTTTCCTAAGAGCTTCATCCAGTTCTTCCAACTGGAAGTAATCTGTTCCTTTTTTCAAGGAAGTAACAGATTCCATTGCACCTCTCGTCTCTGATACTCTCTCAATGCATATTAGTAATAGTTTTATCACTAGATAGTGTGCGTTGAGCATGGGTTTTGGTCTGGCACTGTGTATTAGGATTAGAACTCACCTGTGTCTCTGCTTTTCACTAATCTGTTTGGTGGCTTTTACTTAATATGTAATACCTTGTAGTTCTGGTGATTATAGACATGACTCAGATTTCATCTGGGTAGAGGATTCCCTCTGTCATCAGCAGAAACTACAAAGTCAGTGGAATCTCTGGTGAAGAAAATGTAACTTCCAGTTCTACTTTATTTCAGGAAAATTGAAATCAGGAAATTCTTCATATTATTCAGGCTTTTCTCCTCATTGAATTTTAAGCAAAATTCAATGGGGGGTTTTTGGGGGGTTAAGCCTAAATAAAGTTTAGAAGAACAAGGTAGAAATGCTGGTTTTCAGTCTTTGGAAACTTGAAAGTTGCTATTTAGCCATGTTTAAGTCATAAAATCTCTTCACATATTCTTTTAAAAAGTAATTGAGTATTATAATCACTTGTTATAATTTTTTCATATTTCTATAATACACATCTATATATCCATGACCCAGATTTTTTAAATGCCAAAATTTTATCATTGCTTGCATTAGTTCTTTTATTTATTTATTTTTTTTAGAATAAAATGTTTTACAGATCTTTCTAAAGCTATCACCCATCCTATTCCTCTGCCTTCCTAGAGGATCCTGAAGTCAGTGTGTTCTTCCTTGCGTGTCGTTATCTTTTAACTTCATAGATATATGTCCTGTTTGGTTTGTGTGTTTACCATTTTATATATAGAGAGATGATATATGTATATAGATCTACCACAATATGCCATACCGTAAAATGAGAAAGAGCAAGCAATATATATATATATATATATCTCCTTGAGTAGGTTGCTCTTTTTTAGTACAAAGTATAGCAATTGAGCTGTAAATATATATATATGCATGCACACACACATGTGTGTATATGTATACATATGAGTGTATTTGTATATATAGACATATATAACTATATACATCTATACATCTATACATATATATACCTATATGTATACTTATATACCTATATATATACACACAAACACACATGTATATATACCTGGATTATTCCTTGAAACTACTCAGCAGTACACACACGTAATAGTGTTTCAGTCAATGACGTACCACATATGTGATGGTGGTCCCATAATATTATAACAGAGCAGAAAAATTCCAGTCACCTAGTGAAGTCATAGCACAATGCATTACTCTCAGGTTTGTGGGGATGCTGGTGTAAACAAACCTACCATGCTGCCAGTCCTGTAAAGGTATAGCATATATAGTTGTGCGTAGTACTTAATAATAACTATGTTGCTGGGATAGGCGTTATGTATTTTATCATTATTTTAGTGAGTGCTCCTTCTATTTATATACAAAAGTTAACTATGAAACAACCCTAGGTAGGCCCCTCAGGAGGTATTCCAGAAGAGGGCATTGTTCTCATAGGAGATGACAGCTTCATGCACGTTATTGCCCCAGAAGAACTTCCAGTGGGACAAGATATGGAGGTGGAAGATAATGATACTGATGATCCTGTCCCTGTATAAGCCTAGGCTAATGTGTGTTTGTGTCTTAGTTTCTAACAAAAATGTTTAAAAAATAAGAAAACATAAAAATTTTTAAAATAAAAGCTTATAAAGATATAAAGAAAATTTTTTTTGTGCAGCTGTGTAATGTTAGTGTTTTAAGGTAAGTGTTATTACAAAAGAGCCAAAAAAATTAAAGAGTTTTATAAAGTACAAAGTTACAGTAAGCTAAAATTAACATAGAAGAAATAGAAGTATTTATAAATTAAGTGTAGCCTAAGTGTACAGTGTTTATAGTCTACGGTAGTGTCTGGTCATGTCCTAGGCCTTCACATTCAGTCACCACTCACTCACTGACTCAGCCTGAGCAACTTCCAGTCTTGTAAGCTCCATTCATGGTCAGTGCCCTATACAGGTATATCATTTATTATCTTTTTTTACCGTATTTTTAACTGCACCTTTTCTATGTTTAGATTTACAAATACTTAACCACTGTGTTGTGATTGTCCACAGTAGTCAGTAGAATAACATGTTGTACAGGTTTGTAGGCTAGGAGCAATGGTCTATGCTATATAGCCTAAGTATACTTGGCTATAACATCTAGGTTTGTGTAAGTACACTCTAAGGTGTCTCCACAGTGATGAAATTACCTAATGACACGTTTCTCAGGACTTTGAATAAGCAATGCACAACTCTATGTTAATTTGTCTCTAAAAAGCAAACTGTTTATATACTCTTAAAACATTGTTATGGCTGGGTGAGGTGACTCACACCTGTAATCACAGAACTTTGGGAGGCTGAGACAGGTGGATCGTGAGGTCAGGAGTTCAAGACCAGCCTGGCCAAGATGGTGAAACCCCATCTCTACTAAAAATCCAAAAAATTAGCTGGGCATGGTGGCAGGCACCTATAATCCCAGCTAGTCAGGAGGCTGAGGCAGAGAATTGCATGAAACCAGGAGGTGGAGGTTGAAATGAGCTGAGATCATGCCACTGCACTTCAGCCTGGGCAACAAAGTGAGAGCCCATCTCAAAAACAAAAACAATAAAACCAAAAAAACCCCACATTGTTACTATAGCTGTCAGTATCACACTCCAATCTAAGTGAATGTCACAGTGAAAAACATTGAGTCATCTTACTGTAATGGAAATTAAGATATAATTTCCTGAATTTAACAGTCAATTTAGGCTATATAGTGAAATATTTTCAAACTACTTTGAAAACGTTAATCATTAAAAACCATTCATAGGTAGCATTCACTAAGATGTATGTTATCTATGATATAACTCTCAAAAACATTTTTAATTCCAAATATTAAAACCAAATACAATTTTCTAATATAAGTAATATCATGGGTATTACATTCCTGATTAAGGACTAGATGAAAGTATTGTTCATTTATACCATGCTCTATGCACCAAATGGAAGAAAATGTTCTAGAGTGTATGTAAGTGAAATTAGGCAGTAGGATTTCTTTAGGAATCATGGTGACTAGGTAATACTCAAATGTTGTACTTTTATAATTCTTGTGTACACATGTGTATTTTTAATTAAAGCATATCCAACGCTAGAAGAAGTACTTAGTAATGATCTTAAACAACAAAATAATTAGGTGGATTTTCAAAAGGTCTTTCAGGAGACTTAAGAAATCTTAAACGTGTTTAGGGAGCCAAATAAATGGTTTTGGCCATGTTTTTTATTTATTATAAATTTATCTTTGTCAGACGTTGGCATTAGATATCAAGTTGCTCATATTTAAATGTAAACATTTGCTTTCTGAGTCATTATTTCTTCAGCAACTGTAGTTGTTTTTATTGTTGTTAAGAGAGAAATATAAGTTTGCAAGTCACAGAAGAAGAAAGAAACCATTTGCCACCGAGAAAAGAGAAATCCAACCATATAGAGTTTATAGATTAAAAATACACGTATATACACACACAAACAACTGAGTAGATTTTCAAAGCCATCATTTAGTGATTTCTCTTTGAGGTCTCTTTCTGCGTCGTTCCATCTCTCTTACTTCTGCCCTACTTTGCTTTAAGGTTATCTTTTCTCTGTTTCTTATGGTGAAAATACACAGAGAAGAGCATTGCTGCCAGTCTCCTGGGAGCTGAGAACCCAGAGGAGGGCTGTAGGCAAAGTGTGATGCTGGAAGATGGGGAGGGAGTTTCTGGGGGAAATCATACAAGAAGCACACCAGGAAGTGCGGCTGAAATGTTTGGGGAGGACCAGTCAGCCCTAACCTTTGGCCATGTCTGTGGTGTAACTGGCTGTTGCCCCCTGTGGGAATCATGAGAGGTGGAGGCACTGCAAGTTGAAGGTGTCTGTAGCATTTGAAAAACATTGTTGCCTTCCACAAAATCGGAAGACCCGAGGAAGATGTTCCTTTTAAAGAACATGCTGGTGGCTTGTTGTGTTTAAGAAATTACAGGGATTACATTATGACAACTGGCACTGAGAAAAAAGTGAAAAAAACATTGGAAAACTTCACAGCTTATTATTCATGTGTACTTCCCATGACCATTGACATTTATCTTAAAGAGAAAAGATATGAAGCCTGTTTGTACTAGCTGAAGCCATTGCTACTGATGGTAAAATCTCTTCCTAAGAAGACACTGTCTTGCAAACTTGGCAGAAATGTTGATAAGAAGAAAATAAAAACTTGAATCTCCAAGTTCATTAAAATAATTTAAATCATGGCTTTTATTTTTTTTTAATTATTCTTTGTATAAATTTCTTTATAATTGAAAAGCTCTATGTCTTTAGATGACTAAAGGAGCTAAAGGAGTTTCAGAACTTTTTTTTCTTGGGAAACCAACAAATTGTTCTTCAAGTTGCACTTTCAGGAAGAAGCTTTACTGTCTGCAATGTAGCAAAATTATGTCACGATTTTTCAATGGTTTTGCTTTTTTAAAAAAATCATGTTTTTAAAGCTATGATTGATTCAGTATATTGAAACCATATATTTCCAGGTCTGCTGGCCATTTGATATTTGACTTTAGTTATTCAACCTTTTTGATTTGGTGGTTTTATTCATAAGTCATATGGTTATAAAGGCATTTGGCATTTACAAGTAAAAAGTAATGACTAATTAAATTTACAAAGTGATAACAAACTACAGTCTATTTAAGATAAGCAGTTAGAAACAAGCTCCAACTTGCTGCCGTAAGGGAGTGAGGTAGCTGCTACACGGGTAAAAACAGGAAACAGAATTATTTAATAATTCTGTGACTCATACATAGGCTTCAGGGCCTTCAGAATGAAGGTATTGGTGGTGTGCATTTTAGGCGGCCTTCTGAAAGGCATAAATTTAGGTAACAAACAGGGAAATGTATAGATCATTATAAAGATTCTAATTTAAAATTCTCTTTTACTAGACTTCAATTTTATACCATCTTAACACATCAGTCTCTTCTACTGTATATAAACAAAATAGAAAATTCATTTTATGTGAAATTTTAAGGACATAAATGCTCCCTAAGCATTTCAGATGAGGCACTTATTCTCAAAAAGAGATCTTGAAAAGTCGATCTGAGAAGAAATTACATGATTTCATTGTGGAATAAAAAGCTTAGCTTCATAATAATATAACTTTATAACCTTAGATTAATTATAATATAGACATCAAGTATTTAGCTCCTTTCATGTGCCAGGTACTTTGCGTACATTAACCCCTTAAAACAACCAAGTTTGGTTGTAAGTATTATTAGCCGTACTTTACATATGGAGCTGCTGAGGCCCAGAAAAAAACACTTACATAACCCTTTCAGCTAAACAGCTGTGAAACCAATAGAATTAAATACTTGAACCCAAGTCTTCCTAACTCTCTATCCTGTGTTCTTTCTTTCAGCATTACCTTCCTGTGAGCTAAGAATCACATTCACATTTATTACCCTACCCTGTATGTATGTTGAAGTTATAACAATGAACATTCAAAGATTTTACAAAATGGTAGTTAACAGAAGGGTAGAGACAGAACCCTTTTTTGGTGTGGAATCTCAGTTTATTTATGTATGTGGCTTGTATAAAAGTTGAGATTTTTCTTATAAAATATTCTTATAAAATATGTATGTGTAGGAGAAATATATATATTTGGTAAAAAAGGGTCAATGGAGAACGTTTGATTCAGGGTGGTTTTTACATGAAAGGTGTAAAAACAAAGCCAATTTGAATAATTTTATAGTCATTCATTCAGAGAAAAAAATAAAAGATTTGAGCTCTAAGGAGAAAGATCAAGTCAGAAATCTATTAAGGTTTGACTCTAGAAAAGCCAGCTGGGAATGATGGCCGGCTGGTTCAAGTCACTAAGCAACAGAGCAGGAAACTGCTTGGTAACCAGATCTGGTCTGACTCACAGGCTCAGTGTGAGTGACCTGGGTGGCCAGAGAGAGGAAGACCAAGACCCATCTTACTTCAAAACAATATTCTTCCAGTTCCACTTTGCTAGCCTTCATGCCAAATCCCACATTGTAGAATAGTCTCTTTCACTTAAGAGATTTGCTTTTAGAATGGAAGTATCTCTGGGACCAGAAGCTAATGTTGTCTTTTCTTCTCAAAAATAGCATTCAGAGATTGTTTTCTTTGATTCACTATATCATTAAAAAGTATAAGCTTTAATCAGAGCGAACAAAGTGGAAACATTTGAGTTGGTGATCTCACTTTTGGTTTTCATAAGCAAATTTTTACAGGGACAAAACTACCTGCACCTTCATTGGGTGCAATCTTTCTTTCCTTGGGCTCTCAGACTGAATCTGTTGACATTTATTTGTCATTTTCTATGTTATGCTGTCTTCTAGCTTATGTTTGTATTTCAAATATGTAGCTGGACAGTAAGTTCCTAAAACATAAGAAGCAGCTGGGCACAGTGGCTTATGCCTGTAATTCCAGCACTTTGGGAGGTTGAGGTCAGGAGTTCGAGACTAGCCTGGCCAACATTGTGAAACTTCATCTCTACTAAAAATACAAAAATAAGCTGGGCATGGTGGTGCACACCTGTAATCCCAGCTACTCGGGAGGCTGAGGCAGGAGAATTGCTTGAACCTGGGAGGTGGAGGTTGCAGTGAGCCAAGATTGCACCATTGCACTCCAGCCTGGGCAGCAGAATCTTAAAAAAAGAAAAAAAAAAAAAAAAAAAGGAAAGAAAAAAAGAAATAACCTCCACATTCATCAATCGTTTTATCCACTGTGAAGGTCAAGTGCCACCTGTGTAATATGCATTCAATAAATATTTGTTTTTTGAACAATTAACAAACATACCTTCTCTTGCTTTGCCTTTTATGCTGAACACCCAGGGGGATCCGTACCCTTCCAGGCTAGAAGTCCTGGTGATGTTGGTTTTGATTGCTATAGTGGAAAGAAACTTTGAACTCAATGATTAACCATTTGTATGGACTTTGTCACCATGAGTCTATGTGTGTCTGGGTGTGTGTGTGTGTGTGTGTTCTGGGTTTACATGCACATAGATTGGTATAGTTGGCTTTTGTTTATATGAATGATTCTGTACCTTAGTGTCACAATAATTTGTCAAATACATGCATTTTAATAATATTTGGTTTATACTTTGAAAATTACGCCTGTTATATTTCTGAAAATATTCTGTGTAAATATATCTAAGATGACTAAGAAATTACTGAATATCTTGCTTGTTAAATGCTAATGACTAATTTTTATCTTTTAGAATTTATATTAGTTTAATTATGTATCAAGACCGAAGCTTATAAAAGAAATGCCAAGATTTTGAGGAGAAATTTGATAAAAATACCACCCTCTGTAATTTCATTTTTAGTGTGTTAATTTGGAGAAATTTTAACTGACAGAGATTAAGTACCATTTATCCAAAGTAGATCTTCGGGAAAAACTAAAATATTAGAAAATGTTTTTGAAGAGATTTAACATAGAAATATTATTGTAATGTAAATATTTTTTCACAGTTGCAGTAATTTCATACCAATCAATTTTTTCCCCATTGCCCTTATGAGAAAGCCCTCTGATTAAATTAGCTATTATTGAAATAAAGTAGCTTTCTCTTTATATTACTATTAGTAGGATACTAGTTTTTTTTCATTTTCTTACATGGCTAATTTCTCATTTATAAATGGTGAAGTGTATGTTGTTGACCTTTTAAAGTAAGCAACTTTCTGACTAATAAGATTACTTGGATTATCACTCCTGCTTGTTTGCCTTCTTTAGGTTTATAGTATTTGTTTTACTTTGCTTTATTTTGTGTGGTGTGATTTTTTTTTATGACCTTCTATTGAGTGAGTGCCAAATAGAACAGCGTATGATTTATGGATAGTAATAACTAAAACATATATGACTTGCAGGCTGATGACGCACAAGGCTGATTTCTACAGCTCTCCTCTGAATAGAACCAGGCTTTCTTTAATAAAGCCCTCTTACTAATAACAATAGCAGTTTCATTAACACATTGATCATTCCTGAATCACCTTCACAATTTTAGGTGCATCTGTGGGCCATTTGTACTCTTTTGCATTTAATATTTTTAGTAGACCTATATTTTTATTTAAAAGGCCATATGTTTAAAAATAAAGCTTTATATATAACTAATTTGGAACTAGTATCATTTATTATGCATAGAAGATAATTGAAAAATATACAATAAACAAGGCAAAATAGATTCAAATTTAGCTAGATAACCATGACCTTCCAAAGACTCTGAGCCTGAGGTCTGTTCTCTGTTTAAAATGACATTTAGCAAATATATAGACATATAAAAGACCACAATGAAGTCTTTCTTCTTAAGGCAATAAAAATGACTTAAAGGGATTTGGAAAGGAAATAACCTTCTCCTTATTTAATTCAACATTTTAAAATTCAATAAGCCACATCAGCTATGCCGAACACTATCTTTGTGCAACCTAAAATTATCTAATATACTAACCTTAACCACTGATACTTCCACCATAGGAAGAGGGACATTGATTCATGCAGAGGTTCTTCTGTTCTCAATCCCTTAGTTGCAGGTAAACACCTTGAACTTGGATTGGGAGATGCTAATCTCTAAGCAGAAAGCATGTTCCTACTCTGTTTTCCAGCACTGTAATTATCAAGTTCCTACCTGGTAGCTGCACAGATGAAAAAAAACATAGAACTGTTCTATGGAAAATTCTATACTTGCCAATGGTAGCTTCCAAGTTTTACTTCCAAAGAATGTAAACATGGGTATTTTTAAAAGTATATCTCAATGCAAATAAAAGAGAGCTAAGTAAGGAATCAAATTTTTCTGCTGTAATTGTTTTTACTCTATAAACTCATTTATTTCCAGACTAGAATACCCATACAGCTCTGGCTACATAATTTGTAGGGCCCCTTATACAAATAAATATTACAAATTTCATCATGACAACAGCACCACATTCAACCCAGCACAAGACCCTTCTGAGAGTAGGATCCTGTACAATTTCAAAGGTTATACCCATAAAGCCAGTCCCGTACCCACAGTAGGTCTGATGTGATGCCCAAGAAGTCACCTTTGTAAGCCTTACAGGTGATGTGGAACCCATAATTTGAGAAACTGTCTTAAAGGAACTTTTTTCTTTTCTTTTTCTTTTCTTTTCTCTTTTCTTTTTCTTTTCTTTTCTCTTTTCTTTTCTTTTCTTTCTGTCTGTCTGTCTGTCTGTCTGTCTTTTTTTTTTTTTTTTTTTTGAGACAGTCTCACTGTGTTGCATAGGCTGAGTGAGGTGGCATAATCTTGGCTCACTGCAACCTCTGCCTCCTGGGTTCAAGTGATTCTCCTGCCTCCGCCTCCTGAGTAGCTGGGATTACGGGCATGCATCACCATGCCCGGCTAATTTTTGTATTTTTAGTAGAGACAGGGTTTTACCATGTTGGCCAGGCTGATCTTGAATTCCTTACCTCAAGTGATCTGCCCACCTCAGCCTCCCAAAGTACTGGGATTATAGGCGTGAGCCACTGTACCCAGCATTAAAAAAGTATCTTGATTCATCAGCTCCTTATTATATACTGTTGATAGGAACTTCAGAAGACAATGATTGCATTGCAGTAAAAAATGTAAGTTTCAAGAAAAGTCAGAGTTGGACCAGTGATAAACTAAAGAGAAACATTATGTTTCATACATCTTGAGAGTTTCCTTGCAAATGAGCACGTACATATACAAATAAAGGAACATTGCCTTTGCATTTAAAATCACTTATTGATATGCACAGTATTAGTCATGGCAAAATATTATTAGTATTTGAAATTGATGCTCTCCCTTCTTTGTTGAAACTGTCTCATTCACTGGATTAACCCTATTCCTATGAGATTTGCCTTTTTTTCCATTGTCTGTATTTCCAGCACTTTAATTCAAAGTACCCCCAGTTCCATAATTATTCCTTTGACCTTATTCAGTATGTTCCCTGCATCACAAGTGTCTCTCCTCTGATCAGTTCCAACTGTCAGCTCTTAAGAAAATCCAACTCTAAAACGTCATTTCCCAGACTCAAGTTTCATATGCCTCCTCTGGACATTTCCACATAGAAGATCCACTCTGACTTTAAAATTAACATGTGCAAAACCAAGCTTACTGTTTCCCATTTTTGGATCTTTCTATTCCTGTTCATCTGGCCATTATTTTCCCAAAGAACAGCAAAAATCATCTTTGACTTCTGCCTTGCCCTCCCTCTGCCTAGGCCTATGGATTCTCTCATCTGCTATCTCTTGCTATTCTGTTCTCTCCCTATACCACCATGTATTTTAGTACTTAGATTTGTGTTTGATCTATTTCAATAACATTCTAGTTTGTCTTTGTGCCACTAGCCTCTTCCCATGAAGGATGTCCTACTTATACTGTCTCATTAATTATCCAACAGTTCAGCTTTGATTGCCAAGTGTCTACAGCAGAGGTAAGCAAAAGGGCCAGAAAATAAATATTTTAGGCTTTGTGGGTCCTGTGATCTCTGCAGCAACTATTCAGCCCTACCACTGTAGGGCAAAAGAAAACACAAATATACAAATGGACATTAGTATGTTAATAAAACTTTATTTGCAAAAATAAATAGGCTAAATTTCGCCTACTGGCCATAATTTGCCAATACCTGCTCTGTAGGATAAGTTCACATTCTTCAACGTGGTGTCTAAGCCTCTTTCATCAGTTCCACACCTGTCTCTACAGCCCTATGTGTTATTGTGTCCTATGGATACTTCACATCCTTCATTTTGAAGCTGAATCTAGAGCAGGGTTGCTCAACTTCAGCAGTACTGATGACTGGGCCAGAATGATGTTTTGGTGGGAGCTCTTCTGTGCATTGAAGGAGGTTAAGAACACCCGTGGCCACTGCCCAGTGGATGGCATTAATTTCCACCATGAGATGAAAATCCAAGTCTCCAAGCATTGCCGGTTTTCTCTTTCAGGGAATGAGGGATTGTTTTCCTTTGAGAGCTACTTCCCTAGGGAGTAAGCTTTGTGAAGGGAAGAATCAGTTCAGTCTCATTCATAGGTGAATCCCTAGCACCTAGCACAGTATTGTGATACACAAAGAAGTTCAGAAATCTATTGCATAGTCCAACTCTGCTACTCACTTACTTTGGGATCCTAGGGTTATCATTTACATTCCACCAGTCACAATTAAGTTATTCTGTAAGTGGAACTATTAGTAATTCATGCATATTTCATAAAATTATTTAAAAGTTCAAATGATGTATTTAACAAAAAGTCCTCTTAAAAAGATGATAATACTTTCAAATAAAATATAAACATACTGTTGATGGAACACTGAAGGTGATCTGAGCCTATGGCAATCTAGAAGCTTAATTCGACTCATACCCTCTGTCTGCTCTGCACAAATTACTATATGGGATGTTATTGGGCGATTGTCTTTGCTTTCAAGGATTATGATCTAACAGGTGATAGAATACGATTACTCAAATAACCATAAAACAATGGTTGCCATAACTAAACATAAAGACTGGTTAGAGTTTATGGGAGGGAGAGATTGTATCTGGTAGTAGGAATCACTTAAGACCTCATGAATAACACGGAATAGTCACAAAGGAGTCCCAGGCACCATGCTGAGCATTGGCTTAGGTGATCTCATTTAATATTCACTGCAACTTGATTAGGTTTAGCTTTTATTATCACGTTTTACAAAGAGAAGAAGGGAGCCTGGGAAGGAATTTGAAATGAATGTGAAGCATGGGAGATTTCAGCAGGGAGAGAACTGGAATGAAGTATGGAAGGAGGGGAAGTGACAGGAGGTAGGTTTTCTCACCAAGGGAATAGTGTGAATAAATATGGGGATTACATGGGGATTACGTGAGTGCCTCTAGGGAAGGTAGGTTGGAATCATATTTTGAAGGATTACTAACATTTCTCTCTCTGTCTCTCTCTCTCTCTCTCTCTCTCTCTCTGACACACACACACACCCACCCCAGGGATTTACATGCATAAAAGAAACATAATTGACGTTATCATTCTTAACAACTTCACTCCACATAACAGGAAGTGACATTTTGAGTTCTTACCCCATGCTAAGCTTGCTAAGCCACAAGTATGTACACTGAACACTTTCAATAGTTGGACTCAGACTCAGTTCAATTAGACCAATCTATACCATCTTTCAGCTAAGCTACTGCTCTTCTACTTTTCCCAAGATAATCCTTCTGAAATAGAATACACAACGCTGTTTTCATTCAAATCACATGTGTTAATTCTACTAGTGGCACTTGTGCTCTGACACATTGAACAGAGGCATTATTTACATGAGGACTGTGCCTACGTTCTTACTCAATTGCAAAAGTACACAATTCTTAGAACACATCTAGAAGTTCTGAGGAGCCGTACACAGAAAACCATCTATTCTGAAGATAATTTTCTCTATTTTATCACTAGCTCACTCACTAGCTTACCAAGGTGAGAGTCAGGAGCTAAATATCCTATTTTCCTTTCATTTGTTGAAAAAAATAATTTCTGAGTGTTTACTGTATACCTATTGCCCTTCTGGAGATAGAGCACTGAATGAAGTAGACAGTCTTTCCCTCATTGGGGCATGTTTTTTCTTTTTTTGAGACGGCGTCTTACTCTTTTGCCAGGGAAGGTTAGAGTGAAGTGGCATAATCACTACTCACTGAAGCCTTGACCTCCTGTGCTCTAGAGACCCTCCCACTTCAACCTCTTGGGTAGCTGGGACTACAGACACATGCCACCAGGCTTAGGTAACTTTTTTTTTGTAGAGATGAAGTCTCACTATGTTGCCCAGGCTGGTCTCAAACTTCTGGGCTCAAGCCATTCCTTTGCCTTGGCCTCCCAAAGTGCTGGGATGATAGGCATGAGCCACTGCCCCAGGCTAAAGAGCACGTATTCTAATAAAGAAGAAAGCATGCAAATAAATATTCCAGTGGGTCAGAGAAGGACAAGTACAGTATAGAAGAATAAATCAGAGTAAGGAGTTACAGAGTTGTATGTAAGACATTAGCGCAGAGATCTGAAAGAGATGACTGAGCAAACTGTATGATTATCCAGGAGAAGTACATTGCAGGGAGGAGAAATAACAAGTACAAAGGCCCTGAGCAAGTATGTGATTGGTGTATTTGAGAAAGGGGGAAAGTTATGGAAGACAAGGTAGGAGTCGCAGAAGGAATCAGATCGCATAGTACTTTCAGCCTGCCATAAAGATTTGGGTTATTCCTTTGTCATGACTGTGCTGTATTGAAGCAAAAAGTGTTAGTATAGGAATAGCTGTCTTAGGAAGGGACACAAGTTTTGGAAGAATCATCCAGGCTCCTGTATAGAAAGTGTAGATGTGGGGAAAATGGAAGCAGAGAGACCAGTTAAGAAACATTGAAATAACCCAGGTAACGTGTAATGGCAGTGTGGACTAGTGAAGTATAGGTAAAAGTGGTTAAAAAGTGGTCCCAATTCTGTTTACCATTTGAAGACAGAGCCAACAGAATTTGCAGATGCATTGGATGTGAAGAGTGAGAAAGAAGAATCAAGAATAACTTAAGTTTGTGACCTCAGCAACAGATAGAATGTAGTTAATATAGTTGTCATCTGTCAAGCTGAGGAAGATTGTGGAAGGAGCATATTTAGGGGAGGTGGATCAGGAGTTTAGTTTTAAAAAATTTATTTTTGAGATGCCTCTTAGACTTCTGCATGAAGGTATGACTTAGAAAACTGAATGTATGAGTCCGAAGTCTGGAGCAGAGATTAGCGCTTAAGATGAACATTTGAGAGTTATTAACATATAGGTGGTATTAGAAGTGATAAGTCTGGATGAAATCACCTGGGGAGCAAGTATATAGAGAGAAAAGGTCTGAGACGGTTGGGGTACTTTAAAATCTAGAAATCAGGAAAATGAGGAAAAACCAGCAGAGAGGCCAGTGAGGTTGAAGAAAACATGAGAGTGATATCTAAAGGCCAAGTGAACAAAGTGTTTCAGGAGAAGTGGCCAGGCATGGTGGCTCACACCTGTAATCCCAGCAATTTGGGAGGCTGAAGTGAGCAGATCACCTGAGGTCAGGAGTTCAAGACCAGCCTGGCCAACATGGCAGAACCCTTCTTGACTAAAAACACAAAAATCAGCTGGGCGTGGTGACAGGCACCTGTAATCCCAGCTACTGGGGACGGGGGCTGAGACAGGAGAATCATCACTTGAACCTGGGAGGCGGCGGAGGTTGCAATGAGCTGAATCGTGCCACTGCACTCCAGCCTGGGTGACAGAGCAGGATTCTTCTCAAAAAAGAAAAAAAGAAAAAAGGATAAACTGTGGCAGATGCTGCTCATAGGTCAACTAAAATAAGTACTGAGATTTGATCATTGCATTGGCAGCATGTAGCTGATTGGTGGCCTACAACGCAAGTCGATCAGTAGACTGGTGGTGATACAGGACTGACTACAGTGGAATTTAACAAATTTCCCCAAGTTTTAGCAGCTTAAACCAATAAACATTTATTATTGCATACAGTTTCTGAAAAATCAGGGAGCAGCTTAGCTGGCTGGTTCTGACTCAAGTTCCTGTAAGTAATTACAGTCAAGCTGTCAGTGAAGGCTATAGTCATCTGAAGCCTTATCTCAGGCCGGAAGATCAGTTTCCAAGATGGTGGTGTCTGCAGCCAGCCTTGCTTTACACAGGCTGTTGGCAGAAGACTTCAGTTCCTCACCGTTTGTGCTTCTTCAAAGGGCTGGGTGTCCTTAAAGCACCAGAGTCAGTGATTCAAGGGAGTGAAAGGTAGAAGCCACAATGACTGTTATGACCCAGACTTGGCAGCAACACACTATCACTCTGTCATGTTCTTCTGCTCACACATGCCCATCCTGGTACAATGTGAGACAGGACTACTCAAAGTTGTAAGTATCCGGAGGTGAAAGCCTCCTTATAAAATGACTAAATCAAGTGGATTCAAGAGATGATGGGAAAAGAAGTGGTGGCAATTGTCAACTCTTAGAGTTTTGCTGTAAAGTCAGGTAGAGGGGATAGGAAGAAAAATGGGATCTGGGAGAAGGGGGTATTGTTAATCGTATTATGTTTGTATGATTTTGAGAGAGAAGCAGTAGAAAGGAGGCATTTGATCATGAGAAACTGGGGACAATTACAGGAGCAACATTCTTGAGGAGGCTTTGGGGGAATAGGGGTGGGGAGAGATTCAGACAGTGCACGAGCCAAGGCGTTGCCCTTAATGGGAGTGCTGATTGTTCAGTCCTCACAAGAAATGAGAAAGAAGAGTAGGAGAGCCTGAGAGTACAGAAGGTCAGTATCTTGGAAGATCTGGTTTCAGAGTATATGAAAAGTGTCTTTTAATTGCTTCTATTTTGTGATGAAATAATAAGCTTATCAACGTAAAGATAGAGAATAGATGTTGGAGGTTTGAGGAGAGAGAAGGTGTAAAATGATCTATCATCTCTGAAAGGAGAGAGTGCTTTGTCTAGAGAAATGTGAAATTTAGAGACTGCACTAAGGAGCCACCTCAGGCCAGTCGTTATAAATTCAGTCATCATGGTTGTGTTTTTCCTCAACTATCTTGACTGCTTTGGCCACAATAAGCACAGTTTGAAAAAGGCTGGATTTAACAGAAGTGAGATATTTCAGTGAAGTCTGAGTTTTAAAAGGCTATGCCAAGAAGTGATTATGCAGCCCTATTTATTCTAAGCTCACTGAGGAAAAGGAAACATGAGTCTGGTGAGGGTCAGAAGAACTTCTAAAGTCAATACGGAGGACTCTGGGTTTGGAAGATTTTCGGAGTCAGAATACTGGAGGGGATGAGCTAGAAAGGCAGAAGGTATGGAGAGGTGCTTAACAGTGGTTGTGGGGTATAGTTACCTGTTATGGCAAGGCCTTGCTGGTGGCGATGAAAGTCAGGCTTCAGATAAGATTATCTAAAAGGAGACACAGAAGCCGGGAGACCATGGGAGGCCATTAAGATCATTATGAGTTACGTAAGTGTTTGTGCTGGTGAGAGACTGGGCTGAAATGGTTGAAGGCTGAGAGGAGAGACCTGGGAGTCAGTAGAAAACTGGAATAGGAGGAGAGCAGACTAATGATATGCATTTCAAAGAGATTTTAGGGCAAGGAAGAGGTGATGGTCTGGAAGCAGCAGAGAAGAGTGAGAAAGACTCCTACATCACAAGGGGCAATGGTACAAAAATGCGGAAGGGAAAATAGCCACCACATCAGAGGGCTGAAGTAAACCCATATCCTCAGTGGACAGCCAGTAGTGTCAGAGCCAGATGGTGCAGGAAAGTCAGAGAACGTGCTGAAGATACAGGAGCATACAGGAGATTTTGCCAATGACAGACTGTAAGTTCTAGGAGTCACATTGGCGAGCTTGTGGAATTTGGGGAAGGCTGGGGATTTCAGAGTAGGGGATTTACAAAACCATCTGGTGATGAGTAATTACTTGGCAGTCTTGGACTTTGTGTGGTGACGATTGTGTGTTCAAGACAAGGACCTTGGTTTTAAGCCCATGTAGTCAGACAAGCACAAACTCCCCTGCTGGAATTGCCAGTCTGTTGGTTCTTGTTTTGAACTCATGTAGTCAGATAAGCACAAACTCTTCTACTGGGATGGCCAATCTCTTGGGTCTGTTTAATTAGTTCCAGAAACAGTAATTCATCCTCAGTGCATTTGTAGAAATGGAGGAAAGAGGCGCTGGGTACCAAACTGGCCAGATCTGCCCAGTTGTCTGCACTTCAACATTCCTGTCTAGTAAAGTCATGTTATTCTCACATCCTTGGCCATATATGTGTGCTCCAAGAATGAGACAGATGACAGAAGATACAGAAAAACAATTGGGAAATCACTGGTTTGCAAATGTATAGCCGGGGCACAGATTTTCTAGTAGGAAATAGCCATTTTTTCCATGAATTGGACACAAAATCCTGTTCTTGAACATGATATTCAGCCTAGATATTGAAGAACTGAGAAATATATTTTTAAAAAATACATGTCATACTTGCCGTGACAGTTTATACACATAATTATCACATTATATTGCTTTTCTTAAACATAATGCCATGTTTTAACACTTATACAGGAATATTTTCATTATCATAATTGTTAATAAAATAAATATAAAATGGATAGTTTTCTCTTTGGAGTTTGAAGTGTTAGTTCTTATTGCCTGCTTGCAAATCTATATTACGTGAACTGACTGGCTGTTATTAGGAAATATGATCTTCTGTGTCTTAGGAGTATGCCCTGCAAGCAACATGTGCAAGCTTTATTTTTCTTTGTCCTAAGGGAAAGGGTAAGCTCTGGCACCATTTAACCTGTAAGGATTATGTAGCTCTTGCTGTGATTGATTGGTTGGCTTCTCCTTAAGAAATGCTCCTGGTGCGTGTTTTATGTTCTCACAGAACCAGGGCTTTGCTGATCAGCACGTCACCCCTGTCAAGACGTGGGCTTGCTTTTGTGCATTTGCTCTTGCAGCCTGGGAAGCATATTTCAACACACTGTCCAGAATTGGCTAGAACATGCCTGTCACTCCCAGCTGACTCTGATGACGTTCTTGCCAACGTAGATTTACATCAACACAGTTCTTTACTGGAAAAACCTCGTTCAGAATATACAGCGTGGCCCATTTAAAAGAGGCATAGCATCAATTTGAAAAGGAATATATTTTAAAGGGAGAATTCTAAGAAATACACAGTCAGTTGAAGGCTCCACGGAGCACAGAATTATAGCCAACATCAATCAAGAATTTTTCCCCTAGAAATTGTCCTAAGCTGTAACTTCTAGACTGGCTGATCCTGAAAAGAGAACCTTTCTATTCTAGACTGTTTCAGCATGCTAGGTATGTAGGCATTTTTAGCCTCTTCTTTCTCTAACCATGTAATCTGAACACTAGATTCATTAATGAAAGCATGAGATGTGAAAGCTGATACTATGCAGGATTATGTGACAAGCATTGCTTTTTACCTGTACAAAATTCAGTTTGGTCATCAGTGGAAACAGAGATCTTACCCTTAGCATAAAATTGTTTGGCATATGTCCATCTTGTCTTTTGACTCATCCTTGATATCATAATGAATGTTTGGGATAGGCATATTACTCAGATGTGTGGGTCTATAGACAGGAAATCAGGCATTCAGAAATAAAGCTGGTTACCATAGCTATCCAGGAAAAAAATACAACACTGTCTTTGCTGTACAAAAGAAAAATTCAATACTAGTGGCACGTGACATGTGACTACTATTATTATGACCCAATACTACTCACCCTTCATTTTCATCATCCTAGTCTATTCCAGGTCATTACAGTAATGGATACAACCGAATGGGTTTGCAATTTTCCCTCTTCTCTCATGACAACCAGCAGGATTCTCAATGACACATGCTTTGATCTGTTTGCTTTTAAATCTCTTAAGCAGGGCAGCTCTAGACAGCTTCCTCTCAGAAGATTTTATGATTCTAATAAATCTCATCATGAGTTCTATATTTATGCTTGTTTAGATCTATCAAAGTCAGGCTTCCTACTAGGGGCCACCTGGAAAGTTAAGGTCATCAGCTTTTTGTTATAGCCATTGGATTACTGTGATGCCTAGCAATAACAAAGTTTGACCTTGTAAAGTGATCAAAAGTTGTGGGTTACAATATAGGAATATTAATGTATATTCTGCCACAGTGTATCTTCTGTTGTCGTTTGTCTGGAATTAATATTAGTCACAATTAATTCCAAAGTGTTCTATACTGCTTGCATACAGTATAGTGAAAAAGAAGAGATGTCAAAATCAGAGAAATAAGATTCTTCTCTTATGAATTAACATACAAAATCTACACTTACTGCATCAGAATCAAGATGCAACATTTTAAAGAGATGAGTTGACAGGTCAGTTAGATGGTAGGACAGGTAAGAATTTGAGCAGGCATAAAAGAAAATCACAAAATAAACAACTGGCAATGTGTATTCAAACATTTTTAATGAGCGTCAGAAGCTGTTGGTTAACAAGCTGACATTAAACATTCAGATTATATAAATCACCTTACTAACTGCAATCTATCTATCTATCTATCTATCTATCTATCTATCTATCTATCTATCATCTAACATCTTTTGTTCTGGTTCCATGCTTCCAAAGTCATTTTCTGATCGTCATTGTCACATAGTACTCTCTATTGAGTCCTACACAGTCTGCCAGGCTGGTTGAAACATGATGATTTGCGTGATGATTGTAGTGCTCAATGAAAGGAAATAAAGAACATTTGGACTGTGTTCAGCAGTCACACGGGCTTGTACAATATGAGTCTGCTTTTGAGAGAAGAAACTTGTCTTTTCGCTGAGAGATTTCAGTTTCTGAGTCTACAAAGCTTAATGCCAGATTGTGATCATTATAATAATTTCTCCAAGGTATTGTCAACCTTCAAGACCTTTGAGGGAAAGTATGACAATCTTCTCAGACAATACTCTTCTCCAGTGCTGTGGCCTGAATGCTTTTCACTAGAAACTGTGGCAGCACTAACTGCATATTTTAAAACTGTAATTACAGTAAAAATGAGCAGAAGATGCATTGTTCCAGTTCCTTAATGGAAGGTGTCTGGTGAGACAATCATGACCTGTGCTTTGAAGTTATTTTCTGATATGTCTAACATTTACCCCAGGATATACTTGGTTATGCTTGATTTTTTGATAGTATGATGTCTTAGAGAACTTGTTCAGATGTTGTAAGAAACGTGTTCAGTACTTAGAGGCAGCATTTGGGATTTTTCCAGATCCTTTCTTACCCTTCCTTGCCCCTTCTCAGATCCAGTAGCATAGAGGGCACCCTGAAATATTATAGCTTTTACCCTATAAGGTTTTATCTTTTAGGGAGTTTTGCATTTTAGTTGGAGTTTAACAGACAGGAAAGCCTTCATGACTCAAGTGTATGAGTCTCAAATTGTAGAACTGCAGGTGAGTGGAACACGGTGCAGATCAGCCATGTTAGCAGTGTTCACAGAAGGTACTATTCCCTGTAAGCACTCTATACCAAGATGGTAGTCTCTTCAACAATATGGTAGGTGCCATGACAAAAACTGACTGGTAAGACTATGACAGCAATAGAAAAAGTGGTGTAACAGTGAGAGTCAGTGTACGATTGAAGCCTTTGTTCTCAGACCCCCAAGACCTCTGGAGAAGAGTGTCCGTATTAGTTTCAGAGGGCTGCCATCCCAAATGACCACACACTTGGCGGCTTAAGACAACAGAAATTTATTCTCTGACATTTGGTCTGTGGCCACATCACTCCACTTTCTGTCTCTGTCTTCATTCACATGCCTTCTGCGTGTCTGTCTTCTCCTGTGTGTTTGTCTTCTCCTCTGCACGTCTCTTTTAGGATGCTTGTAATTGGATTTAGATCCCATGTGGAGAATCCAGGACGATCTTTTTCACCTCAAAATTCTTAATTACATCTGCAAAGACTCTTGCAAATAAGGTGATATTCCCAGGTTCCAGGGATTCGAATATGGCCATATCTTTTGGGGACCCCCCATTCAGCCCATTACAACATCTACAACTTGTTGTGACAGTCACTGAGAAAGCCACTAAGGTAGCACGAGGTTCAGATCATGCCTATACGGCCAGTACTTTCTGATTACTCCAGTAGCTCTTGACGACTCCAGCTTGAATAACTAAGTCCACAGTTTCTTGGAGGTGAATGGCCAAGAACACCGGGCTTCCTTTAAGTAGACAACTACATGGTCACTGGATGTCTAGCCATACTGTGTTGATATGCCTTCTCAGTAGGTCAGGAAAGGAATGAGAGAAAGAAAAATGGGAAACACTATCTATTTTGTATCCTTATGAATTTTGCTTTCTGTAAGAACTGTAAGCAAAATAAATTCAGAAAGGAGAATGATAGGTGGTTTCCCAATTTTTAATGAACATTTTGTCTGAGTCTCAGTGACTAAAATTAGTAATTTTACGCCATAAATGTGGTATAACTTTTAAGCCTTAAATGTTTATGGTAAAAATTCCTATAATTTTGTGTAAGTTCCCTAATGCCTTTTCTCTGCCCCGCCCGACCCCACTGAGCATTCCATTCGCTCTCATCAGAGTAACTCTTCATTACATTGGTGTAGTCTCTCCCAAATTTTTGCACCTATTTAAGTAAATATAATACAAATATTAGTAACGCTTATTGTATTGAATAATTGATATGTATACAATGTTAGATATTTTCAGGGATTATGTTATTTACTTTTCACCACAAAACCTAAAAGACCTATCTATAAAGTACATTTCTACCAATGAAATCATTGGTCCAAACATATGTTAATTCTAAATATGAAAAGATATTTGTAAATTGGCCTCAAATTGTTTTACATACCCATGAACAGTCCGCCAGAGGAGGATCTGTTAATTTCTAATGATCATTCCCACCATCATTAGATATTATCTACTCTCATTTTTTATTAGTATATGTAAAATATATGTATTATTATTTCTTTTTCTTGTTTTATGAGGGAGTTCAGACATCTTTTTATTTTTATTCTCCATTTCTTGGTCCATTGTCTGTTCATATAATTTTCTGTTAAGCAAATTGGGATTGTAACTATTTTGTTGTTGATTTGTAATAACTTTTAGTATGTTTAGCTCTTTGCTTAACTGCTTCAAATATCTTTTCAGCCTATTTTTTCCTTTTGGTAGTAGTTTTTATGTAATATATAAATATTCTAAAAATTTTCATTGTGGCAAAAAACGTTTACCATCTTAAGCAGTTTTAAATGTACAGTTTAGTGTTAAGCATATTCACATTGCAGTGCAACAGATCCTCAGAACCTTTTCGTCTTGTAAAATGGAAACCCTGTACCCATTAAGCAACAACCACCCCCTTTTTCCCCCACCAGCCTGTGGTAACACCGCTCCATTCTCTATTTTTGTAAATATGACTGTGTTAAAGAGTTCATATAAGTGGAGTCATACAGTATTTGTCTTGTGTGTGATTAGTAGTTGATTTATTTTACTTAATAAAATGTCAATGGTCACTCGTGCTATAACTTATGACAGAATTTATTTCCTTTTAAGAGCTGAATAATAGTTCATTGTGTATGTTTATGTGTATGTGCCACATTTTCTTGGCCCATGCATCCATCAGTGGACATGTGGGTTGCTTCCACCTCTTGACTATTGTGAATAGTGCTGTTATGAATGTGGGTGCACAAATGTCTCTTTAAGACCCTGCTTTTAATTCTTCTGGGATATATACCTAAGTGCATGTTAAGATAGTTCTATTTTTAATATTTTAAGGAAATTTCATACTGTTTTCCATAGTGGTTTCCATAGTAGTTGTTTTCCATTTTACAATCCTGTCAACAGTACACAAGGGTTCCACTTTCTCCATATTCTTGTCAGTGCTTACGTGTGTGTGTGTGTGTGTGTGTGTGTGTGTGTGTGTTTTACAGTAGCTATCCTAATGGGTATGAAATGATATCTCATTGAGGTTTTGATTTGTATTTCTCTGATGATTAGTAATGTTGAGTAGCTTTTCATATTATTTTTAGCCATCTGCATATCATCTTTTGAGAAATATCTATTCGTTATTTACCCATTTTTGGTGAGTTATTCTTTTGTTTCTAAAATGTTTTGAATAGATCAAGGTTTAACAGTCATTCTCTCTGTGCTGTTTTTGTATTATGTTTAAGACATGACTCCATTTTAAACTTCTTAAATCTTCTTGTTACTTTACTACCATCCTAGTCCTTTTAAGGGCTCTCTTTATATTTAACTTTTGTCTGTCAGTAATTTGTTTTGATTATGAGGAATAAGGAAAAAGGTTTTGAGTTGTTTTAGCTTCCCCAACCCCACTTTGTAGAATAATCACTGATCATGTACTGAATTATAATATTTGGTCATTTTAAGTAGGCTTTGTTATTGAGTTCCACATTTGGCACACTTACTGGTGTAATGATTATTTGAGTATTAGTGCAATAGTATTGTGTAAGATTTTGTTTGCAGTGTCCTAAGTGGTAAACCTCAGCTATGAATATACATTGACTGAAATATGTTATTGTTCCCTTGATTAAGCCCTATTTCCTTTCAAAATGCATATTAACTATGTTTCCCACTTATTCTTTTTGGGAGGAGGAGTAAATACAAAGAAATGTTTCCAGTAATATGAGAGACCAATGTGAAAAAGTACTTCAGTATTATAGAATGAATATTTTTGCAAATGCAAGATGATGATAGAAGTCTCAGATAAGGAATACTGATGTCTGTTTCAGGACATTATCTAAGTGTGTTCCTTGGGCTAAGTTTAGAATGCCTGATTACTGCACACCTGATATGAAAATATAAAACCCTTGTGCCTACATGAAATAATGCTTACCATATTGAGGTACAGATAAAAGAAGTTACAGAATTAGGGTTGTTCAAAGCCTGGTTTACTACATATTTATTGGCTATAAAATGGAGTAAATCTCATAATCCTTCTGAGCATTGTTTTTCCCATTTGTGAAATGGGAATAAATAACATGCATGAATAGTTTAGAATGGTTGTCTATGTGTCTAAACGTGATAATTAGTGGGATGTGTACTTTATAAAACATTACATGCAAAAAACATGACTAGGCACTCCCATCACTTTGGGAGGCCAACACAGGTGGATCACCTGAGGTCAGGAGTTCAAGACCAGGCTGACTAACATGTTGAAATATCATCTCTACTAAAAATACAAAAATTAGCCGAGCATTGTAGTGCATGCCTGTAATCCCAGCTACTCAGGGGGCCGAGGCAGGAGAATCGCTTGAACCTGGGAGGCGGAGGTTGCAGTGAGCCAAGCATGCACCATTGCACTCCAGGCTGGGAAACAAGAGCAAAACTCCATCTCAAAAAAAGAAAACAAAAAAAGATGATGATGATGATGATGATAATTGTTACCAGTAACAACAGTAATAAGGATGAGAGAAGATCCTTCTAGTGCAAACCATTCTCAACAATAGTTTGCTCCAGTAGGGCCAGACAGTAGGGCCAGACTCCTGATCCCTATGTTGTATAGAAGCCCATTCAGATTATGAATTCATTTGAAGCATTTTAAAACCCAAGAGGCTACTAGAAATTTACAATTAAACTTAGATGACATAGAGTTAGAAAAAATTTCCCTAGCCAGGTTTTTCGTCTCCTAGTTTCTTCTGTATTTTACTAACAGAAGGTTTAGTTATAACTACTTGAACAGTGTAATTTCAGGTTGATTGAAAGAGAAGAACCTGGATATGTAAAGATGAATATTTGGGACATGTAGTCAGCAGCTTTTGTGTTACTAATGAAAAGTTTTTCATATCTTGTGATTTGAAAGAGGAAAATCAAGATTTTTGGGAGAAAATATGTGAAATTTTAAACAAATATATGGCAACTTTATATAGCCAGAGTTAATTCTTCTTTTTCAGTAAATTGTATTGCTCCGAAACACCAAAATGTAGAGCACTTATTATTAGACACACTCATTAGATTTCTTTTCTTTTGAATAGAAACTGCAAGAATTTTTTAAAAAGTAAGCTTATTGACTGGACAAAGAATTTTAAAGAGTGAAAAGACAAGGCAAGGCAAGTCCTGGTGTATTTCAGCTGTGTAGTGACATAGAGGAAGAAATGACCTTTCAGAGATCATCTTAAGTTTTGACTAGATGATAAAACTGAGGTTCAGAGTGGCACAGAGAAGTGCCCAAGGCCACATATTCAGGAAATTGTGGGACATAGACACAAATTGTTTGATGTAGTTCAGTGGTCAATTTAGTCTGACCCAGAGACTTTGGGGATAGGGATGGAAGGAGATGGAGAAGAACTTGTCATTCAGTATCTCTGCTCAGTGGCCTCTTGAGGTTTTGTTTGTTTGTTTTTGTCTCTCTCGTATTTTTCTGTTGTTTTGATCCTGGATTTGGAGTACAAAGAGACCATGCCATTTTCCATAATGCCTACCTGCCTTTGACTTACACTGGGTACATTGAATACAAGAAGTAGTTATGTAGAGATGAGTTAACAGAGAAATTTACTGTAAATCTAGACCCTAATTGTTCCTCCTCTGCTACTAGCTAGCTGAGTGATCACAGGCAACTTACTTAAATCCTGATAGATTCAGTTTCCTCTCATTTAAAAGGATAGTGTTGGGTAATTGATTTGTAAAGCCCTCTTGAGTGCAAAGTGCTGTGCTCGCCCCTCTTTACCTGAATAATTCCTAAGGTTGCTGAAGCATCAATATCTCTTGGTTCTTAGCTACTGATTGTATATTTCCCCCAAACATGAAAGAAAAGGAAATCCCAAATTTAATCCCACTACTGGGATTATTTCTATTTTCATTCATGCATCTTTGTATCATTAATTCTGTAGTCTTATATAAAATCTTTAATTAAAAAAATTGAGTAATGGTACAAGAAAAGCAAACTGCCTATAAATTCCATGTAATTGTGCCCCTATTGACAAGGTGTAAATGTGTTAATAATTTACAAGTTTATGAGTATAGATTATTGCTCAAAGTAGTGAAAATAATTCTTGTAATCCATTATCCTTTTCCACACTTTTTTTTCCCTTTTAGAACAAAAATAACAGCAAGAAAAAAAAATGGATGACTGTTCTAGTACATCAGGGAAGTAGACTATTTGGTCATTATCAAAAATATTTTGAATATGTGAGCACTTTATAAAACAAAGAATAAACAATAGAAAATGATTAGAAAGTCCAGACTGTTAATAATTTTTTGCACTTAACACAGTAAGTGGGCCCACAGACATTAAGGTACTAAATGAATTTATTATTCAGTTTCAGGACACCAGCAGTAATAAAGTATTTTCTACTTTTATAAATAACTCATATAGAACGTTTGTCTAGTGATACTCTCTTATGTTAGAATGTGTAAAGAAAATATTTTACAATGCAATTAGATAGAGCGATTAGGATTCAAACTTTCAACTTCCAATGAGACTTTTAATGCTTAATCTTTAAAAATAATAAAATGAGATTTGTATTTCCATTATTACATATCATCCTATATTATTCTATAAACTTCTATAACATGATTTTATATTCCTACTCTTTATTCAGCCATTCTCTTCATATTGGATATTTGGCTGTTCTAATTATTTTAAGATAGACATCCTTGAAGATCAGTCCTGGATTGGTGTGTTAAGATGCATATCAGAAATATGATATATAAAGAACATTTTAAAGGCAACATTGTGTTCTGCTTTTCAGAAAATGTTAGCAGTGTGCTTGTAGTGTATTACACTGCTGTGTCACTGCATCATCTCAAATATTGAGTTTTACAGTTAAGTATTTGCAAAATTGTTAAAGTCTAATCTATTTCAATTGATTAACATTGAGGCTACAATTTTTTTTGTATGTGTATAGGAATATTCTATTGTGAATTGTACATTAGCATCTTATTGGCACATTAGTCTTTCCTTTTTTTTTTTTTTTTTTTTTTTTTTTTTTTTTTTTTTTTTTT
>NW_022436941.1:78593624-78676385 GCF_009761245.1 Sapajus apella
AGCTACTCAGGAGGCTGAGGCAGGAGGATTGCTTGAGCCCAGAGGTTCAAGGCCAGCCTGGGCAACAAGTGAGACCCCCATCTCTCAAAAAAGAAAATGGTGTTGGGTTAATTGGATAGCCATCAGCAAAAATTACATTTGACCTCTACCTCATACCATACACAAAAATAAACTCCAAGTGGATTGTGGATGGAACTGTGAAACCTAAAGCAATAAATCTTCATGCCTTTGAAGATATTCTAGAAACTTTTTGCCAGAGTGATATCCAAGGTCTATTTCCCTACCCATGTGACCAGCTTTGGAATGAAGCAAACACTGGACATATTTGAAATGGTTCAAATGAACCCCAAAGTCTCTTTTCACTTCTCTACAAGAACTTTTGCAAATAGGAAAAGGTTCACAGTTCACAGTGTCTTTCCACCCGAGGAGAGACTAGGTCTTCACAGTTAGTGATTCCCCAAAGCTCTTTTTTTTGAGACAGAGTCACTCTGTTGCCCAGGCTGAAGTACAGTGGTGCAATCTTGGCTCACTGCAACCTCTGCCTTTTGGGTTCAAGTGATCCTCCCATCTCAGCCTCCTGAGCATCTGAGACTACAGGTGTGCACCACCACGCCCGGCTAATTTTTGTATTTTTAGTATAAACGGGGTTTCCCATGTTGCCTAGGCTAATCTCGAATTCCTGACCTCAGGTGATCTATCTGCCGTGGCCTCCCAAAGTGCTTGGATTACAGTTGTGAGCCGCTGTGTGCAGCCCTTTCTCCATCATACTTTTTGCAAAAATATTTTTCTCAGTTTGTTACTTGCCGTCTAATTTATTACATTGCTTTTTGATACCGGACTATAAGCAAAATAATCACTTTTCTTTTGGAAAATTTAATCTGTGACTTTCATACATATAACAGCTTTCCTCACCTTCAGATTAACATTCACCTTTTTTTTTCTAATTTTTTAAAAAACTTTGTTTTTAATCACTGTGAAAATAGTTGAAAGATGATACTAAGATAAATATTTGCGTAAAGCTCTACCATTTCGATACAGATAGAAAAGTATAAAAAACAAATCACTAAGAAGCATGCATAGCATTTAGAATGAACATGAATAATATGTATTATTTTATAAATTATAGAATATAATAATAAATTTTAAATATACCCTCAAGTATAGAAACATATTTTATACTATTATGACTATTATGTTAAAATATTAAATATTTTAGTGATATAAAAATAGATGATAGTGTAGCCAATTATATACATCAAAGCATTCAAGCCATATAACATTAAAGATAAAACTAGAGCCCCTAGTGTACCCTTCCCCAGTTTGTCACCTTCCCTTCCTACCCAGAGGTAACTACTATTACGTGTGTGAGCCACCGCGCCCGGCTTGAGCATGTTCTTACATAGGTGTGTATTCAAAACTGACAGTTCCTTTTTCCACTTTGGAAAACAAATAATTATAACTTTCACCCCCATTATTGCATTTTATATGTTTTACTAATACATTTTTTACAGTGAACAAATATTACACCACTTTTCTCTCTGCTGTTCATGGAGATTGGAACTTTTTTTCTTCAAAATTTGTCATTCTTATATTGTATTGCCCCACACTCTGCAAATCTAACAACAGAATACATTGTGTAACAAATGCGATGTTTTGCACAAATATGTCTGCTTATGTATGCTGTTGCATGTATCACTCAGCGTTGCGTGTATTGCTGATCATTGCATGTATCACTCAGCCTGTCTATAAAAAATTGAGACATTTATTTAAATAATCATTATCCTGCAGTCTATGCATGTTTATGTATATGGATATTTGAGGCAAAATATGCCATAGAAACAGTATCTCTTGCTGACTGAATTTTAAAGCATTCTAGCATCAGTAGCAAGTAACATAATAAATCTTTGACATATAATATGAACTGGTAGCAAAATAAGGCTCTGCGTATTTTCTGTTGAAAAGCAAATGTGTTTTGAGAAATATAGCTCTAATGCTGCCTTTGTAAAACTAGGAAGTCAAAGGACAAGTAATATTTTGGTTCTATATATTATGTTGATTATGTATAGTATGTATGTGAATGTGCATAACTAGCTATCTATATGGATTCATGTATGTACATATATCCATTATGAAAATGGCAAAAATCCAGCTAATGATTTAAACATTGGGCCAATAGTAATATATAAAAATAAATTTTAAAGATTCAGATATTTGAAAATATATAAATGGACTCATTTTTAATTTTCATCTGGACACTTGAAATTTTGTAGATAAGACTAATAATATGCTTTATTATGAGAATTTGTTAAGTTTAATGAAATATTATTTCTTACATCTGTGAAGTTGTTTTTCACAATACCGTGGCCTATTAGGGTGCTAAGAAATTATGTATGTCAACCCTTTCATTATACAAATATTGAAAATGATCGATTAAGGAACTTGCCCAGGTCAAAATATATCTTTTTCAAATATCATGGCTGATTCTAGGTGAAAATTTCAGGAGTCTGTTCAATATGCATTTATTACCCTACTATAAACAAAGCAAGAGACTTAAATACATACCTAAAGGCATTTTGTAATATACCAGAAACTATACTAAACCAAGAAGCGTCATAAAATAACATTTTAACATTTTTAAACACAGATTCTTCCAAATGCCCTCACTTCCAAGAATGCGACTTTACAAGCCTAGGTTTTATGTTATGTCATCAAAGTCATTGTGCTGAATTAAACAATAGTGCTATAATTGTTATTGTATAAATGCAGAATTACTAAAGAGAATTTCAAAGAGTATAACAATATTAAATCATTTCCTTAGTAATTTCTCATTGCTATGAAAAAATCTGTAACTTAATACATTTATATTCATTTTTCATATTATGCATGTATTATATTTTAAAATGTTTATTAACAGGTAATTTTCTGATTACCAAAGTAACACTTTGTATTAAATGTTTGAAGGCTGCCTCCAGGAAAGCACAAAGAAGAAAATTTTAAAACAATTATAATCCTACCTTTGAAATAATTACTCTCCAAATGTTAGATATTTGAAATGTTTCCAGGTGTTTGCTGATATACTTAATGCTGCTGTGAACATCTTTGTGCACGTACCATTTAACTTCTGTGGAACTGATTGCTTCTTTCATGATTTCTGCTATATTTTGTCAATTATTTTCAAAGGAATTTACAGAGTCCCAGAATATTATGTTATTTTAGCTATATTGAATATAGCAGTTTTCTCAAAATATTTTCTCTTTATATATTGTGAAATACTATCTCAATATTGTTTTCCATTTATATGTTTACCCTTTATATTTCCATTTGCCTGAATTCTCTGCTGGACTCTTTCAACGTCTACCTGATGAATCAATGTTTATCTGTTGGTTTGTTTTCTTATACGTGAATTTTATTTCTTTTTGTCACATAAATTTGACTTTTTATTTTAAGCAACTATTTCCAGCTCTTTTGCTTTTTGTTTTTTAAATTTTTATTGTAAAGAAATTTTGTTTTGGCCAGGCATGGTGTGGCTCACACCTGTAATCCCAGAACTTTGGGAGGCCAAGGAGAGCGGATCTTTTGAGGTCAGGAGTTGAAGACCAGCCTGACCAACATGGTGAAACCCCATCTCTACTAAAAATATTTTAAAAATCAGCTGCGCGTGGTGGTACACGCCTGTAAGCTCAGCTACTGGGGAGGCTGAGGCAGGAGAGTCATTTGAACTGGGGAGTTGGAGCTTTCAGTGAGCGAAGATTGTGTCACTGCACTCCAGCCTGGGCCACAAAGTGAGATTCCGTCTCAAAACAAAGTAGTTTTGTTTTCTATGATAGATATTTTGCTTATTATGCTTGCTTTTCATATTTGTGAAAACTAAATCTATTCCATTTGAAATATATTTTGGTGAATAATACAAGATATGTAATCTCAATGTTATTTATAAAATGCACCATTCTCACTTTCTTATTCTGTAAAGCTTCTTTAACTTCTGAGATTGATATATTGAAGAGTCCTATTCCAATGACTTAAAAAATTGAGGCAAAATGATCCCCCTCAAGTGTACATCTAATAACTTGTTTGATGGTACTTCAAGGCAGTTGATGAATAATTTAGAACTCAAACTTTGGGCTGCAGATTCCCTGAACATAGTTAATAAAAAAACAAAATATTTCCTTCAATTACATTCTCTGACATTAGTAATAATTCCTTTACATTCATGTCAAGTCTAAACTCCCAATCTGCTTATGTACAAAGATTCACAGCTTTAAGATTTATGTTTTGTAACTGCAACATCACTCTATGATAAATTAATAGGATTCTGTACTCAATTATTCCATTGGCATTCAAGTGAATAATTTTGTACAAAACTCCTTCAGAAGACACGGCCTACTGGAGGGTCCTGTCCTTAAAACAAATATACTATGTTTTCACATTCACATTTCACTATTCACTTTAAAACAAATATACTATGAGCAATGGATAAATGTAATATTTTTCTGAGTAGAAGAAACATAAAACTTCAATATAGGAATAAAGGAGTCTATAAGCACAGTGCTTATGAAAGTACGTAATTCCTAGTAAGGCTTGCATTCATGAGCACATCATGAGGTATGCTCTCTCTGGGAATATGTAGAGCTAGTTTGAAATTCAGGGACATTACAGCCTAGACCTCCACAAGCCTTTGCACGTGATTGGACTCACTCAGGTTAATCTCTGAACAAGCTGTAGAAAGCTTTTTTCATCTTTTCCTCACGTATTTCCAAACTCTTCTTTTTACTGTGTTTTGTTATCTGTGACCTTTCTTTACAAAAGGAAAAGAGAGAGAATTTTTTTTTAAGTCCAAGACATATCCTATGAAATTGAAATGATTTAATATGTGGAGTAATCTTGATATCTTTTACTTCTCGATGGTTCTCTCTTATCTATCTAGAAAATATCTGAACAAAAAAACCCCACTTTGTTTATAAGATATTAGATTATTTGTACATTTTCACATTCCAGGGCCACAAGGAGACCACAGAGACAAAAATCAAAACATCTTTTTTTCTTTATAGGCATGTCTCAGCAGTGCAGCACTGTAATGTCTCTTACATGAAGGAATTTAATTCTAGTGTAAATTCTTTGGATAAACAGAATAAGGAGATGGAAGAGTTGTGTGAGTTATAACTATATATAATTTCCTGTATATATTTGAAAAATTCAACATGAGATATTGAATCTACTTCAGTCTGTTGCTGTGAATAGAACATACTGTGTTTCATTCTATTGATTCTTTTCTTAAACTGTCAGCCATGGTTTGAGCATAGTTTAAGAAAAAAAAAAAAAAAAGAATGCTTTAAATAAAACCAGTACCTGCATTGGAGGGCGCAAATGTATACATGCGAGTGTATGTGTGATTGGGTGTGCATGTAATCTGAGGATTATAGCCCTGTATCTGTTTCTGGGAGAATTTTTTTCCACCAAACCATGAAATTGAAAGGTGATTCTGATAACCTATTTCACTAGGCTCAAACTCAGGTTTACTCTTGAGTTACCATTAGCTCAAGCTCAAGTTTACTCTTTCAGTAATAATCAAGAAGTAGTTGTCAATAATGCTCTCATTGAAAATAATTATTTCAGCATTTAAAAAATAATAAAATTGGTAGTTTCTAACATATGCTTAATATTTATGCATAAAAGTTAAATAATTAAGAAATTAAAGACTGTGAAGAAGAAGAAAAGAAAGAGGAAGGAAAAGATGGTGATATGGATGCTATTTCCATTCACAAAAAACAAAATTAATGATTAGGAGTACGTTGACAATTCAATTTTTTTTAATCTTGGTAAAATAGTTATTTTAATTACATACTTACCAGATTACTTAAAGTGACATTTTAACTCTGTTTCCCACAGCAGATAACATCCTAATCCATGTAATGAGAAGTAGAAAAAGCAGAAGAAATCAAATCCTAACACTTTCCAAGCTTCCTTCTCTTTTCTTAGATTATAATTAATGTACATCCTTATTGGGGTGTGGGAGACCTTGGAACTTATTTGTTTTCTCTCCATGACTGACTTGTTAAAAGAACCTAAACTCTTCACTGAGCCCTTTAAAATCCTGGTTTTATCCTGTCTGTCCAGGATTTTATCTTACCTTTTGCATGTATCCCAACTCAAAAGGATTACTTTTCGAAACTTCCATTGCCCTTGGATTTTGACCTTCTATATGATTGAAATTCTCTCTTTTTAATATCACCACCAATCAAAATTCATCCCTCAAGGCGTCACCCAATTATTTCAAACTCTAAATACTGATCAACTATGTGGCGCTGACCTTTTCATCCTGTAAAGAACTGTTATTTTCCCCTTAAGGGATTTGCCACATGAAAACTTTGCAAACAAAGACAGTGTCTTATTCATTTTGAATTCTCCATTGTGCAATTTGTAGCTTACTGTCATACAGAACATTATTTATCATATTTAAAGGCTGAATAAATCATTAAATGGATACCATCACTGGGCTCACGGAATTGATTTGCTTAACTCAAATCCATATAGAAGTCACTTAATAAATATTAAATGCAGTCAATTCTCAATTATTCATGGGGATATTATTTACAATTTATGATGTGTCCCTAAAGGTCATATTTACATAATGAATGATTCTGCCTATTTCATTGACATGAATAGGTTCATGGTATGTGTCCATCCCACGGGGATTAGAAGTGAAGCCTTTTTAAACAGATTTCATTATTTAATTACCTCCAGTTTTTCGTTTACCATGTTTTTCAGAAGGCAAGGTTTTGCTTTTAGCTGTCTTGTCTAAATCTGAAAGCTGATACTGATCATTTCCATTTAACAAGGAAAGATAGAAAGGGCTGGTCAGGGGACTGGGATGCAAAAGGTCAAGAGTTTTCCATTCCTCCTTCCATCAGATCTTCATAGTGGAGTTTTGTTAATTTATGCATTTAGTTGTTCAGTGGGCCAAAAAAAAAACTTGCTGATGAAAACAAACTCCCTTTGGTAGGGAGGAAATTCTGTCTCTTTGTTTTCTCTCTCTTGCTGTCTCTCTTTGTGTGAGTGTACGTGTGTGAGTGCATGTTTATATGAGTATATATCTCCTGACATTTGAAATACACTGTGCAACTTAACAATAGCGTAATAAAATATAGCTTTTTATAAAAGATGGAAGCATAGATCAATGTGCAAGTTTTCAGAGGACAGGTTAGTTTGCTTTATCTTTAATCCTTAGGTAGAGGAAGAAGAAAGTGAATTTTATTGAAATTCACACTGTACAGTGAATTATAAGTGAATTATAGGGAATGCATAGATATAATTAAATCATCATTATTATTTTGAAATTAACAAGACAAATGCCAAATAGGAATTATTTGCTTTTTCATTAGGAGCTGCAATGATGTTTGCATAGCAGTGATCTCGCTAGACAGATTTTAGAAATTGTCAGCAATTTTGTTTAGTCTGTCAGCATTTGCAGTGGCAATGATTGAGATTTACTTGACACATTCACACTGGATAAAACCTTTTGTGTACATTAGCGTGCCAACTGGTGTCCATGAAATACAAGAAAAACTTTCAATTATAATGCATTTTACACCAAATTAATGAATAGTTTAGGAAGCGAAGCAAGAACTGACTTAGCTGACTTACAAATATCTGCTTTTTTGCAGTTTCTAGGGTAGGTAATTTATGCATATTTACTTTAAAAAGTACTTTGTAAGCAAAGACATGACTGAAGGCAATATTAACTCCAACAAAAGCTAAATTAACGTGCCTCAATGTAATAAGCTTAGGAAGAAGGCAGTTGCTTAAAATATTGTAGTCTGGCACCAACTCCTTCAAAATGGCCATGTTTTGAAAGTATTGCAAGTGTGCTAAAAAGTCTTTATTGCAAAATCATTAGAAGGTCTTTTTTTTTTTTTTAAATCAGTTAGGAATGCATCCAGCTGTAAGCAATAGAAAACTAACAATGGTTTAATCATCTAAGGGTTTGTTTGTCTTGGGGAAAAGGATATCAGGAGGTAGCAAACCAGGGATAGTAAAGTGATTCTATGATATCCTCAAATACATGGTTTCCTTTTATTCTTTTTTCTGTGCCTGCCATCCTCAGCATATGGGCCTGTCTTGTGCTTGTCACCTCATGATCATTGGTGATAGATACTGCTCCTACAGCACTGTCTCCTCATTCCAAGCAGGGTAAAGAAGAGAAATGGAAAGGAGGCAGGAAGGGATGTTGTCTGTATCAGGGAAACAGGGATTTCCTAGGAGTCCTCAGTATATTGTAAACCCAGCTACCTTGCCCCTCTCTGACAACCTGTTCTTTGACAAGAACAACATTATATACTTGTCCCTACCTTCAAGGGAGGCTGGGGAGCCTGTGTTTTTAACTAAGCATATTATTGGGTGATTAACATTAGGATTATATAAATAAGAATGAAAGAGAGAATGAATACTGTATATACAGTCAGCAGTATCAACCACAGTCTTATAGTTCAGTGAACACAACTAAATTTGGTGGATTAGAAAAGCAATTAGTTGGTGAGATATAAAAAGCAATATAACATAAGGCTTTTCAAATAAAAAAAATCAGATTATACTATGTGTATACAATTAGGTTAGCAGTATAATAACATAAATACACTAAATTCGGATTAATGAAAAGTTTTGCATTTTTTGCACTATCACGACCTCCTCTTACTAAAATAGAAAAATGGTCTGGTGTAAGTCACACAAAGTCTATGGGGCACGTGACTACAATAATTGACCTGCAACCTCTGATCTTTAACGTGATGCTGTGTTATCAAGCAATGTGGAGATTAAACTCTGGAAGCCACAGAAAATGCCAAATGGACACATGTTGTGATTATTTATAGCTGATCCAAAAATGAAAGGGGAGAATGAGGAAACTGATTAATGATAGTTCCCAATCCTGTTTTGATCTGAAATCGCTTGTTAAATGAATCTCGTTGTCAGAGAAAGTTTTAAATAATAAATATCTCTACTATTCCATGCATATGTGAGTCTGAAAATAAAAGGTTATAATTAAACTGACTACATTTTAAAGCTTAAAAATCAATGTGTCAATCTCAGTAGCTAATACTAATAAAAGAAATAAGTGCATTCTAGTTTTTTTTAATTACCCTGGCTTGGAAGCTGAAACATGTTTTGTACACAGCTGTAATGTTATTTCAATTTAACCTGGTTTTCCTCAGGTTAGTATCTACGAAGCTTTGCACATATTAGAACATACCTGCTTCTCCCTTGGTTTCTTTCTCGGTGATAGAGGATTTGACTTCTTCTTCCCTACTCCAGCTCACACATTCCTGCAGTTTTCTGGCTTGGAACAAGTTATATTACTAGGCCTGCAGTATCATTTAGATTGAGAAGTATTGTGATCTGCTCATTCCAGAGTCTATGGAGTGCCTGTACCTGTCACTGTTGTGCTAAATGCCAGGAGTGTCACTGTTGTCCGAAGCTCCAGGTGTGTAATGATGATGGATTTCTGGTCCTAATCATCTGAGGACTTGCAATTTGGCTTCTTTTATGTGGCTTTTTTCGGTACAGTTGTGTACAAAAGACTGCATTTTCAAGGTGTCTGAACTTTGACTTGGTTTCAGAAGGCGTAATACGTTGGTTTCATGATTACAACCCATGCCCGAAAAGTTAAGAGTGGTAATTTTAATTAATTTGTACACGGCATAAAATCTAATGTTTTATATCTCTTATCTAAAGGAGTAAAATTTCTTGTCATTAAGTTTACTTCTGTTTATGCTTGCAAGGTAACTGTTTTTCCTCCATTGAGAACCTGATCATTTTACCCCATCATGTATAAATGGGTACATGGTTTCTATGCATTATCAAATATTATTCAGTTTTACCCATGGCAGGCCATGAATAGTCTGGGAATCTTGCAAAGCATCTTTTGGTTATTCCATAGGGTGGCTTTTCATTTTATACAGCAACCCTTTTATTTTCTACCCCTAGTCTACCTGCCAACCGTCCCTTCTCACAAAGGAAAGAAATCTAAGGCACAGTCTCTTTGCTAAACCTGATAGTTTATATGTTGAAACATTCATGCATTGTTTTGCTAAGATATCTCTCCACCTCTCCATCAGGGATAAGGATGTGGATGTATGCAGGGCGAAGAGGACAAAGAACCCTACTCTACCACACATAATCATAATCATTTACAAATTTTACTTTGGAGCCCCAAAATATAATACCAGTGTATATAATTTAGGGTAAGCGAATGCTTCCAACAAAAATATTTAATGGCTCAAACACAAGAGAAGATCATTCTTGCCCTCCTCTGTTTAATTATTCAGGGACTCAGGATAGTGGAAGCTTTGCCATCTTTCATACATGGCTTCCAGAGTTGACTTTAGAGACATCTCTAGTCAGATAGCTAAAAGAGAAAAGGAGCACAGAGGAATCTGGACAGAATTCCATCCTATAGTGCAAGAGGGGCTGGGAAGTGAAATCTAGCCAGGTGTCCAAACAGAAAAAGCTTTTGATGAGCAATTATCACTGTAATTTATTTTAGGGTGGCAAAGGAACTAAAAGTCTTATTGGAAGTGTTAGAAATGGAGCCAGATCTTTTGACAAGTCCATGTTTTCATCAAACATACAGATTGTTTTAAGAAGTGTATCAATTTTCAGAATTTCGAGTACTTACAAAGTAGACATGGCATTAGAAAACTAACCTAAATTAAAGTTGTACTCTAAAACTAGATCATAATAGAATGAGATAGATTATGTGTGTGTATATATATATATATACACACACACATATATACATACATACATATATATATACATACATACATATATATATCATATGTATTTGAGAGGGAATCTCACTCTCTGTCACCCGGGCTGGAGTATAGTGGGATGATCTTGGCTCACTGCAACCTCCACCTCCAGGGTTCAAGTGATTCTCCTGCCTCAGCCCCATGAGTAGCTGGGATTACAGGTGCCTGCCACCATGTCCACCTAATTTTTGTATTTTTAGTAGATACGGGAGTCTCATCATGTTGGCTAGGCTGGTCTTGAACTCCTGACCTCAGATGATCCACCTGCATCTGCCTCCGAAAGATATAGATTATTCTAACGTAACTTTTAAGTGATTCTTACAAGTATTTTTCCAAGATTAGTGTTGGTATATTTTTTTCTAAAAAAAACAAATTTCCTTTTCTAAAGGAAGCAATGCCTTCAATGGGACATGCCGTAGATCTGAAAAGTGCCTTGTGCTTTTAAGTACAGTACTTATTCAATATCAGATCTGTTCTAAATCTCATTCTAATCTCATTTTCTTTCCCAAACTTCTTAGCTGCTTTCTAGATGTAGAAGAAACATCAAGTTGTTATCATATTGGAAACTGCTAGGTACTTATCCTGGCAACTGATTTATTTATTTTAGGTATTAATTTTTCTATGTAACTTTGTGTTGTAGCATACTGCCTGTGCAGAAAATTATACCAATCATAAATATAGTTTAGGAAATTTCATGCTCATGTAGCCAGATCTCCAATCAAAAGACAGAACATGATAAGTCCCCGTACCCCAAATGCAGCTCCCATCCTCTTCTCTCCCAGTTACTTCTCCTTCCTTCAAGGGTCATCATTATCCTTCTTTCTGACAGCACACAGGAGCTGGACCTCTTTTTGTTCTCCATATAAATGGAGTCATGCAATTTGTACTTTTAAAAAGCAACTTCTTTCTTTTGTTCAACATTAATTTGTGCAGTCATCATATTCCATTGTGGGAATAAATTACAATTTACTTATTCATTCTAATGTTGTTGGACATTTGGACAGTTGACAGCATTGGGGCTATTACAGATACTTCTGCCATAAATATTCTATCATGTTTTTGGTTAAAACATGTACATATTTCTGTTAAGTATGGATCTAGGAGTAGAATTCCTGGTTTATAAGGTATGGATAAATTCAGCTTTAATAGACTCTGCCAGTTTTCCATAAAGGTGGTATCAATACCCTTAAAGATTCATTTTTAACTTAAAAAAATAGAGGTAAAATTTTGCATAAAGTGGAAGTTAACTCTTATTTTTCCTTTTCAGACTTGTAACTTCTTTTCTCAATGGTAATTTTCCTGCAAGGACATTACAGACTTTCTCCAAACAAAATGTGATGAGAACAACTAATTAATGATCCTTATACACTTTCTGTTTTCTAAGTATTATAGATGTCGGTTTAAAAAAATAGTAATTTTGTATCAGTGATTTTCCTGTATTCATTTTGAACTATACTACAATAACCTCCCAAATGATCTGGCTTGTGATATTCTTTTCTTCTTCAATTCCGTCTGCATTATAATAATGATCTGGAAATGCATTAATTACCATTCGATGCCATTTCTTCTTCCTAGATATTTGATTATGCTTTTTTCTGTTTTCTCCGGATTTATCATTTTTCCTGTGTCTTTTGTAAAATGTTGTAATTGAAGTTATTCCATTATTAATTGAATTGTGACTCATTTACCTGAAGAATTGCTTCTTTTGTGCTTTTCTTGTTAAAATTGTAACTGCGTAGTGTATCTACTACAAATTTTTTAATGTCCAAATACTCCTCATTTCACTTTTATTATATAACTAGAATTAAATATAGCTAGAATTATATAGGAAAACAACAAAAAATTCAGATGTATATATATCTCTCTGAATAATATAAATATTGGCAGGCCAATATTGGGTTTTCTAGACCTACTTTCATAGGCATTTTCTTAGTATGAAGATAATTAAAATATACCAAGTGAAAATAAGTACTCAAGTCACTATATTAGTAGTTCCACTAATGAAACTATAGACCTGATCTGTTTCTGGACTTTGCAATTTTAAATACTGATTTTTGGAATGTGGTGACTTAGGCTGCCTACTTTTCGTTTGCCAAGTGAACTAATTTTTGAAAAGATCCTATACTATACATTTATCCTTTGATGAATTCATGGATATTATAAATTTTTAAAATGGCAAAGATCATGTCAGAATAATGAATAGTGCTTCAAATTTGATAAACGTAGCTTAATCACAAATATCCGAAACTGTTTCTGCTGGACTTGGACAGACTTTCTCAAGGAGAAACTTTAGTGTTTCAGAACCACTGGAGTAGATGCTATATTAAGCATTCAGGCTCTTTCACCTTTAACTTTATAAAGCTAAATGTAGTCAACAAATGAATTGGAAAGGCATATTAGTAAAATCTATCCAGTCTAGGCAGGCCTATGTGTCAGGCCAAGATGCTTCCTAGAATTAATCTACTCAGAAGAATCCCTCTTTCTTTCTTATTCTCTAAAGATAGGGTGTCACAAGTTTTTCATAAATGTAAAGTTAATAAACCATGGCATTTGTGAAACTATTACAATCGTCTTGGGTTGTGTAGAGATAGGATGACATTTTCCGAGGAAATTCTCTAAACACTTTCACATTAATAACATCTGGGAACCATGAATATTCTAAGCATAGGAAGTGGCTCTCATATAAAAATAAAGTATTTTTTATTTTCACATTTTATATGAAATAACATACATACTTGTAACAACTGAGAGTCCCTGATCAAATTAGGAAATCTGCAGCCATTTATTTTAATCCTGCTCTACCAAAGTTGGATTGGGAGACAAATTACACACAAATCATTAGTTACATTTCATAACTGTAGAGGATGTGCAGATGGCAAATATTCAAACCCAATTTTTTGTACTATACTGTGCTGCATTAGTCACAGGAAACCTGTTTTCCTTTTAAATTATTAATAATTAAAAATCATGACTAATTATTTAGGTAGGACAGCAGGCAAGCCATTAAGGGAATACAGCTGCATAATAACACCAAGAGTGTTGTGTCCATCTGAGCTGCCACATGGAGAAAGAGCAGCTGGTGTTGCCCCACCAAATTCACTTGAAAGCTTCTTATGACTAAACGTTTGAATAACTTGAAAGGAGAGAGAAGGAAAGAACAACGTCAGGGTAGAATGGTTTTTTTTTGTTTGTTTGTTTGAGCCTCCCAGGAGAAACTCCCTGCAGAGATCTGATTAATTTTTAAATCAAACCAAAGACCTTTCAGATTATATTGGAGGGCTGAATTGGAAGTTAAGATTGTATAAGTTGTATATGTTTATGTTCTTTTGTATTATATTATGTTCTCTTTTTTATTATGTTCATATTAGCATGAACTTTAGAGTTGGGATAAATCAGAGCTCAAGTCTTAATGTCATCTCTTCCAAACTGTGTGACCTGGGAAAGACATTTAACGTGCCTATGCCTCAATTTCCTCATCTATCAAATGGAAACAGTATGTTTACTGACTACAAAAGTACAATAAGACCCACAAAATCGATTGCTATTGTGTGATAGTACAACAGGTACTGAACTGTGAAGAGAAAGTAAAAAGAAGACGAGATGCAAAGATCCTATTTCAATGAAGCCAATGGTAGTCTTTCAAATTGCTGTTCTTTCTTATTTCTCTTCTTTCCAATAATAGTAATTATTCCTACTGTCTACCAAGTATTGAGAGCCTGTCATCAGTCAGACACAGGGCATGCATTGAGAAAAAGAACTCAAGTTATCTCTTGAACTTTTCAGCAACTCTATTAATGGGTCGTATTTGGTTCCATGTTACTGCTAAGTAAACTGAGTCTCAGAGAGGGTAAGAAGCCTGCCCACCAGCACCTAACTAGTAGACATTAGAGCCAGGACTTCAAACGGGCTTTTGGACTCTAGAAACCATGCTCTGCCTACTCAAATTTAGTGCTGTTCCAAGGATCCCATTCTCACTTCTTTCCCTTTTTTATTTGTTTGTTTATGTTCTAACCAGTGATTTGAAACAAATTCTCAGACAGAAATCTTTACTCCTGAGGAAAGAGTAATTGAATGTTCTCATTACAATATTTTTTTCTTCATGAGTGTAATCAAACATCAGCTGGAAGCTTCCTTTTAATATAAGTGAATAAACCAGCCCACACATTTTATTTTCCCAGAGGCGTATTGCTGGGAAAACCTATTTCTAATTTTAAGAAATCAACATATGCTGAACCAACTGTCTATTTTCATTTAAATTGACAGGAGCTGAGACTCAAAAATTATGTTGTATTTTTCACTTCTAAGATTGTTGATAGAGAAGTTGAAGTAAGCACTCTATTCTGCCTTAGATGCCTCCTAAATAAGTCTCCCTAAGTAAAACTGTCAGGAGGCAGTTGTTGGGTTAATTTACAAACGATTTTAGGGAAGAACAGTTCTACAGTAGGAGAACAGCTTTTAATATTATGCTAGTTATAGCCAGGTGCGGTGGCTCAATCACAGCACTTTGGGAGGCCTAGGCGGGTGGATCACGAGGTCAAGAGATCGAGACCATCCTGGTCAACATGGTGAAACCCTGTCTCTACTAAAAATACAAAACATTAGCTGGGCATGGTGGCGCATGCCTCTAATCCCAGCTATTGAGGAGGTTGAGGCAGGAGAATTGCCTGAACCCAGGAGGTGTAGGTTACGGTGAGCCGAGATCACGCCATTGCACTCCAGCCTGGGTAGCAAGAGTGAAACTCCGTCTCAAAAAAAAAAAAAAAAAAAAAAAATATTATGTTAGTTATAATCTTGAGCATTTATCACACCTTATATACCTTATGTTTTGACTTTCTCTTCTGTTGGGCTGTGGGCTCCGTCAAGATCAGAAGGTATCTCCTTCATCTTTGTATATTGGTGCTTAGTACATTGCCTGGCACATAACAGGCACTTGAGTCTCTTGAATTAATTGATCAATGAGTTAAACTATATGGCTATATAGTCGATCTTCTATATTCAAAATATAGTTGACATATATGTATTCAAGTGTATATGTGTGTTTATGAATAAGAAGAACTATATATTCATACTATTGAAAAGTTACATTGTTTCTCATACATATTTTATTCCTTTAGCTAAAGTTGCATCAATATTAAATTTATAACTAAAATGATATTACATTGGCACACGAGTGTTTTAGTCAGCTGCAACTGTCACAACAAAATACTATAATCTGGATAACTTAACAACGAAAATTAATTTTCTCACAGTTCTGGAGGCTGGAAGTTCTGAGATTAGGGCACCAGCATGTTTGGGTTCTGTTGGGGGCCCTCTTCCTGGCTTGCAGACAGTGTCTTCAGAAAGTGTGAGCTCTCTGGTGTCTTTTCTTATACGAGCACCAATCCCAGCATGCAGGCCGCACCCTCATGATCTCATAGAAACCTAATTACTTCCCAAAAGACCCATCTCCAGATACTATTACATAAGGGGCTAGGACTTTGACAAGCGAATTTTGGAGGAGACATAATTCAGTGCATAGCAATGGGTATCTTGGAGACTTTTGACCATATAATTTGAAGCCATGATTCATATAGAAGTTTGGCAAAAATGTTTCACATAATTAGTATGTTCACATGATCTAATATTTGAAACTCATTTTTTAAAATGTCTGAAGCTCATTTTTAAAAATCATAGTGTTGGGAAAATATTACTTTCCAAGGAAGCATTTAATATTTGTTAGCATTGAACTTAAAAAAAAAATTATTTCAAAGACATTGACTTTAGAGAAATGTGTGTGTTGAAGGATAGGTGTGGATGAAATGAAAGAAGAGAGCTAGCCCTTCTCAGTGCCAGACGCAGTGCTGTGGGCATTAATAATTCAAGCCTCATAGCAGTCCTTAGGGTGGTCTTATCAACCATTTCATGAGGAAATTGAGACTGGAAAGTTTACTAATTTGGCAGGGTCATGTGATTGTTTTGAGGTTGATTCAAATCAGTGTGTTCTTTGTTCTAGTCAATCTTTTAGGGACCTTACCTCTTACTGGTGTGAAAAAAACAACTAACTTTAATGTTTATGGAGGTTGTTTAATTAAATAAAGCCCTTAGGATTTTAAATTGTTTCCTAAGCCCAAGAGATCCCAGTAAAAAGGAACACAAAGTAATTTTTGATGATTTAAAGTAAACGCTTAAGACTTACATGGTAACTTGTTTTTAAATAACATTTCAAGTTAGATGTTAACGTTTACAAAGAACCAGGGTTATAAATCAACTTTACATGCAGTGTGTTCCACTGATCATAAAAGTCATATTTGCAAGCTGAGTAGAAGAGATTTACCCTTCTCTCCCAAGGGATGGATCTCCTTTTTTGGGCAATGAATATACTCCTTCAGAAAGTCTTCTTACTCTTTTATGTACTCTTTTTTATTTGACATTTCAAAGGTTTTTGGCTATACTTTAAAAATATTCACCAAAAAGTCACTGAATATCTACAATGTGTATAATGGGCATAATGCCTAGGTCAATAAGATGCACAGAAATGTGAACCCAGTGCTACAGGTCCAGCAGTGAGCAAAACTCAGGGAAACAGGTGACTCTAAACAAGGTGGAGAATGCAAAGACCAAAGGCTGTACGAGTTCTGGCATGAGCACAGAGGTGTGGGCTGAGCAGCTCTGCCTGAGGAGGTGACATGCAAGTGGGTATTTATCCCCCGAAGGGAAACCAGAAGAAAAGGTAAATCAAGGAACAAAGTAGGCAATGGAGATGGTGGGGAATGGAGGGAGAGCCAGGAAAGAATCTTGGAGAGGTGGTCAGTCTTAAGGTTCAATTAAACTATTTCAGGGAAGCCATTAACATCCTGAATTTTATGGATGTAGAAACGAGGCTCAAAAATATTATATACCTTGCCCTATGTGACAAAACAAAACATCAACCACACAAAAGTTCCAGTAATAGGGCCGTGTTTGTACAGTGCAGTTATTTCCAGCAATCCTTGAAACCTCCAAACTTCTCCCCAGCCTAAACAGCATTATGATATGCCCTGCGTGCCACTTCATTATGTCACCACCTGGTGGTGCACTTACATCCACTTTGAGAGAAAGGGGGTTAGAGAAGGTAGGACATCTGTGGACAAGCCAATAAATGCATTTACTGGCATCGTGACTTCATTATCTACACTTTTAATTATGGATACGTAAATATAAATAAACAAAACATTTACTTTCTATCTGCTACCTGTTCTGTTTCCAGTCTTGCTTGAAAATCATCTTTCTCAGAAAACTATCACATGCTATGCTCACTACCCCGGTGACAAAATGAGTTGTATACCCCAACAAAATGCAATTTAGTCATATAATAAAGCTGTGCATGTTCCCCCGAACCTAAAATAAAGGTTGGAAATGAAAAATAAATAAATAAAATTAAATTATATTTCTCTATCAGAGTAATTTGACATCTTGAAGAGGTGATCCTGGTACTTTATATTCTTTTGGATTCAGGTTTCTAGATAATCTTAGAAGTAGTTTGCAATTTGGCTCTTCAGGATGTAGAAACCTTCATACCTAGATGATCATCATACCTCAAGCTACTCCCTCAAGGTTTTCAGTGATTAATTAGCTGGGAACCTTAGCCAACACCTGACTCTGGAATAGTCTTCAAATAGGTCCTGGAAGTCCCAAGTGAAATCACCATCCCTCAATCCCTCAATCTTTCCTTTTTCCAAGTCAATATGAGAAATCAGAAACATAGCCTGGTCAGTTTCTTTTTAAGCTCATGATTTTCTGCTACATGAGGGAAAGAGAGACAGGAAAAGAAAAGAAAGAAAAGAAAAGAAAATCTCAGTGAATGTTCCATAAGCTGAATTTCAGTCTCTCTATTTTGAGGGCTAAAATTATTTAATGTAACTAACTGCAAGAATAAAAGTTAACCAGTGGCTTCTGCTTTTGCTGAAAGCACCTTTTCAAACCCAGCTGTCTTGTCAACGGCATTCAATATTATTTTGAACAGCTCCTTAAAAGGGTCTCAAAATGCATCTCTAAAGAAAGTGTTTAAATCTTTTCCACTGTGAAAATCCATATGGGTATTTTGGTCATAAGATTTCTTCTATGATTCAGGAATAAAATATATTACCCAAATAGGCCATTGCCATTCCTGCCAAGGACTTGACACCCATAATCTATTTATTTTTCCACATCCTTTTATATGTAAATAAGTCTCACACATCATACCTTCTGTTTTTCTTTTTGTAGCATTGCCATATCTGTATCCATGTTAGTAAAAATTTTCCAAACCCATAAATATAGTAGTCCATATTTCTTGAGCATTTGTCTGTTCAAGGCTCTGTGTTAAATGCTTTGCATGTAATGTCTCATTTGTCTTTACCACATTCTATGAAGTATTTACTCTCCTTTTCTTATGTGGGTAAGAAAACATGTTGAGCTAGTCAGGTAATTTGCCTGCATTCACGTACTGGTCATGAGAAAACCAGAGGACCCAGGAGATTTAAGCCCATATTTCATCATTCGACTATCCTAGGAAATGCCTTGTATGCTTGTTATTTTAAGGTATTCTGTCACCCAAGAACATTGAAGGTATACACAATTTCTCTTTTCCTGTTCTATTCCACTAGACCTATATATGAGGAATGAAAACTGCTTTGGTTTTGAAGTGACCTTAGTACCTTCTGTATTTGACACAGAGCTGAGTTACATCCTGATCAGTGTTGAATGCATTTAGTAAGATTATTAGTTTTTAAAGAAGTCTTAACCATGACTATATAATGTGAAGTAATTGTGAAAAATAAGAAAGCATTCACATTCATTCCTGGACTCTCCAAAAGCATTCAACAACAGGAAAAGGGCAAACACATTTATTCCAGGTGTATATATTGGATTCCTACTATGAACCTTCAACAATAAGGGCTTTAAGTATATAGGAATATACTGAGCCCAGTTAGATTCAAGTCGGATTCCTAGTAATGTCCCGGTAAACAAGGAGCTTAAATATTCAACATACAACATTACTTCTTATGATGGATTTTGCCTATAAGCCCTCTAAACTGTTTGTAACTCCATAAGAAATAATTAATAAACCCCAATAAAGTATATTTAATGTCTTGAGACAGATTATTCTACTCTTTTTAGAATTCTTATAGATAGTAGCCAGCACCTAAAACATTTCTTAAAGATGTAGGAAATCCAGAATAAATAGAACATCATAGAAACATGGATGGAATTAAAGAAATGGCAGGAGCTGGAAAAAAACTATTGGAGAAAATGGGTGAAAATGTGTGACAGTGAATATTTATAAAGGTTCTAGAATGTTTTAAGTTAAGTAAAAAGAGAATAAACTTTTAGTTGCACTGTTCTTTGACTTTTTCTCAGGCTAAATTATTATTATATTTTTTTAATTCAGGTTGTTCATCTCCCAGGATGAATGTAATTTAACTAAATCTTGTATTAGAGACTTGCACATTTCTCACTCATTAATATGATCAAAAGCATCTTATTTATGTCAAAAGATGAGAAATGAAGGCCATTTTCTGGCATTGTCCTAAAGTCATGCTTTCTTGCCTTATTAGCATTTCATTTCAAGCAATAGATTGAACAGAAATGCTTGTGATTGAATGAAGATTAATTATAGGGTATGGGAATATTCGAACCTATTTTATTGTTCTGAATAGTGTCTTCTGCTGTTTCGTTATCCAAAAGGGAGTATTTGGGGAACAAAGATTGTGACACATCTGGTAATATTCAAGATGCACACCCCCTCACTAGACTGTCAAAAGACTGGGCTTGTCACAGATGTCGAGGCTGTGATGTATTGTTGTCACTTCTGCTGCTGCACCCATGGATGTGCCTCTCCTGATATGCAACTCCCATTGGGAATGTGAAGACACAGAGGAGATATTTAATCAAGAGCGTAGGTAGGAGTCAACGAGGCATAACTGGCAGATGTCAATTTCAGCCTGGGAATATTTAGAATCATTTGGATTGCCTTATAGTTTATAGTAGTATCTTTTATGCAGGACTTGGACATAATTATTTCAAAAATTATTGCTGTTGATTATAATTTCATTGTTGCTTTCTTTCATCTATTCATTGTTTAAACAGCATTTTTAGGCAGCCAGGGTAGGGAGAAGCAGTGTAGCTTGGTAATAAAGGGTATGTGATCTGGAGCCAGCCGACCTTGGAAAATGATTTAGCTCCAATTTTCTCATCTGTAAAATGGAGAAAATACTAGTATCTACCTCATAATATTGTTGATTGAATTAAATGAGATAATATATGTAAATTACTTCCTGTAGTGCCTAGTGCATAAGCACTCATTAAATGTTGACTTTTAAAATTATGTTCCAGATTAACATGCCTAAAAACCAGGGCTATGTACTGAGAATTCATAGAACCAATTAATCTACAGGTATTTCTTCTGTATCTGTGTTCTTATGCGTACATCAGGCTTTACGAAGAATGCAGAGAGACAAACTATTTCTATTCTAAGGGTTGACAATAGAAGAGAAGTAAGAATACGAGGGAAATATGTAAAAGTATAATTTAAGCTCTAAGATTAATGATGTATAAAATAAAGAGGTTGGTGTGGGCTGTAACAATCAGGTCAGAGTTACTGAGTGCTAAACTAGATCCAAACTGAGAAAACTAGATAAGACCTATAAATATTAGTTTAAAACATAAATCTGAAGGTGTTACCCCCCCCATGTATTAATAAGACTTCTCTGTGCCCCTTGCTCCTATAACAGTTTCTTTTAGTTTAAAACTGCCAGTCTTCTGAGCTCTTCTCCATCCTACTAAATGAGAATCTCTAATACAAGAGGGCAGTGCTTGGAAATCTATATTTGCATAGAAGCCAAGTGATTTTTATCAAGCAAATAATGGAAATCCTATCTTAGAGAAGTCTAAACTTACCGAGGCCCTTGATTAGATTCTATGTAATTTTACTTTCAGCCACTCTGGGCCTTGACCTCTGAGAAATCAGCAAAAGAGAACTTTCTTCAACTCTTGGCTTAGCCCTTCCCTCTTTTGTGAAGGAGTTTCCCTTCACTGGTCAGTGTTCCTTGTCTTTAATGACGGTCTTGAACTTAATTGTTGTTGTACTTAACACATAGAGTTGTAACTGTTTACAGGTTTATATCCATTAAATCACTAGATCTTGAATTTCATATTCTCTAATTCTCATATTAACATTTAGTTACCACTAACTAAATGAGTTGATCTTGAAACTTCAGAAATCTTACTCTTATCTGAAGGGTCCTTGTTTACAAAGCAGATTTCTAGATGCTATTGCTCAGGTATTGTTATTCTGTAGTTAAAATGAGCATTTTAGGGTCAGACACAGTTGCTTATGCCTATAATCCCAACACTTTGGCAAGTCGAGGCAGGAGAATCACTTGAGCCCAGGAGTTCAAGACAGGCCTGGGCAGCATAGCAAGAACCTATCTCTACATAAAAATTAAAAATTAGCCTGGCATGTTAGCACATATGTGGCTATTCAGGAGACTGAGGTGGGAGGATTGCTTGAACCGAGGATTTTGAGACTGCAGTGGGCCACAATCATGCCACTGCACTCCAGCCTGGGCAACAGAGCAATATCCCATCTCTTTTAAAAAAAAGTGAGCATTTTGGCCAGGCACAGTGGCTCCCGCCTGTAATCCCAGCACTTTGGGAGGCCAAGGCAGGTGGATCACGAGGTCAGGAGATCAAGACCATCTGGGCCAGCATAGTGAAATCCCATCTCTACCTCTCTACTAAAAATACAAAAAAATTAGCTGGGCATGGCAGCGCACGCCTGTAGTCCCAGCTACTTGGGAGGCTGAGGCAGGAGAATTGCTTGAACCCAGGATGTGGAGATTGCAGTGAGCCGAGATCACACCACTGTGCTGCAGCCTGGGTGACAGTGCAAGACTTCATCTCAAAAGAAAAAAAAAAAGTGAGCATTTTAACATGTGTAAATAGCCTACCATTCTCTTAAAATACACACACACAGACATATACGCCCTGAAAATGCAAATGATTGAATGTGTGACAGAGTGGAAGAAACAGCTTCAGAAGAGAGAATAAACATGGCATTTACAGAAGATAATAAGAGCACCACTGATTTGGTATGTTGGATGCTGGTTGGAGAATTTTATGGGAAAAATACCAGTAAAGTGAAATTATGGATGTCCTCGAGAAATAGCAGTTTGAATAGAATGTGACTTTTTGCATCAAGTGGTAATTTTGGAATTTTGGAATAGGAGAATGAATAAAGATGGCATCCCCAATAGTCTTCATGGCTAGTCTGAGGAAGGGTTGGATCAGATGATCTCTAAAATATCTTTTAACACTGAAATTGATAGCATTATCATGCTGTAAAATACATAGATATTGAATTGTATTTATAAAACCTTAGTTTGCATTTGTGAGATAGACCTACTTAAATAATATTATAATTTCATTCATTAATGCCTGTGTATAAAAGTGGATCGGTATTGTGGAAAGTTTGCTGAAGGTGAGATACATGCACTGGTAGCCTGGAGCCAGGTAGTAGTAACAGCTCAGGAGTGCTAACTGTTACATATTCAAAGATTTTGAGACCTGGTTAGAAAGCACAGGCATTATTAATTCATATAAACCTGCAGTTGAATAAATTACATGAAATGCAAAGGTAACAAATACTCAAAACTCATTAGTTCCTATTTCATTATATTTTACTATTATCCATGCTCTTGGGGTTATATAGTCCATTGTATCTGTGTGGTAGAAATACCATGTAATGAGGTGCAGCTACACATCTCTTCCCAACTCCACATTTAGGGCCATCACATTGGTAGCTTGAAATCAGACATGCTGATAGGAGTTACCCCACGGAAACTGACATATTGTACAAATCAGGCCTTTTTTTTCCCCTCCTGGAGAGCCAGCTGATTTACCAGCATACCAATGGTTGCATGTATAGAACAGTCCTATTGTTTTGGGGTAGAGATTCATTTTGGTACATGCATGCCTCAAAAGTTCTCCCCTTTAGTGATACTTCCTGTTCAGCATTGAAGCCACTCATGTCTCCTTATATGAAACCTGAAACAAGAGGCTCTTTTTGGAATTCTAAGAGTAGCTGGCTTTAGTTGTAACAGCAGAGAGCAGGTGCCTTTATTGTATTTCAATCTAAACTCCTTTCAAAAGCATCTGAGCACCTTTTTAAAGAAACATTTCTTCCCCCAGATTTGATAAATATGTCTCTATTTTATTATCTCTTACAGGTTTTCAAATTACTACAATTTGAAAGACATTTTCAGCCTTTCTTGAAAGCCAGGGAGAATGTTGCAATGGATGAGGAAAACAATGGCTTGTTTCTCCCTTTATTGTATAAAATCATTCTTCATCACGGTGGAAATAAGAAAATGATTTTTTTTTTTAGTCAAGCACAATCTCAAGATCTTTCTAACAGCCTCTGCTCTTACAATATGTATGTTGTTTTCAGTTTATAGCTCTGCAGAGAAGTCTAAGAATCTTCCTTTGATAAGGGCCCTGAAGAAAGAAAACTGTGCTGATAAATATTACTTTATGTGTGTTTGAATGATGATATGGCCAAGCATTCTTTTTTCATACATGCCTTTGAGAGTTGTAATCCTTACTTAAGCAAATATCTATTTAGGAGGAATTCTGGAGACTTTCTCTTTCAGGGTATTTTAAAAATTAAGGAAGGTGTTCCCCAGCTTGCAAGAGGTTCAGTGGGAAAAGAGAAGAGTTTTCTTCAACAGCCTATGTCTTTGGTTCAAGATGACATAATTAAGGTGAAAACATATCAATATAGTTTATTTCGATTAAACTTTAGATGGACATAGAGTAGGTAATCAAATTCATTGAGATTGAAATAAGTATTCTTACTCTGAAATGAAACGAAATGGAATGTTCAGAAACATGGAAACAGTGACCCAAACATCAGAAAGTCATTGGAGATAAATGAGAATATTATTAGGAATAGTGTAATCAGAGCAGCGTTTTCCAAGCTCAATCCTCAGACCTCTTGAAAATGGAGATTGGAACACTAGATTGTGGGCTGTCTACACCAAACTAACAATACTGAATCAGAGTGGGTTATGGGAATGGCTAGAGCATTTGCAATTTTTTTACAACATATTCAGAAGATTTTTATGCACATTAAAGTTGAGGTGTGCTGATTTACCAAAGGTAGCTGGCAATTTGCGTCAATTCCCACATCTGCAGAATGTGGATTGTAAAAGTAGGATTGTTGGAGGACCAAATGAGTAAATGCATGTATGTTGTTTAGGACGATGTCTGCTGTTTTACAGTAAGTGCTATATTGTCGACTCTTGTCACTAAATTGTTTTGTCAAGGGCTTGTCTGTGCTAGCTGGAATGGAAACAAACTAGAATGCTTCTAGTTATTGCAACTTTCAGATTTCTTAAATACCATAATGAAGGCAACACAGTGAAGAGCTGTCCTCTGTTTAACATTGGATGTTACCCGTCTATCCTAATAATTTTTTGTAATTACCTATTGCATGTGTAAGTATTTTATTTAAACATTTTATTTTTCCAAAGGGTTATATTTGTTTTATTACTTCAGAAATATTAGATGCAATTCTGGAATTGTGGCTATGCCTTTATGTTGCATGTGGAATTCTGTTTTTTATCTTCTTTACAAACAAATGGTATTTATAAGAAATAATGATAAGGTTACAATAAGTTGTAATATGAGATGGTAATTTATATGGGGTGCTCCATGGACCTAGCTTTTTTCTGAAGTTATGGGTCCCCAAAGCAAGTGAAATGCTTGCATTTCTGAGAATGAGAATTTATGTGCATCCTTACTAGAAACAGTGGCAGTTTCTAGTCAAGGCCATGCAGATGCCTGATGGTCATGAGTAAATGAAGGCTGGATGCAGGGAAGACAGCAAAATGAGAAAATCTTCTGGGATTAATTAATGGGAGTCAACTGGGAGAGAGCGAAGGCAGGAGAGCATTTTCCTCTAATCAGGAATTCACATCAGTTTTGCCTGGTAATTGGTTTCATGAAAGCCAAGATGAAAGGGTTTTATCCCTACAGAAAAAAGGGCTCTGCTCACATCCTCTTTCTATGCTCTTTTATCAATGACTAATAATAATAATATGCTTGCATCCATGACAGTCTTTCAGAAAACTGATGCAGAAATATGTCCAAAATTACAGTGTACAGGCTGTTGTGATTTCATGGAGTTTCTGGGGTGTGCTTAGTAGGCACACAGTTTGAGTTATCTGGCTTCATTATATGATTACACACTATTGCTTCATTGGTGGTTATTTAAGGTGATTTTAAGCTTTTCAGTGCCACGAGCAGTGTCCTGGAACATACGAATGAAGACAGGGAGAATTGTTTCAGTCCCAGAGATATCCCAAGCAAATAGGGCAGTGAACTCAATGAATATTTATGAAATGAATAAATAAATGAATGAATACTACTGTGAATACTCTTGACATGTTTACTTGTTCTCATTTGGAGACTTTCTTTGAGGTCCATGACCAGAGGTTGAACTGCTGGACCTTAAAGTAAGAGGATTACCAACTTCCCTATATGACGCTCAATTCCCCTACAAAATGGCTACACCAGTTTACTGTCTGGCAATCAGTGTATGAGGGTTACCTGTACATTGTTGTAACACTTGATTTTGTCAGATGTCAGGTTTTACCTGAGGTCTGAGGGGAGTTGGTGGGTGAGTGGCAGGTAGCTGGAAAAACACTTGAGGAATTGTAGACAGTTTCAACATGGCTTTACTCTTTCTGGGCATGAGCCATGAGGGCAAGTGTATGTGCAGTGTCTGCCTGGTAGTTATTCCTTTTACAGATAATAGTGGCTCAAAGCCCAGCACAAGCTTACGTGGGTGATCACCTAATGTGCCTCATGTGGCGTGGTTACATAATGTGTGGAGTTGTGAGCCTGTGCTCCAAACTCACTGAGTCACACTGGACCAGATGTCTGCCTTGGCCTATTCTTGACTGCAGGACATCCATTTTTCTTAAACTCCACCCTCAATGCCAAAGGAGACATAGGCCTTGAACATACAAGTCTGACAGATAGGCCTTATTCATAGGCTCTGGGGACATGGGCCCCAGACACACAGGTCTGACACATAGGCCTTAAATTCCACCCCTAGGCTGAGGAGTTTTTTTAAGTGGGGAAATGTACCCACAGGGTGGAACCCCGGACTCAGAGGCCACAGCAGTAATACAAGGAGCAACAACTCCAGATTATGGTGGGAAACTACTTCATGATGATGTTACCCCAATTTGCTTTATACATTAAGCCAGGTTTTTGTTTTTTTTTTTGTTGTTGTTGTTGTTGTTGTTTTTTTGAGACGGAGTTTCGCTCTTGTTACCCAGGCTGGAGTGCAATGGCGCGATCTCGGCTCACTGCAACCTCCGCCTCCTGGGTTCAGGCAATTCTCCTGCCCCAGCCTCCTGAGTCGCTGGGATTACAGGCATGCCGCCACCATGCCCAGCTAATTTTTTGTATTTGTAGTAGAGACGGGGTTTCACCATGTTGACCAGGATGGTCTCGATCTCTTGACCTCGTGATCCACCCGCCTCGGCCTCCCACAGTGCTGGGATTACAGGCTTGAGCCACCGTGCCCGGCCCTTTTTTTTTCCCTACCTTTAGGAGCATTGGGGCATGCAACAACAGATTACCGTTTATTTCCACACCTGGTCGGAGGAGGTTATCCTTCCTCCCATAGGTCTTGCCACATGGCCTGGCCCCACATGGGCCAGTGGCTGACTAGCCACTTCTGTATTTTCCAGGTAGCTAACCACAAGGTTAAGCCTCGGTAGATGACCCAGCTATCAGTGCAGATTATCATAGGTGTCACATCCTTGGTGTTAACCGTTCATATTGCTCTGAGTACAGTCCATTGACTACTTTGCCCATACCCAGTATGAAACCATACGGTGTCAATACTAGGCTGAACTATGACAGCAGTCCAGGCAGCAGCAGTACCCCAGCTAGACCTATCCATGTACCGTTCTTTACCAGGAATAGGGGGATGCCCTTCCTTAAATGATGAAAGCTCAACATTTAGGGGTACTTCAGACTCCATGGCCTTAGGCCTCATGGACTTACCTTGCATTAGGACTGCAGGTCTGAAGACCTCTTGCAACTCTGCTGCTAAGGGACTTATACTCAGCATACTCTGCTGCTCCAAGCAGGCACTCCACTTTGCTAAAAATGTCTGTACCATCCCAGTCCAGGGATCATGATCCATGAACACACCCATCCTGCTATCAGATAAGTCATCCACACAATAATTGTAGCCTGTCTTGCCATGCTCTCATGAGCCTGAAGGGCAGCATATGCAGTTACTAACTGCTTCTCTATCAGTGAATATTGGAGCTAAGCTCCTTTCCATAGTTGAGACCAAAAGCCTACTGGCATTCTCAAGCACTCTGTGCACAGACACAGGCCCCAACTAAAACCATCTGTGGCCACATGCACGTCCAGCTCAAACAGGCACCCTGGTCAACTACCCATAGGGCTTGACAGCCTGTTTGACTTCCAGGAAGGCAGTCTCAGCCAAACTATCTCAATTCTAGACAAGAGGAGTATTGCTACTTCTAAATCTGCAAGATAATCAGAGGTTAATATAATATTAACAAGACCATGACATATGATGGGGCTATGCATATAGCCCTGCAGCAAGACTGTGAAAGTCCATTGTCACCTTCCCATGAAGGCAAACTGTTCCTGGCTCTCTAGAGCAATGTTAATTGAAAATGCATTGGTCAAGTTCACCACACAGTGGTACTGTCCAAATTCCATCATCAAGCGGTCCGCCAAATCTGTGATAGATGGGACAGCTGTCAAGACATGAAAAACATCCACCCCCAGAATGTAACAGCCCTGGTGTTTACCAGCACCAGCACTCTCTGTATGTTGGTGGGGGACCAGTGGATTGCTAATTTCACAGGTGGCCTCTGTTTTTCTGGTGTACCCCCAAGCCAGACACCTCAGCCAGTTCCGTAATCAAACAGAAAAGGCTCTACATTTCTACCTGGCTGCAGCAAGTAGTCTTTGAGCTGAAGCACCAGGCAGAACTGGGTCATGCAGGAATATCCTTCTTCCCCTTGTGCATTTCCTGGAATTGCTGTTGTCCAGAGACAACTATCTCCACAAAGTTAAGAGTACTGCATTGGGCTGCTTATCAATTTTCTCTCAGTCAACCCTGGCCCAAATCAAATCTATACACCTCTGTGAGCATGTCACTTGTTGGGGCCCCCTTTTCTCCCATGGTGGAGGGGCCCTGCAGGTAGGACATATTCCCTTTTTTTGTGGTGCAGACCCAGACCAAGTGGAGGTCTCCGGCTGAGATGATGGACCCATGCCCGCATTCACAAATCTCTAACTCCTTTTCCAAGCTCCACCTGCACCTGGAGATCCCCATTCATGGCAGCTTCTAACTCTTTTTGAGCTGTGTAGCTGTGCCTCCAAGCACCCTGCCTGTGCCTGGAGACCCCTTTCCTGCACTGCATCCCTCAGGGACTGGGCGTGTACTTCTTGTAGCACAGTCAAAAACGCCCATTCAACTCTGCTGGCAAAGGCTCATTCCTTCTTGATGCTCTGTGCTTCAAGCTGCTTCAGCCTTCTCCATGCTTGCAGGGGACCCATCTACCATCACCCAGGTTTCCACCAGAGCCCCTTCTCACGGCACAGCTGCCACCAGTTACCACAACCCATGTTGTGGCCACATGGCCAACCCAGAATCAGTGGGTACCGAAGGCTGACCCACCTTGGGATACTGTTCATGATACCAATTGTCAGGTTCTAACTGAGATCAGAGGGGAGTTAGTGGGCTAGTAGTAGGTAGCCGAAACACACTAGAGGAATAATAGACCGTTTCAACATGCCTTTACTGTCTCTCTGGTGTAAGCCATGGGTGCAAGCTGTAGGTACTACGTCAGCCTAGTAGTTATACCTTTTGTAGACAATAGTGGATCCGACGTAGGCACAAGCTCACGTTGGTGATCACCTAATGTACCTCGTAACATGGTTAAATAATGTGCAGAGTTGTGCACCTGTGCTCCAAACTTGCTGAGTCATGATGGACCAGGTGTCTGCCTCAGCCTATTCTTGACTGCAGCACATCCATTTTCTTTACATCAGATTTAAAAAATGTTTCCTGTTTGTTAGATGAGATATACCTATCACTATTGTTTAAATTATTTACTTTTTTTCCTAATTGCTAGCAAAGTTGCCTATCTTCTCAAATGTTTATTTTTTTCTGTGAGTTCCCCATCCAGTTTGAACAATACAATTATAACTTTGTTTTAATGCTATCAAATTCCTAAAACAGTTGCTTATGTCACAGAAGTTCTAACCTTAGCATGGAAACATCCATGCCAAAGAATTTGAGATTTAAATTATTAGGTAAGTAACTTTAACCACTAAATATTCCAGTCTTATAGTAAAACATTTATACTGAACTATTCACTCAAAAATTCTTTTAACAGTTGTCATCCTTATTTCTTTAATTATAATAATTATAACTTTCAATATAGGATATGAGTCCCATGTCTCTGAAATGTGACAATCTTGTCTACCAATGTTATACATGAAGCATAAATCTTGGGCCCCTGCTCACCTTTGTTTTCTAGTTTTAGTAATTATGAAATTAATTTTGTATATGGTACTTTGTGAGTTAAATTTATCCCATTAACAACTCCATAGCATATACATTATAGTGCTATTATTTTAATTATTATAGTCTTAAAAATAACTTTATGCTCATTGAGTGGAATCTATTAGTACATTTTTGGCAGGATAGATTCAGTAGACTAAAAACTCTGTTAGCAATCCCTGGTAGCAATGTTGGGCAAATTCAGTGGACTAACAACTCTGTTATAAGTCCCTGGTAACAATGGTGGGGTTTTAATGAGCAACATAAAGAACTTAGACTAAAACAACTTAAATATATATGTAATAATAATATTAACCTTTATTCATATAATTGTATTGATGTAGTTCTCTGATTTGCAAAGAGAGAGACAGAGACAGACAAATGGATAGATAGAGAGAATGAGATCATTTAGACCTTAAGGGTAGAAAAATATAAGACTATGGGAAGGTAATGAATATGGTAGAGAGAGATGGAGCTAAAGATTATGAGAAATTACAATTCATTACTTATGGCCTGCTCTAAGATAACTTAGTTTTATGTTATTTTAGTCTTCTAATATCAATTTATATACTCTTAAAAGGGTAGAAAAGAAGTATTAGTTTGTATTAAATATTCTATTTAAATATTGTCAAAGCAGATCCATGCATCAGAAGTCAAATTAAAAGTCACTGGGAAAAACTTTGAGGAGGCTGAAGGAGATGTCCTGGATTTTTATAATGTAATTGGCAAAGGAAATTGTAGTTAAATATGAGCTAATGAAGGAGCGCATGGATAAATAAAATTCAGAAATAAACACAAATGTCATTTGGCTGCTTCCCTTTCCTCACCAAAGAAGATTTCATGAGAGTTGCTAATGAATAAGACCTGAATATTACATAAGCTTTAAAGAATTTTACTCAACCATTTTTTTCTGGCTGAGATGCCAACAAGAAGTAATATATCCATAATATATGAAAGAAGATGCATAGTACATTAATAATATGCTACCGATTAAAAATAACTGGAATAATTTGGCATTGGCAATGATGAAGGTGTAAAGAGCAGATCTTGTGTTAGGCAAAAACTAGGAAATTGTAGTTAGGTTGTAGCAAATGATGAACAATCCATTTTGATTGTGATTCCCAACCAGCTTTTAGGCAGAGCCTCAAACAAAGAAACTCAATCCCAGTGGATAAAAAATATGCAGACAATTTGAAGGGACTGGAGAGAGCAGAAGAAAGTGTGATGAAAGAATTGAAAGATTATGCAACAGAGGAATATTTACAGCCTAGCTAAATAAATGAATGAACATATTATTTTTATTTTTAAAAGAAGGTAAATACTGCAGTGGAAAGAGACTTAAGGGATGATACTAAGGGCAACTATGAGAATCCCTGGGTCAAAATAATGGTCTTATGTCAACAAAAATTTCCTGGAAGTATGATATGTCAGCATGCAGAAAATTTTCCCAGTGTAGTTATATGAATTCTCTGAATACATAGGAAAATTGGAAAGACACCAATAGGAAATAATGTGAGATACATTTCCATACTTACTGCAAAGGCATAGCAGAATGGAATTGTATCTTTTCCTCTGCAGTTCCTACTAGAGAAGACAAGAGGGAGCCCTCTAAGAGGTGATTGTCAAATTGGTTAATATGTTTTGGTTTGGAGTGCCTGACTTGTGAGCAAGGGCACATTCATTCAGCCTTTTACATCTTCATTTCCCTATAAAACGTACATGGAGTTATGGTACCTTATTAGGCTATTGTTAGTATCAAGTATAAAACCATGTAAAATTCCTACCTTATGCCTGGAGCAGTCAGCACTCTTTAGATGGTAGCTGTTGGTTAACCTTTTTCTTTATAACATAATTGCAATTAGGTTTTATGGCTTTTAAATATCCAAACAGTCAGAATAGAAATATTGATGAGAAATTTTGCTTCATCTCAAAAACAGTGTTAGAAATACACAAATGGAGTGTTTTTTCTCCTAAAAAGTTAGTTATGATATGATATGATATTTATAGGATTTACAATTACAGTCCTGATAACTGTGAAATATATTATCAGACTGTTTCTTACTGTTTTAATATTGACATTAAGTTCAATATTATCTTTTGTTACTGTAGCCTAGGATTTTCCTTTCCCTGTTATGAGAACAAGGATAATTATTTTACAAATGAAACTTTAAGGGATTAGAGTGCCATAGACATTCTCATTGAATTATTAACGTTCAGAATACTGGAGTTCTGCCAACTACATGAATCCGCACGTTACATTTTGGATAAAGAGTGAGTACTCTACATAAATGTAGCCTTCAGAAGGTTTTGTTAATTTTTTTATCATATTTTATATAAAGGCTTTCTTGCTTTCTTACCTCCCATGCTAAGTACAGGCCCTTCCTGTACTTTCAGCTAAACGACATCCCCTTTCATGTATAAAACTCAGCTGAAAAATTGACTTTTTCATAAAAACATTCCTGTTTCATTTCTGACTTAGGGTCCTGACTTGAATTCTTCCTACTTCCCTAGGCACTGAGCAGCATAGTTCTGCTTCGTTGTATAGCTGTTTATATACTTGTAGCGTATTCAGATGCCTGTATTCACCATGTCTCACCCAGAATCGGAAGCTCTCAAGGAAAGAAAGCATGTCCTCTCTTTCCCCAATAATCCGCAAAGCTCTCAATACCATGCTGTGCCCACAGAAGGGAATCAGTTAAACCTGCTGCAATTGATTGAAAACTTCTTTTCCCCCAGAGTTTCCTTAGGTGGTCTCCTGCAGAGTTCTGTCTAAAGTAATGGAGACTTGGGATTTGTATTCTCATTATGCTAATGGTTATTACTTCCTTTATTTTTGCAAACTGGTTTTGGGATCTAAGCTAACCATGCTATTTTCTGCACACCACCCAGTGATTCTCATTTAGCAACTGCCTTCAAATCTTCTGCTCTCTTTGGTCTCCTCCTCTCCTCTGTAGGAGAAGGATGAGAGGAAGTTGGAATATTTACACTAAGATGAGGGCCTTGAGCACTTGAGCCCTGAGGTTGCCTCTGGACTAATGTTTCTGCTCAGCTGCCCCCAGGTTTTTCAACAAGAGCTGTCAGAAACAAGTTTGTGGCTAAAGAGCAGCTTCATCTGTAACTTCTGTTTCTTGCTACTCCCTGCTGTGTTTCTGGCTATCTGGAAGCTTCTCAGCAAGGTAGCAAGCTGTTGGCAACACTAGCCCTTTTCCTCTTTCAAATCCATGTTCTTCCTTGGGAGGTGAGTTTCTGTTTCAGAAAGTTCTATTTTAGTAAAACCACCCAGGAATCAATGTCAGTAAGGCTTTCAGCTGTGAAATAACTTCAGAGACTTCGTTACAGCAAAGGAGGTGTGATTCTTTTGGAGAGTTTAGATTTTCTGTTTGTAGAGAAGAGATCCTAGGAATTTTATGCTTAGCTGAAAGTATTAAATACTTTTTCACATTTCCTCAACATGAATTCTTTTTCCCGGGCTGCAGGGGAAAGGGCTCCGATCCTAGTTCAGTCTCTAGCTTGATCATTTCAGGCAAGTTCCTTTCCTTCCGTTGAACTCCATTTCCTCAAGTATAAAATGATGAGTTGAGTGGGTAGACGTAGATGCTCTTTAAAGCACTCTAAGTCCAAAATGTTATGATTCTACTATCACATTCACAGCTTCTCAACACCAGATAAGGGTTGGCATGAGTATTGCTGAAAATATATTTGGGTTGGAGGAGGGGATATCCTTTATTTAAAAAAAAAAAAAAAAGCCAGATGGAAAATGAAGACTTTTGAGCCAAGGCTATTGACTTAACTCAGGGTGACTTTCATGTCCTAAGTAGAAGTGGAGCATTCATTAATTTAAGCTTAGATAATACTTATTTTATCAAAATTAACAATTTATTTTTAAATTAGTCATGAATTGACATAGTTAATTTGACCCTTCATGGTTATCAGATTCCTTTTGGTGAATATCATAGTCTACATTAATTAAAAGTGGATACAATGCATAGGTGTCCTCCCCCACAACCAAGCCATCATGCCTAATGTAATAATTAAAGTAGGTTTTTGACTGAATTTTGGTGACCAGCAAGCTTTTTTTTTTACCAAGGAGGCACAAACTATCATAGAGCCTATTCTCATAAGCTCCATAGACTCCTAGCTTTCTGTCCCTTAGACGTTGTGATAAGCATTTTACATGGAAGACCTATACCACGACTAGGTGACAGTGTCCTTGAGGCAGACATTGCTGCCTCTCTAGTCAGAATTCGATGACAGATTCCATTAAGGTGACAGGACACAAGATCCGGTAGGAGCCCCAGGCTTAGGACACCATTTAGATTTCTGTATTTCAGTTCATCAATCATAAAAGTACAATTTTTGAATCAACTCATAATTCTTGAATACCTCTCAGTTCACCTATGAAAATGATTTTTTTAATATCAATCATGTAAATTAATGAATCCCTTTAGTGCAGCTCAAGAAAGAATGGTTGATACTGCTGTAAATAGCTACATTTGGAGCATGGACGCCATATTATGATATTTCAGATGTCAAACAATGCCCCTAAGTTGAAGAATGAAACTCACTCTCTCTCTTTGACTCTCTTTTTCTCTCACACATGTGCATAAGCGCATGTACACACCCAAAATAACACTATACTATTTGTGGTGAAATACTTTAAGATACATTTTAGGCTATATAGCAAAATGATACAAATGTCTAGTAGTACAAATAAAAAATTTCTAGTAGTTCCGTCTCTAGGAGAAAGATATACCAAGTTTTATGTAACTTTCTAAAAATAGTCAATGAATATAAATATCATAACATAAATATACATATATGTGAATAACTGTATTTTCTTTACATAAATACAAACTCTGCATACACCTTGTTTTTTTTTCACATGTAAATTCTTCTGAATAGCTTTTTATACCAACATATATAAAATAGCTTTGTTCTTCAATAATATACTATTGTATAAATACATTATAATTTATATAGTAATCCATAATTTATATAATAATGTTAAATAAATGTCCAACATTTTATATTTTTCACTAGGGTCTCAGGCTGGATAATCATAATCACATGATAATTCCCATTTGAAAATGATAATTCTAATTTAAACCAATAAATGCTGTTATTTATGAGACACTATGTTGGATTTCTTTTTAAAGGGAAAGATTAGTGAATAGTTCATGCTTTGGGGTGGACATAAAGATTGTGTCCTAATTCTCAAATCTGCTATAATAGCACAAAAGAAGCCACAGGTAATATGAAAACTATGTACAGCTGTGTTTCAATAAAATTTTATTTCATGTAAATTTGAGTTTCTTGTAGATTCTAGGTATTAGATCTTTATTGGATGGATAAATTGCAAAGATTTTCTCCCACTCTGTAGTTTACCTTTTCGCACTGATGGTAGTTTCTTTTGCTATGCAGAAGCTTTTTAGTTTAATTAGATCCCATTTGTCAATTTTAGCTTTTGTTGCAATTGCTTTTGGCGATTTCATCATGAAATCTTTGCCTGTGCCTATATTCTGAATGGTATTGCCTAGATTTTCTTCTAGGGTTTTTATAGCTTTGGGTTTTACATTTAAGTCTTTAATCCATCTTCAGTTAGTTTTTGTATAAGATATGAGGAAGGTGTTCAGTTTCAATTTGCTGCAGATGGATAGCCAGTTCTCCCAGCACCATTTATTAAATAGAGAATTTTTTCCCCATTGTTTATTTTCGTCAGGTTTGTCAAAAATCAGATGATTGTATATATGTGATCTTACTTCTGAGTTCTCTATTCTGTTTCATTGGTCTATGTGTCTGTTTTTGTACCAGTACCATGCTGTTTTGGTTATTGTAGTCTTGTAGTATAGTTTGAAGTCCAGCAGGGTGATGCCTCTAGCTTTGTTCTTTTCACTTAGGACTCTCTTGGCTATACAGCTCTTTTTCAGTTCCATATGAATTTTTAAATAGTTTTTTCTAATTCTGTGAAATATGTCAGTGGTAGTTTAATGGGAATATCATTGAATCTATAAATTACTTTGGGCAATATGGCTATTTTCCCAATATTGATTCTTCTTGTCCATGAGCATGGAATGTTTTTCCATTTGTTTAAGTCTTCTGTGGTTTCCTTGAGCAGAGGTTTGTAGTTCTCCTTGAAGAGGTCCTTTACTTCCCTTGTTAGCTGTATTCCTAGGTATTTTATTCTCTTTGTAGCAATTGTGAATGTAAATTCATTCATGATTTGGCTCTTTGCTTACCTGTTGTTGGTGTATAGGAATGCTTGTGACTTCTGCATATTGATTTGTATCCTGAAACTTCGCTGAAGTCGTTTGTCAGCTTAAGAAGCTTTTTGGCTGAGATGATGGGGTTTTCCAGATATAGGATCATGTTGTCTGCAAACAAAGATATTTTGACTTCTTCCCTTCCTATTTAAATAACCTCCCTCTTTCTCTTGCCTGACTGCCCTGGCCAGTACTTCCAAAACTATATGGAATAGGAGTGGTGAGAGAGGGCATCCTTGTCTTGTGCAGGTTTTCAAGGGAATGCTTCCAGCTTTTGCCCATTCAGTATGATATTGACTGTGGATTTGTCATAAATGGCTCTTATTATTTTGAGGTATGTTCCTTAAATACCTAGTTTGTTGAGAATTTTTAACATGAGGGGATATTGAATTTTTTCAAAGGCCTTTTCTACATCTATTGAGATAATCATGTGATTTTTGTCTTTAGATCCATTTATGTGATGAATTATGTTTACTGATTTACACGTTAAACCAGTCTTGCATTCCAGAATGAAGCCAACTTGATCATGGTGGATAAGCTTTTTCATGTGCTGCTGGTTTTGCTTTGCCAGTATTTATTCAGAAATTTTACATTGATGTTCATCAGGGACATTGGCCTGAAGTTTTCTTTTTTTGTTGTGTCTTTGACAGGTTTTGGTATCAGGATGATGCTGGCCTCATGGAATGAGTTAGGGAGGAGTCTCTCCTTTTCAATTGTTTGGAATAATTTCAGAAGGAATGATATCAGCTCCTCTTTGTATTTCTGGTAGAATTCAGCTGTCAATCTGTTTGGTCCTGTGCTTTTTTTTTTGGTTGGCAGGCTACTTATTACTGCCTCAATTTCAGGATTTGTTATTGGCCTATTCAGGGATTCAATCTCTTCCTAGTTTAGTTTTGGGAGGGTATATGTGTCCAGGAATATAACCATTTTTTTCTAGATTTTCTAGTTTATTTGCACAGAGCTGTTTAACATATTCTTTGATGGTTGTTTGTATTTCTCTTATATTTCTGTGGGGTCAGTGGTGATACCCCCTTATGTTTTATTACTTCTGTTTGATCCTTCTCTCTTCTTTATTAGTCTAGCTAGTGGTCTATTTTATTAATTTTTTCAAAACAGCTCCTAGATTCCTTGATTTTTCAAAGGGTTTTTCATGTCTCTGTCTCCTTTGGTTCTGTTCTTATCTTGGTTATTTCTTGTCTTCTGCTTGCCGTGGGGTTTGTTTCAAAGGATGAACAGACACTTCTCAAAAGAAGACATTCAAGCAGCCAACAAACATGAAAAAAAAAAAAAGCTCAACATCACTGATCATTAGAAAAATGCGAATCAAAACTGCAATGAGAGACCATCTCACACCAGTCAGAATGGCCATATTAAAAAGTCAAGAAACAACAGATGCTGGCAAGGTTGTAGAGAAATAAGAATGCCTTACACTGTTGGTGGGAGTGTAAATTAGTTCAACCATTGTGGAAGACTCAAAGATCTAGAACCAAAAATACCATTTGACCCAGCAATCACCTTACTGGGTATATACCCAAAGGAATATAAATCATTATATTACAAAGATACATGCACACATTTGTTCATTGTAGCACTGTTCACAATAGCAAGGACATGGAATCAATCCAAATGTTGTTCAATGATAGACTGGATAAAGAATATGTGGTATATATACAGCATGGAATACTATGCAGCCATAAAAAGGAATGAGATCATGTCCTTTGCAGGAACATGGATGAAGCTGGAAGCCATTATCCTCAGCAAAATAGTACAAGAAAAGAAAACCGAACACTGCATGTTCTCACTTATAAGTGGGAGCTGAACAAGGAGATCACATGGACACAGGGAGGGGAACAACACATGCTGGGTCCAGTTGAGAAGTGGGGTTGAGTGAGGGAGAGTATTAGGAAACATAGCTTGTGCATGCTGGTCTTTATACTTAGGTGATGGGTTGATAGGTGCAGCAACCACTATGGCACACATCTACCTATGTGACAAACCTGCAACCCAGAACTAAAAAAAAAAAAAAAAAGAAAAAAAAAAAAGAAAATCTTATTTCAGAAACGGACTATGGGCTTGATGTGGCCTGAGGGCAATAATTTGTTAAGGCCTGCAGCTAGACCACCATATGCATGTGACCATCTTATGAATGAATTTCCACAAGACTCAGAGCTCCATAAAGGCAGGGACTGTTTTTTTCTCATTTTTTATTCCCCTCAGTGCCAAGATGAACTGAGGGGAATTCAATAAACGTTTGTTGCATTAAGGAATTAATTCACTAATAGTTGTAAAAACAATTTACTGTTTTCCATTTGCTATCTCTGAACGTGTACTATGTCATTTTTACTTGAAGATATTTATATTGAAATCTCTGCTTAGTCATGTTTCACTATCGTATACAGCTAAGAGGATGTACAGTTTTTAAAATTATGATGTTACTAACTGTAACAAAGACTATTTTATCAAGAAATATAAAAGAAATTCTCAAAGTTGAAAGGTTACTTCATGCATTAAGTTTCTGCTATCTTGCTGATGTTGTGCTATAAAACCTTACCAGATGCTATGTCCATATTACTGGCTTCATTTGGAATTTCACCTTATGATTGATCTAATTTGGTTTTATTGTTCATAATCAAGAACTATTGAGCATCACTGATATGCACACTATTTTCTTTAGGTTTTAAGGAAACCACTTTAATATATATTCAGGACCATTATTTTATCAAATATGTATGTATGTGTGCATAAGGAGAGGGAACTGGGAAAAAGATTTGTATTTCCTTATAGTCAATTTCATGTTCTTTCTACCCTACTACTAGCTCTACCATATTGAAAATATCTCTATAAATGTGGATTATTTCCTGTAAGCAAATGATACATTCTAGAATTCATTTTTCCCTAAACCATGAAGCATCATTCTTAAGCAAGAGGCTAAACCTCAAACCTCTGTAGAGCACATTTGGGCAGACTTATGTTCTCATTCTTGCCTAGCGGAGAGATATTTCTAGTTTTCAAATTCAATAATCTTATAATTAGAGCACAGAATGAACAGAATGTCTGATTTCTGTTGTTTCTGCCTTTCGATTTAATCATAGCATGTCTGATATCCTAGCATTTAATTACCCAAATTCCCAGTGTTTTCAAGAAGATGGGTCTGTGCTAGGTTAACCTTAAGCTAGTGGCTGAAAAGGTCTTCATTAGCCCCCACATCCAACCCGGTCACTTCCTGAGCTAAAACACCCATACCACCTGGGGACAAATGACCCTGAAATCCTCGCTGGCTGCACCTTCTGAAGGAAGCCACAGGAAAAAGAACAAATATGAGCTTTTGTGAAAGGATTAGCTTGGGTAAAGAACATCATCCATAACGAAATAAATGGAACCTAGTAACCCACCTGGCCAGTCCCCAGGGCACTAGTGTCTTTGGGGATATTAGGGTATGTATAGGATTTTATTTTAGCCATTATTAAAAGCATCAACAAATCTCTGAAAAAGTACCAGAGGGTCAAGTTACAAGTCTAGAGATGGACCAAACAAAAAAATCAAATTAAATCTGATTTAATCTCCAGAATTATATTTTGAGATTGATAACACTACTATCTTCATTTTGTACTTTGCCCAGCTTCTTGCAGCTAGGATTCAAATACAGACCATCTAATTCCAGAACACTCACTGACTTTTAACATTGTGCTATAATCCACCACTTTGCATAGTTGATCCCACGAAAGGATAAGCAGAGATCAAAGTAAGAAGTGATCAGTGGATTACTGTGTCAAGCATGATTCCCTCAAACTGTTGGGAAGAATAAAGGCCATAATGTGTATAGAGTGCTGTGTACAATTCCTGGTACAAAGTTAATTACATGAAAAAATGGAACTATTAATATTTAGTAACCCAGATAGGTTCTGGGCAAATTAGCAGGAAAAGTCTTCTTAATTTAAGGTGCTAAAAGCATCTAATTTTATTAGGATTGTTATGAAACAAAAACTAAATGTACAAGAAAATATATTTACCACAGCCTGGAGAAAATTGTCATGGTTTCTCTTTTCAAAGAATTCAGTTTGGTGAGAAACAGCTTTCAATGGTCAATGAAGTGTAGGGAAAAAGAGACTCTTTCCTATGTTTGCATTTCAGGCTTGCCTTCTTACTTTTAAATTTATCTTTAGAACTGCCTTCCTACTGAGTTTATGTCTTCCTTAGTTTAGGGAAGGTGACAAGAAAAGTCCTAGAACATTCCATTTGTGTGTAATTGGCATGAAAAATGGTGAGCTCTTACTCAAGAAGCCTCCAGACAAGAGTTTGGTTATTAAGGAAGGGGAGGACCTGGGGGAACAATTGCTTCTGGCCTCTCTTCTTATCAGGCCTGGAACAATCTCTCATCTACTATATTCATGCCACAAGAGCACAGTCAATATTAAATTCCAAAAAAAGAAAAATCTCTCACAGAAACAGCTGTGTTCAATATACAACCGGTTTACTCTGGCGAATTGCTAGACATGGAAAAGTTTTCGTTTCTTTTTGTGTTTATCCTTGATAGTTGTCTTGTAAAATCTGCCTTTTGTAAATAAGGGAAGGCTGGTTTTAAACAGCTTTGACTAATATTGGTAGCTGAAGTATTCAGTATTACAGAGTTTTAGAGAACTAAAATAAACCGGTGGAAACACATGTATTTCAAAGAAAACATTTTGAAGTATTCTGGTTCCATTTTTCCCATTTTGTATGTACGTTGGATTATGACACTTTTATGTCTACATTGTCTCTTAGTCAAAAATGTGAGAGACGCCATTTAAGTCTAGACTTGGACCCCTCTGAATGCCTTGTTCATGGACACCACACAATCTTGTTGTAAACGTTCATTGCTGTTCCATACAAAAAGGGGAAAAGTTAGTTTTTTGAACAGCAAAAAATGCCAGTTAATCTCACTGGATTTATGAATTATGGCAAAGCAATCCAAGAGGTGGACTCTCTGACAGTAAGAACTCAAGTGTGTTATTTCCAGTTTTTATCCAGTTTCCCACACAATGCTGACAACATTTAAATTCTCAGTCGATGCTGGAGAATTGAAAAAGAATCCTCAAAATTTGGATGACACCATGAGCAAGGTGTCCTCTGATACAGAAATCTGTCTATGGCAGAAATATTAGTGATTTGAGAAATGGTGTGATTATTGTAGATGGTGTCCCATTAAGCATGTTTTCACTAATTATAATAAATGTTGAAAGAAGGAGTTTCACCTAGTATCCATATCAATATCAGGGCATGGCCTGGCCTTTGGGAGATGAGTCCTCTGCTTTCAATTTAATAAAGTAGGGCATTTGTGTTTTTTGGTTTATATTGTTAAATTAGACTTGTTAGCTTGTCACCTACATAATATTGTGTGAGATAAATGAAGGTGAATTCCCAAATATGTGCTCCGTAGTATTGACAATGATTAAATGTTCATTCTCATAAATTGTAAGGGTTACTTCCCTCACACTCCTTGAAATATTTTTTCCATTCAAATTTTTCTAGCCAGAGGTCATGTGTTACATATCGTATTGTGTAACATGGCCTCCCTCTCTTTCTGTCTTTCATATTCTCTTTCTCTTTCTCCTTTCTTTTACTCTCTCTGCCCCTACCTCTGACTCCTCCTCCCCAGTTTTGCAGCAGAGCCATATAACTGGTACTCTCAGGTCCTGTCATAATAGCAGGCAAATATTAGATAATTATTCAATGTTTAATGAGTTTTTCTTGAATGTATGTATCTTGCTTCAAGTCATTCATGCACACATTGAAGAGGACAGAGCCCTGCTGAACACCACTAGCAAATCTCTCTCTAGTAGACCACAAGTCAATCTGTGCTCTTTGATTACAGTTGTTCAACCAGTTACTAATCTAACTAATTGTAACTGGTTGAACAACTGAACCCAAAGGGTGCAAAGTAGAAACATTTCGTTGTGAAGTCGGCTGGGGACAAAGAAAACACCACCAGAACCCCCTTCGATTTGCAAAGGGAAATTTCCTTCTCAAGTACGAGCTACTTGGTGCCTTTTTGAATTATCAATTTGTAATGCTGTATCAATACATATGTACTTTCTGTTCTTTTGGTGAGGGATATTTGAAGTATAAGATACTTCCTCCATTAAGGTGGTACTTAACCACATGTTAATTGTTGTCTGAAAATCACCAAGGATATGAATAATAAAAAGTTTTACAATAAGACATGTTTCTTTTATTGATAGTTGTACCTGAAGGCTAAAGTGAGGTTTGCATTGTAAGTTGTAAAATGTGATGTGAAATAGACAATTTTTTGTGGTTTATATAAAGCAATATACCCATGTGCAATTATGGTCAAGAACAGCAGGATTTAGGTAATTATTCTAACTTATTTTTTTCCAAAATAACTTTCTTACTCTTGGTGTTATACCATATTCACAAAACATTGTGATAAAACTATTTCTCAGTGTGTTTTCCCAATGAAACCCAGGGGACATTTCTATGTGATGCTTTAGGATTGAAGACAATGCCATGTTTTCTGAGTAATTCCAAACTGTGTAAGAGATTATGTTCCCTTTGCATATCGCCTGCTTAGAAGCTCATGTTTTTCCACTTATAGTACTTATGGGATGCATTTTGGCGCTTTTCGTTTTGTTTTTTGGTTGTTTTTTCTTTGAGACTGGGTCTCACTTGTTGCCCAGGCTGGAGTGCGTTGACATGATCATAGCCCCCTGGACCCTTGACCTCTCCTGGCTCAGGTGATCCTCCCACCTCAGCCTCTCAAGTAGCTGGGACTACAGGCATGTGCCATTACACTCGGCTAATTTTTGTATTTTTTGTAGAGATGGGGTTTCGCCATGTTGCCCAGGCTGGTCTCGAATTCCTGGACTCAAGGAATCTTCTCACCTTGGCCTCCCAAAGTGCTGGCATTATAGGTATTACAGGTAGGAGCCACGGCGCCTAGCCATGGAAGGCATTTTGAATGATGACTTTGTTGTTGTCTGGTGAGCAGGCTGGAGTGCAGTTGCAAGATCATGCTCACTGAACCCTTTCCTTTAGTTTTTTTGTTCTTCCCTCAGCACCATTACGATTTATTTTAAAAGTAGGCAATAGCAAGTAAATAACCTAACTCATTAAAAATTGTTTCCAGGTGACATTACTGTTGATGCATGAAAAATTCTTTCACCTACCTTCCCGCTTCATTCTCTTCTGTCATATTTCTGTTGACCAGTGCTCTCTTGGCCCATGAAAATATGATTAACTTTAGCCATGACCTCTAGGCTAGGACCACATCTGACATCTTTATGCCACTCCTTGCCTCCAGATCTCTGTGCCCATCTTATATGTTTTCACTTTCTACTGGGCCTCAAATCTGGAGGCAAAGCCAGAGAGGAATTTAGCTGTTTGTTTTTGTTTTTGTTTTTACAAGGAATCCAAGAACACGTAGCATGTGTGTTTGTCTGCCGTACTAAAGTTTTGAGAAGCTGTGAAGAAGATCCACATTGACTGTGCACTACACAGCTGCCTTGTCTTGCTGGCACCATCTCCTCACCTCTGTGTTGCTCCTCTTGGAGTCTCTACCTTCCACAGCCAGCACTTCTACCCTCACTCTCGAGTGTGACTTTCCACAATTGTGAAACCCCCTGGGCATCTGATCCAGAGCTCATCCCTCATTCTCCCTCCTGAATTCTAAGGAATGACATTTTCTCCCTGTGCTTACATTCGCTTTTTAGAATTAATTGTTCTAGAGAAAAACATTCATTCATTCATTCATTCACTCACTCACTCACTCATTGAACAAAACTTTTTTGCGTATCTACAGTACTATGTTCTAGGTATACTGAAGACACTAATACATAATATAAATAAGAACCTTCTTCCAAGGAGTTCAGATTACAGTAGTTCAGATTAGGGTGGGGGAAGCAAATACTCAGGTGGATTATCAGGGAAAATGTGTAGTGAGTGCCATGATTAGCACTAGGCACAGGATTTTATGAGAATGGCAAAAAGCAAAACCTAACCTTTTCTGGGGTGAAAAGTGTGACCTAATGAGTCTTAATGAATGTGGAGTGGAGAGAGGAATGGGAAGAGCATTTCAGGCAGAGAGGAATAGCAGGAACAGAGACACTGACGCAAGGAATCCAATGGTATGTGTGACGAAGGGATGACTAAGTAGTTCAGTGACAAGACATGAGGCCAGAGATAAATAAAGATCAGGTTCTGGGGAACTTTTGAGCCATGTTAAGGACTTTGGATTCATCCTCAAACCATGAAGCATTCCAAGCAATATGTGACAAGATTCTATGGACTGAATGGAGAATAAACATGTAAGTTGGCAGGATTGAAGGCTGGAAATATAAAAGGTGACTACTGCTATGGCTCAGGCAAAACAGCACATGGGCTTGAACTAGGCTCGTGATTCTAAGGGATTGAGAGAAGAATGCTGATTTCATGGATGGTTAGTGGACATAATTGGCATGTGGTCTGAATGCAATTGGGGAAGGGGACCAGTCATTTAATGATATTGGTAATTGATAAACAAGACAGAAGAAGAAGGTGAGGTTTGGGGATAGGCAGAGTAAGTTTTTGAGGTAATAAGTGGATTGAGGTTCTGTCAACAGCATTGGTAGGGAAATCTAGCTGGTAAATATATACAAATAAATAAGTAAATACACCTATGCATTTATATAAGATATCTATACATGTATTCTCCTTCTTTGTTCATTTATTAAGTACCTTAAATACAAATATACCTGTGACATCTACTTGTGATGTTTTTGTCCCATATTATTTTTGGTATTCAATAAATGTGAATCATGAAGAGATAGCTATTTTTATTAAATCTCTGCAAAGTCACATTCTTACCTATTTTGATTGTAATAAAAGGGCTAAGTCATTATTTAATTTTTTAACCTTTGTGGCATGATTTATAGAAGGAAAATAAAAATGTCAAAGATATGATAGGCCACAGTTGGGATGTAGGTAAAATAGTAATATCACAAAATGTGTTTCTATTTAGCCAGCTACTGTAAAGTTACTTTGTGTTTGCAATTAATTGATTTCACTTTAAACCAGAACCAATAAGACTATAATCATGCAGCCCTGCAGTTCTGAATGTTTTGTTCTTCCTTTTTTTAGTTTTCTAGATATTCCTAGTTGACAGCAGGATAGAGTTCAGTAATGGTTATGCAGTTTCCTTGTGCAGGGTGTTAAAATTTGTGACCAGGGATCTCAGGAGACCAGCTATTAGACTTTCAGTGCACTATTAGATTAAACCTTTCTACTCAAACTCAAAGGACTCTGCCTGAGGCTGTCTGATCAATACTCTGTTGTATCTGTGCAAATGAAAGTATTAAGATTCTCTTAGGAGGTAGACTGTCTAAATTGGATCTAACTAGTAGACGGTGATTGAAATACGGGATATACTGATACTTAATTGGCATAAATCTAGCCTTGGGAAGATTCTGAAAACATAAATTCCTTTTTGATACAGGTTGAAAGAGAGAGAGATGTAAAATAGCCACTATTTTATATTATTGGTTCTTATGTACTTATCAGGAAAGTGGCAAAAGTCACTGTCCATAAACAAAGCTTCCATTGATCTTTGAGCACCAAATTGTTCTTCCTGTCTTCCCCTTTCTTGTTTAGGTCACTGCAGTCACCAGCATCATTATATATAGCTACCACTTCCTGGACACTCAGGTCTGCTTGTGTTTGAAACAGACATTCCTAGCTCCAAAGTCTGCATTCTCAATTCCCTGCAGTCTTAATATCATCTTTCTATAGAAGACCCCCACAGGGAAAGCTGGTGCTATACTTTTTAAATGGTTTTGTGATCCAGTAAATCATGATTCTAATTTATATAATTTTGGAAGACATGGCTAGAAGAGTTAACTCTTTTTATTTTATTATTATTATATTAATCATTGAGATACTTATAACCACCAGCTATGAAGCTGTAATTTATTGCCACACTGAGTATGTTAAATTGTTAATTTACATAATTTCTGATTCTTATTTCTTTCCTTTCCTCTTAAAAAAATTCAATTTGATAACTTAATGTACCTCCTTCTATATGTTCCATGGGAACTATTAATATAATTTTTTTACAGAATTATGAGAGAATTGTATTTCCCCAGCTATAGATCAATTGAGAAACAGTAGCTATGACCAGGTTAAGAAATTCTCTTTCAAGATCTCAAATAATCAAAGTCATTGACATTGAAAGCTCTTTTGTTCAACTCAAGCCAGATGGAAGACGTAATGAAGAGGTTCAAAGCACACTGTATAATCTAACAAGCTAATTGCCTACTTGGAAGCCTCTCCAGTTTAGTGGCCAAGTGAAACCTCTACTCAGGGAAATTAAGCAACTGCCAACGTGGTTTTGCAGTTTTCAGAAACATAGAGATTGGGTTTTTAAACCTTATATGTACCTGTGATCACGAATGGTAGTCTGTGCTAATGAAGGTAGTTTTAATGCATATTGACTTAGGTCTTCAGAAGTAGAATGTTGATTCACTGCTGTCATCCCTGTCAAGAGAGCTGCATGTGTAATTACAGTTTCCCTCTAAATAGATTTGCTTTGGGACTGTCATGCAAATTCTATTCTTCATGTTCTTGCTATCTTTCAACCTCAAATAAATAAATAAATAGAAATTAAGTAAATTTAAAATATCTCTATGCACCATGTGTGAAATGTCATTCTTTTTACATTTAGTGTTAAAATATTTTCAAACAAGTCAGTTTACAGGTAAAGGTTTGCTGTAATAGGATCTGAATGTGGGTGTACGTGGTGGTGCTTCAGATCTCTTTCCTTCTGCTTGACCGTTCGTGTTGGTAATAGTTTTAAAGGGCCCATGCCAGAGAGTCAGCCACAACATAGTCAACTTCTCAAATATCCATACAATGTAGAAAGTCAGGGGTCAAGATCATTACTGTGTGATCTGCTTAAGTGGGAACAGGGCCATTTCCCTTACCTTCAACAAACTCAGATTCATCTCAGCCAACCAATATTTTGCTGTTTGAAGAACATGGCAGACTCTCTTATCCCTAAAGAGAATGCTGTTCATCCTCCCTTTGCTTGGTATCCTGTGGCTCCATTTTACCTTCAAGACAAAGGCCAGTTTCTTTTAGAAGACTTCAGGCAAAATTTGGAGCCTCATATACTAGGCTGAATGCTTTCTATACTGTTTTTTTTGTAATATTTTTGTAACATTTGCCATATTAAAATCCAATATCTATTTTATGGGTCTGAATCTTCACTAGACTGAGCTGCTTGAGAGAAGAATATGTATAATTCATTTTCATATTCACAGTGCTGAAACTGATGTCTGTAGAGATTCAGTGTTTGTCCCCTGCATAAAATCAGTAAATAAAGGCAGGAAAGCTTGTTACATCAACTAGGACTAAGGACTAGATCCACTGGGACAATTCAGCTGGGCTTTTCATTGGTTCTTCTAGCCCAGATCAACCTGCCCTGACCTGAATCAGCCCTGAGCCTCTACCTAGGCTGTTGTTTTCAACAAGTATATAATAGCAACTCATCAGAATAGCAGAGATCTTGGTAACAGGTTGCCTGACACTTGACTAATAAGGGAAAATCATGAACAGGTTTGGACTGGAATCTTGGCTCACCACCTATGTGACCTTGATCAAGATATTTTCTCTCTCTGAGCTTCAATTTTCTCTTCTGTTAAATGAGCATAATAAAACCTTTTTCACTGGTTTGCTGTGAAGAGTAAATGAGATGGTGTTGGTGCGTGTCATGCAGGAATATAGTAATTCTTGATGAATATTCATCAAATAACTGGAGTACACAAAACATAGGAATTTCCTATTATCCCACTCCCACCCCCACACACTTGCCCTTCAGGTCTCAGGTTATCCTTCCTGATACCCCAGAAAGATTAAGCCACTTTGGCCCTCTGTATGCCTCTTTTATAGCATTTAACACAATTATAATTAATTGATTATATAACTTTTTGATTTAATAAATGTCTCTCGTAGAATATAAGCACATAAATTCAGGGACCATCTACTAATGAATTGTTCTCTAGTACCTAGTACTTAGGTGGCTCACAGTAAATACTGATTCAATGGATGAATAACTGTATTCAATCTGCTGAATGTGGCCTTTAATTTAGAACACCCCAAATACTCCCCATCAGGAAGGCTTTCTCATTCAACTTTCTCATCCTCAAGATTAGCAAAATTACTCTCATTCTATCCCCAAATATGTTATCTCAATTTCATTACCGTGATCAGAAAAGACTCTTCCTTGAATTTATTTTCAAGACTAGATCTATTTTGGGGTTTGCTTACCAACAATTGTAACTATTGATGTGGTCTTTTTTCTGTTTTTTACTTCTCATATGTTTTATCTCTTTCCATTAGTCCTTTATTCCTTCAACAGATGCCTGTTTTTGTGACAGCCATTCTTCTAAGTACTGTGGAAGGATTTAAAGCTGTGTGAAGCATAGTTATCCCAGTCAAGGAACTTAAAAAACCAATACAAATGAAAAAACATGTGCAAGGTTGGCTAACTATGAGACAGGGATAAATACCGTTAAAAAGACACAAACCAAGAGTTTCAGTGCTTTCCTCAGTTTTTTGCTCTGTTCTCAACCTTTACTGGTTTCTCATCAAATAAATGTGTTAAAGAATAACTCAAATCATTGCTTAGATGTACTTTTTCAGCAAAGCTTTCCCTGACCATTCTATTTACCATTGCAAATGCATTCCTCTCCACTAGCGCCATTCTGCCATTCTCACCCTCTGTTTCCCCATCAGTGAATTTCATAGCACTTGTCATGTTTTTTTCTCATGCTGTAGATATCGCTTATTATCTGTCTCCCTTCAATAGAATGTAAGCTCCATGTGGGCCAGGATGTGTAGTCACTGATGTACCCCTAGAATAAGTGCCCAATTATAGTAGGCATTTGATGGATATTTGTTAAATGAAATTATAAATGAAGTAGGGATTAGCAGTTATACACTGAGACTCTGGAAAAATGTCCTGAGTTGAATCCTGGCTTTGCCATTCTTGGCTATATGACCTTAGATTATTTACTTTCAGCCTTTAATTTCCCAGATGGACCTACCTTCCAGGGTTGTTGGGAGGATAGAATGCATAATATGTGTAAACCAGCAAGTCCATAACAAGTAACAAAAGTTGATTTTTAGAAAGTTAACTTACTCTTCTTTCCTATATATGTGTAAATCATATTTTATTTTGCCATTTTAAAAAGAAGACAATAACTAAAAGTGTTAGCACATAACTATTCCAAACATAACATTTCCACATGTTGAGTTGAATGACTTTGAGCCAGATGATATAAGTTGAAATCTGTTTAATAAGAATTAAATTGGCCAAGAGCAGTATCTTATGCCTGTAATCCCAGCACTTTGGGAGGCTGAGGCAGGTGGATCACTTGAGCTCAGTAGTTTGAGACCAACCTGAGCAACATGGTGAAACCTCAGTTACACAAACAATACTACAACAACAAAAAATTAGCTGAGTGTGGTGTCACATGACTGTAGTCCCAGCTACTTGGGGGTCTGAGGCGGGAGGATCACTTGAGCCCAGGAGGTCGAGGCTGCAGTGAGCTGTGTTTGCACCACTGCACTTCAGCCTGGGTGACACAGTGAGACCATGTCTCAAGAAAAAAAGAATAAAATCAAATACACACCATTTTTGAATATGTCACTAATCTGTGTAGCTCATCTTGAAAGGACTTCAAGGTCCTATATGCATCATGCAGAGAGTTGCTAGGGCACAAACGAGACTGAATTGACCATTGGCCTGAGTAGTTAAACTATCAGACAACTAGTGAAACAATTCAGTTATTCCACAAACACGTTGCACACGAAACGTGTTATGCACAGAGACAACATTTTTTGTATAATACTATGGGAGTAAAAGATGCAGTTCCTGCCTTGAGGGAACAATTGTAACATTCTTTGAGGAGCTAAGAGTAAAGAAGGGGCCCTTGTGAGTGAGGGGTGGGTCAGTAGGGTAGCAGTTGGTAGAAAACTCACACTGGAATAAATGATCCTGGACTCGATTCATTTTTTTTTTTTTTCCAAAAATACAGAAGCATCATTGGAGCCTGGATGTTTGGATTCTATGATAAATATGAGATAGGGATTTGAGCTGCTCATTGAATTTTGAAAAAAACAATATCCTAAAAGGTTAGAGACATGGAGATTTCAAAGCAGCTAACTTTGATTAGATGTAAATAAATATAAGTCAGATAGACATACCTGGGCGGTCCTGACTTTAATACAGTTTGAAAGTTTCATGACTATGAGCACCTCTCTGTGCCTCTTTGGTGCAGAGCTGACCTATAAGTGGTTACTGCGTGAATTAGTAAATATTCTTCAGCAAAAGTTATCAATAGTAAGGTTTAGTAAAATTCCTTTAGAAATAGACTGTTATGTATGTTACTAGTTATACTCAGTTAATCTGTGACTTGTAGGAGCAAATGATCACAGGGATACAGTTTATTTCTTAATCTTGCTGCCCAAATATTACCATAGATCCATGGTTCCTTCCCAGGTACTGGCTTGGTTCTGAAGCAGCTTCCACGCTCTTCCAGATATCTCTGTGTTGGACTCTGACTGTGGGAAAGATGAGGATGTACTGGTTGCATGTTCCCTGTCAGGAGTCTCTTAATAGTCTCTCGCCCAGTTACAACATATTGCTGTAATCCCACACAACAGCTGAAACATCTTTTCTTCATTTCTTTTAATTCCTGTATCATTTGATGTCTCCACCATGTAATTTACATTTAATTGTGAGTTGTTTTGCATCATTTAATAGTTGTTTCAAGTGTGAATGTTTTGCCTTCCCAAGAAGATTAAAATAAGATTCCTTTAAGAACAGAGGCTCACTGCACAGTGCCAGGCCTAGACATAGAATAAACCACAACTACTGACTTCATTTCAAGCTGACCTAACTATCCTCCCAGCAAAGAAGGCCAACCTGGTGTATCACTCATTCTTCTGATCTGCACTTACTTTATAGAGGAATAAATACCCTGAGTTATTGGGAGTTTGTGAATCAAGTGACTAGAATTCCAATAAAATAATACAGGTTTTTGTTTGTTTGTTTGTTTTGTTTTGTTTAAAAAGAAGCTGCTGAATGACCAAGATATTTGAAAATGGGGGCTGGGATTGGGCAGGGGTGAAGAATTGTGTCACAGACTTTGTATTGGAAAAATGCCTGCCTTAATCTAGTGAATAAATATGACTGTTCTTTGAAGTCCTTTTTCTTTCTCCCTGAGTATAAAATCAAATGCTATTCATTTTTTGAATCGCCCATATTTCTTTAGCCCTTAAGGCATCGACCTTTGATGTCTTATATTTTATATTCTTTTATCTCTTAGAACTGATCCACATATTCAGTAGAATGGAGGTATAAATCCTAATCCTTTGACTACTTCAGGCTTATTGAAAGTGAAAGAAGTGAAAGTGAAAAGAATCTTATTTAGATTCTTTTCCTTTATCTTCTCACTGACAGATCTAATGTTAAACAGAAACTGATTATCATCACAAGAAAGTAGATTTTAAAAAAATGCTTTTTCGTCATTCTTATTCAACAAGTACACTCTGTCAAATCTTGCCTTTTTTGCAAATAACTTTGCTCCTTGGATCCTCTCCCAGGTCTTGATCAAAATGGAACCAAATACATTTTTAACTACCTAATAATTAAAGTTTTGAGCCATTAAGTTCAAGTATCTTTAAGGGTAAACATTGAATTTGGAGTAAATGTTCCATTTGTTTCACTAAAATTTGCAAATAGTTATGATTTTCTTTGCAGACCTGTCCAGTTTGATCTTGAAACAAAACTGCTTAAAACTTTATTAGCCTTTCTTCTTTTTGGTTTAGCTTTAATAAGTACATTTAATATATAACTCAAATCTATAAATAACACTGAGAAAAGCGGTGGAAAATATTTCAGGTATAAAGACTTTTCATGTTGACTGTTTTTGGTAATGGTTCTGGATGTTTGAGTGAAGCCCCTCATATTTCATTGGTTTATTTTACTCTGGCACGAGCTTATGAAAAAGGAGATTTGAATTACTGAGGAAAATTTTCTTTTAGGGTGTTATAATTATTTTAAAAATTGATTCATTGGATATGTTATTAATGTCACACATGAGCTAACGTGATGATTATCTCTTTATGAATTTGAGGTGCTGGGTATTTTGTTTTTCAAATTACAATATTCTTTCAAATATCCAGTCTCCTGTTTCTATTTCTCTCTTAGCTACTTCTTTCTTTAATATTTTGTTGCTAATCAGAATCTTTACCAAAAAGAGTAACCAAAATTCTGAAGAAAACTGAACTATTAAATGGTATTAATTGCTTCTTGAACTATAGAAGAATTTTACATGTTGAGTAACATGTCATTTGAAGATATGACAACCCATCCTCTCCTTGGTAACTCCTCAGTTATTTGGTCTAGATTGATCCATCATCTTTTTCACTTAAGAGCATTCAGTTCTCACCTTCAAATAATCAGCATATTAAAGTAGTGGTACATGGCCATATGTAGGAAGAAAGAAATAAGCTGTTCATTAGAGTGCTCTGTTGGGTAAATATTTGTTGTGTTGAGATATAACCTGTGTAGATTTATTAAATAACGATAACATTTATTTGCTTATTCATTCTTTTATTCATTTAACAGTTATTATTGAACAGCTGCTGTGTACTAGGCATGGTTCGTATTCCCAAGTTCTGAAATTGCGATCATTTCTATATTTAAAATGCATTATTTAACAAAGTACTGCTAATGATACATATCTTTCTTTCCTGTTGGGTTTTGGCAATATAACCTAAAGATTATGAAAGTGGGCTCTGGAATCTGAAAGCCTGTGAAAGCTTCAGCTCCACCACTTTCTAGTTGTGTGACTTTAGGCAAGTTAATGAAATTCCCTAGCCCTCATTTACTTCATTCTTACAATAGGGATAATAATAGTACTCACCTCATATCCACTGTCTGAAGAGTAAATGGGAAAATACACAAAGCCTATTGCACTGGACTTGGCAGACAAGTAAGCCCTCAATAGATGTTAAATTTGCTATTGTTATTAAATCATGGTTCTTGTTTTGTTGATTGTTATAATCTTTTTCAGTATTTATTGAGCAAATACCTATGAAGTGTACTCAGAGTAAACTTGGACAGTGAGAGACACCACCATCTGGCCTGTTGTGTCATAAACAAAAGCCTTAAAACTGGGTCTTGGCAATGGTGAGGGGAACAGATGCTCTAAATGCCTTCTAGAATGTGTTTTTCACTACGTGTCTAAGCTGTGATGAATGTCACTAATGTCATCTTTCTTTCTATTTTAGGTAAGTACATCACCATTTTTGAAACTCTATGCAGATGGGTAAGTCTTGCTGCTGGAGCTTTTCCTGTTGATTTGCATACTTGGAGGATCTGGATCAGACAATGTGCTTATCGCGGTCAGACAAATGCCTTTATTTTATTCAAGCAGAGATCTGGAAAGATAACAGAATTTCCCACACATTCTTTCCATCTCTGTTTCAAATCTTTGGCAGAAAAAAAAAATCTGTTAATTTTAATTGGATAAAATGTTATGTTTAAATAATTGAAGACTGAGTTTCTTACTCTGTCAATAGAAGGCAGAGTAGAGAGACTTGAGAAAAGAAAAACAATTGTTTACTTTCTATTAGAAATCATAAAATCCTGTCTGAAGTAAACATACAAATCTTTGTTTTTCTGCTTTCAAATGGGAAATTTTTTTTCAGTGCCTAATAAACAGGTATTCTATGATTAGATTATTTTAATGATAAATTATTTTGTATCAGCTAGAAACAGTAGCAAGTGGCCCAGCAAGACCATGTGTGCATAATATTGTGGAGAATTCTTGTTATGACTAAGAGTTGATGTAGTTAATTTAGTATTTCTAAAGTTGGCTGTAATCTATCACCACAGAAGACTGAACTGGAGAAATGATCTTAAATCACAAGGGATTTGGTAAAGACCTAAGTGAGCTGTGAAAGATGATTAAACTACGAAATAATTCACAAAAGGAAGTTATAAATTCCTAGCCACGGGTGAACTCTAAAAACTGCATAGACAGTTATGTTCATATTAGGAAATAAAGATTTATCCTGCCTTGGCACAGTGTATTGAATTGGCATGTTCTCAATAACGAAGTCCCAATTTGCTTCATCAGCTCTAATTCCCTATTTACTCCATACACACTCTATATTCTGTGTGTTAGTCTGAGTCTTCCAGGAAGCAGATACCAAATGGAATTAGAAATGCAAGAATTTTAGGAAATGCCCTTGTAGAAGAAAATAAGGAGGGAGCCAGTTAAGGCTGAGGGAAACGTCAAAGCATGATGCAAGTTTGACTCTGAGTAAAAAAAGGAATAGAGAATTGTTGACAACATCCTAGATTGGGTTAGCCAAAGGCATGTAGGAGTCCTCAAGCCAAAATCAGCCATCAGAGGATCCTATGTTTCCCAGGAATGTGTCTGCCACAATATGGCCTCTGTGCTGAGTCAGTATCAGGAAGCAGGGCATGGAAGGTGTGGCCTTAGCTCAAATGCTGCAGTGAATTTCAGAGGTCTCTGTTGCGGCCTTTCACTGGTTGTAGTCCCTATAGTTGGAGGTCTGCAGCACATTCTCATGGCCACCACACAGAGGCTCCTAGCTCTTGGTTCTTTCTGTTTTTTATTCTCTATTACAATGCCTTCTCTATCCACGTCTTACTCATTCTTCATACCCAAATCAGTTACCACTTCCTTCATAAAGTTTACTCTGTACAACCCAATGGCTAATAATTACCATTCTCATTTGGAATTTAAAAGTTCTTGTATTTTCCTATGGTATTTATTGTTTTTTTGTTATCCATTTATTCAGAAAGTGGTATTGAGAGCTATGTTTGTGCTAGACATCTTCATTTGCTCTGCGGGGGGAGAGGATCAGAAAAAAAATGGTAAAACGTGACAATCTAATGGAAAAGATAATACCGTAAAACACATTAACCAAAATATAACATAGAGGTGTTAGAAATATGAGTAAAAGATATGAGGAGACAGAGAAGGAAGAATGACCTTTTGGGCAAGAAGGGAGGGCAGTGCTCAGGGAGGATTTCAAGCAGGACTTGACGTTCAGTTTTGTCTTGGATGATGACCAGCTTCTTAGGATTTGATGGTTGAATAGGCAGCATGTTCAAGTTCATGGTTATATAGAAAAAGTTTGTGGTACAGAGAGCCTTGCATGCCATAGGAAATTTATGTAATTATGGTGAAAGAGGAATCTTCTAAGTTGGCCTAAAGTCAGATTATATGGGGCATTTGGTCTTGGAAAGTAGTTTGGACTTTATCCTATTAGCCTAATCCAATTCAGAACACCTGCAAGTCAGGTGGGCCAGGCTGAATGACAGAAATACTGATGTATATAATTCTGTAATGCTACACTAAAATGTTACAATTTTACCAAACAAAAAAATATGGTGATACTATCTATTTAAATATGTTGTCTATATCTAAAAACTACTAATAAATTATAATAAAGAAATCACAGTTTGATAAAATGATGAAAATATAGGGCATAGGCCAAAATGTAATGAGAAGGTTTAACAGACTCTAATCTGAGTTGTGAGATTTGTCATGAATGACTATTTTCTGCTCGGTATACATTTACTTTCTGTATGGTGTGGTTATAAAGACATAACTGAAAAATCTAGTTTTCCTCCAAATATGTAAGCTATCAAGAAGCAGGATTTTGTGCTGAGTGTGCTTTATAATGTTTGGAAACTAGTTGTAGAAGTTCATCGGAATGTCATTGGCAATTCTAACTTTAAATATCTATAAGCCCTAAATAATATATTGTATTTTACAAGAACTGAAGATGAGTCCCTAATTTTTATTTTAAGGAAGCCCCTTGAAATGGTTGTAATTACATCATTCTTCACTAATGTAGCTGTATAGAGATTATGTTTTCAGCAAAAATTGCGTAGGGTAGGAGAGCAATTAAGTTAACCATTTGATTATAAGAAGAGCAGAAAAGACCACAGTGTTATTACCTGAAAATTAAAGTTAGACATTTATGTAAATAAATAGATTTATATATAAATGCATGACCACAAAACAACTCCAACTGTTTAAACTAAGCCTTATAGCTTCTCAATATTTTAATAGATAATTGCTTGTGGATGTTCATTATTTTGTGCATTTTCTAGCACATGCCAAAAGTCAAATTATAGAAGGTGTCAATAAGTTTAAGCTCAATTTTTGGATGATCAACTTAAAAAGTGAAAAAGTTATATTACCCAGATAAATACTGTAGAATGATATAGCTTCTGAGAAAATATAAAATTTCTGTCGTTTGCAGAATGAATTCTCATCTACTATTGAGTACTTTTAAGGTGTATTCAGTTTTACAGACTCAGGAGATGAGATTTTCTCTAAGGGAGAGAGAAGAAAGAGAAGGACAGTAAAAAGATTTATAGGTTTTGTAACAGCTCTCCGTGTTGTCCCTGGAAAACAGAAGTATCTTAATAAATGATCACTGAAGGAATTGAATACATGGTAGATTGAATACATGCATGCATGCACACTGGTAAAGGTATAACCCCAAGAATAAAAAAGAAAGGTACAGCGTTTTCAGTTTTACATTCTACATAATAACCCAGGACACACAAATATATATACACAATTATAAATTATTGCAATACAAGTGTCAAAAGCAAATATTTACCTTCACAAAGTATGATACATTCTGCTATTCTTGCCCATTACATAATGCTGGTCATATATCTCACTAAATAAATTTAATAACTGTCTTTATCTGTTTTCTGTTGTTAACTGACTACCACAGACTGGGTAATTTGTAAGGAATAGGGACTTATTTCTGTCATGGTCCTAGTGGCTAGAAATTCCAAGAGCACGGCACCGGCATCTGATAAGGGACTTTCAGCTGCATCGTAACATGGTGCAAAGCATCACATGGTGAAACAGAGCAATCATGCTAGTGCAGGTTTCTCTTTCTCTCTCTCTCTCTTTTTTTTTTTTTTTTTTTTTTTTTGAGACAGAGTCTCGCTCTGTTGCCCAGGCTGGAGTGCAGTGGTGTGATCTCAGCTCACTGCAGCCTCTGCCTCCTGGGTTCGAGCGATTCTCCTGCCCCAGCCTCCTGAGTAGCTGGGATTACAGTTGTGCACCACCACGGCCAGCTAATTTTTGTATTTTTAGTAGAGACAGGATTTCATCATGTTAACCAGGATGGTCTCAATCTCCTGATCTTGTGATCTGCCCACCTTCCCCTCCCAAAGTGCTGGGATTACAGGTGTGAACCACCTCGCCTGAGCTTCTTTCTCTCTTTATGAGCCACTGATCCCATCATGGGGCACTCCACCTTGATGACCTTATCTAACTCTAATTACTTCCCGAAGTTCCTACCTCCAAATGCCATCAACATGAATATAAACTAAGTTTTCATCTCATAAAATTTGGGGAATACATTCAAACCATACTAATAACCTTAGGACTCATAAATTGCAAAACACAGTCTGAAAAAAATCTGATTTGTTGAAAACTTACATTTGTGATATTACTCAAAATGAAGCTGTTGGAGCCGTTTATCATAACAAAAGCCAAAATGTCTAAATACTTTTTTACTAACAAAAAATTGATTTTGATTTTCAATTTGATGTAATTTCAGATTTACTATAAAGTGGCAAGAATAGCACAAAGAATTCCCAGATACCTTTCACTAATATCTCCCAAATGTTAACATTTTACTACATTTAATTTATTCAATCTCTCTGTCTCTCATATCTATCTACCTGTGTAATCATCTATGTATCCATCTACCTATATACACACATTTGATTATTGATATACATTAAGAGTAAGTTGCAGACATGATACTCCTTTGCTTCTAAACACTTAATTCCTAAAAACATGGAATTATCACACATAGGTACAGTTCAGTGGTTAAAATAGCAAATTAACACTGATAAAATGTTATCTAATCTACAGACCTTATTCCAAATTTCAGTAATTGTCCCAATAATGTTCTATATAGCCAATGAAATTACAAAATCATGCTTTGCAATCAGTTGTCGTGTCGCTTTAACATCCTTTAAACTGGGGCCGTTTCTGGGTCTTCATGAAAGACTGTTTCATGACATTTATATTTCATGACATTTATATTTTTGAAGAATTATGTGCCAGTTGTTTTGTACACTATCTTGGTTTGTTTGGACTGCTATAACAAACTACCCAAACTACCATAGTTTGCATGGTTTATAAACAACAGAAATTTATTTCTCACAGCTCTGGAGGCTGAGAAATTCCATGATCTGGGCTACAGCAGATTTACTGTCTGGTGAGGATCAGCTTTCTAGCTCATAAATAGCTGCTTCTTGCTGTGTTTTTACATGGCAGAAAGGAAAAGGAAGTTCTCTGAGGTCTTATTTTTTTATTTATTTTTATTTTTTGAGACTCTGTCACCCAGGCTGGAGTGCAGTGGCGTGATCATGGCTTTCTGCAACCTCCGCCTCCCAGGTTCAAGCAATTCTCTGCTTCAGCCTCCTGAGTAGCTGGGATTACAGGAGTCCACCACCATGTCTGGCTGATTTTTTTTTTTTTGTATATTTAGTAGAGACAGGGTTTCACCACCTTGGCCACACTGGTCTTGAACTCCTGACCTCATGGTCCACAAGCCTCAGCCTCTCAAAGTGCTGAGATTATAGGCATGGGCCCCCATGCCTGGCTGGGTCTCTTTTATAAGGGACATAAATCCCATTCATGAGGGCTCTGTCCTCGTGATTGCATCACTTCCAAAAGGCCACACCTGTAAACACCATCACATTGCTGATTAGGTTTTGACATATGAATTTGGAGGCAGAACAAACATTCAGTGTAAAACATAGACTATCCTTCAATTTCAGTTTATTTTGTGCTTCCTGGGGTTGAGAGTCAAGTCATACAACTTGAGCAGGAATACCATGGTATACCGGTATGCTAAGTCCTTATATCCAGAGGTAGATGCTATTGTTTAGTACCATTACTGACAATTTTAGCTTTGATCATTTGGTTAAAGTGGTGCCTGCCAGATTTCTCCACTGTAAAGTTACTATTTTCCTCCTTTGTAATTGAAAAGCATTTTGTTTCGTGATAATATGAGACCATGTAATTATGCTCTTATTCCTCAATTTCTCACCCAGTAGCTTTGGAATCCTTTGATGACTCCTGTCTAAATCAGTTACTTTGTTATCCTGATGGTTGCCATCTTTGTTGGTTTCATGCTGCTATAACACAACACCACAAACTGGGTAATTTATAATGGATAGAATTTATTCAGCTCATGGTTCTGGATGATGGGAAGTTCAGGGACAAGGGGCTGCATCTGGTGCGGCCCTTTTTCCTGCTGCATTATAACATGATAAAAGCTATCACGTGGGCAAGAAATAGGGAAAAGGGGGATAAACTCATCCTTTTATAAGGAACCTACTCCCATAATAACAGATAAAAAGTAATCCATTCATGAAAGGAATGTGCTCATGATCTAATCATCACTTAAATGTCCCAACTGTTAACACTGTTCCATTTTGGATTAAATTTTCAAGATGTGAACTTTGGGGGACCTATTCAAACCATAGTGGTTTGCTATGGGGAAAATTTGTAATTCCATCATTTCTTCTTCTCTTACTAGTTGGCTTTCTATTATGCGTAAGCTTGTTTCTTTTTGTTTTTTTGTTTCTGTATGGACTCATGAATTCTTTATTTAGCAGGTTGTAATCCTTTAACATTGTCAGTTAATATCATTATTTATCTTCATGCTCATACTGTCCTGGATTTGGACAGTATGAGGTTCTTCTAGTTGACTCCTTTGTGATTTTAACATGTTACTATCATTCTTTGAGTACTTTTTTACCTTTTGGCTTCAGATAGGAGACTATTGTACTTTTCTCCAAGGCTTGGAACCAGCTACTTTTCTAGGGATCTCTGGTTCTTTTTAGTAAAGAATGGTGTTTAGAAATCAAAATTTGGAGAGTAAGTGTGCTCATTGCTATTGGGGTGATTTTGTTTCTAGGTCCTTTTAGTAGACAGATCTAGGGGAAAATTATATGTATATACATACTCATATATAAATGTGTGCATATGTGTGTGTGTATACACACATACACACACACACCCACGCATACCTATATCCATGTGTATATTCAGGTATTTATTTATTATTAAACCTTGGATTTCACAGTGATAATCCATCATTACAGTGCTCATTCTGTTCGTCTCCATTTTTATATCTATAACTCTTTTCCCCAGGAGTTAGAAGCCTAGCTCCCATTATTCACAGTATATTACATATTGCATAGGATTTTCTTACTTGTGGAATGTAGTTTCAGAAATTAGTTTCAGAATTACCCACTCATGCATCTATGGAAAAAGAGAAGAAAAGCAAAGAAAAGCATTTTAGCAGACTTTTAGCATTATTTATGTTTCATATGTCTAATTCTGTACTCAAAATTCGCTTGGTTAGTTCTCTTCTCATACCCACTTCTACTTACTTCAGTATGGTTGTGTTACTTGTTTTAAATATGGACCAGTAATTTGTTTTAATGTATAAATTTTTTTTCACTTAGAGGTGAATTGATTAATCTGGAAATTGGCATTTTCTGTTTCTATATTTAAAATATGAACTAATAATTTCATTTCCTCAATAATAAGAAATCCCTAGCATCATTAAAGACTCAACTGAGGTAGGTATTCATGTTTTCCTGGAGCATATATAGCTGTGATCTAAATCAGAAAATCTGAACAACTTTGTCTTGGACCAAACTTTAGGATAATCTGAAAATAATGGGGCAAATGTTGGTGGATGAGTATTTTCAAACGTAATTCTGAGTAAATTTCAAATGCATATGTGGGTTTGTGGGTCTTGGTATTTGGTTATTTGTACATCATCTCATCTTTGTTAATGTAGATTATAAAAATTGGGTATAAAAGCAATGCCATTAATTATGTATTTTTTTCATGTTTTTTGTTTCAAAAAAGGGATTAAGCAATCCTAACTTTAAAAATGGCTTAAAAGACTATGGAAAGCTAGGTTAGAAACACAAATGTAAAAACATATTTTGTATCTGGAGTTAAGTTTGGGTCTTATATTAATGGCTTCTCAAAAATATAGCAAATAGGGAAACCTGATAATATTTATGTCTTGAGAGAAAATTATCTTTCTATAATTAATTATAAGACTTTTCATTAGGGTCTTTGAATAAAGCAAAGCAATAATATGTTTAGTAGTATTTTTATGTGAGTTACATACATGTACATTATTAATAATGAATAGTAATGTTCTCATACTTAGTCTTGTTATAAGTCAAAATATTAAATCATTATTCCATGGAAGTCTTCGTACAGTAATTTAAATCATTATAAGTCCAGTTTCTTGACATTGAGAAAGAGCTTAGTACACATAGTAGAATGACTTGCCATCCTTGCCATTCGATCATCTTCTCATATATTATTTAACTCAACTTAAATTGGCAGGAGCTTGAATATAGAAGATAACTGTCATTTATCTCTTTTTGTGGAGTGCCTATAATCTGGGATTTCTATGGGCATAAGATCCAAAGGGTATATCACAGAATTATAGTTAACAAAATCACTAGGAAATGTTTTTGGAGGCAAGATAACCACGGATATACCTGATTAGCTATTTGGAGGACTGGCAGTAGAATTTCTTGCTGTTTCTCATGTGGCAAAAACTAATAAAATAAAATAAATTTAGAAGAGTTTTGTTATGTTTTGTTTTGCAATAGGAAAGTAATCAATATATCAAGATAATCCATATATTTCAGTTGGCATGGAAAAGCATCTTTTCTTTCAGCCATTGTTCCTATGACACTTAGACATTCTAGTCTATAAAATTATCCTAGGTTTAGCAATATTGGAATTAAATTTTATTGTTCCATCCTTATTGCAGAGTTATAAAAATAAGGATTGAATTATTATGAGAGGCCGATTATGTAGTATATACCATGAGTTAAAAGTAAACATTGACTTTTATTAGCATTACCTTTTGCCATATGAGAGAAAATAAACTAAGTGAATAACCTTGACTCCAAGTCTTCTCTGAGATTAATTTGATGATTTACTGGAAATAGAAAGATTGGTAATGCTCATTGTAGGAAAGGGGTAAGAAAACAGGCACACATATATTGAGAGACTGTAAAGTTTGTACAGTTACATCAGTTAACTTTAACTGTGTCTAAATATGCATGTAGCAATTCCTCTTGTAGACATTTATTCTCAGATAATTAAGGAAACAGGCAAACATTGTATGTATTTTTACTGTTAATGAGTTTGATAATAGTCAAGAATTAGGGAGGGTTGGTGATGATAAACTAAAACAGGCCAGGTGTGGTGGCTCACTCCTGTAATCCTAGCACTTTGGAAGGCCAAGGCAGGTGGATCACTTGAGGTCAAAAATTTGAGACCAGCCTAGCCAACATGGTGAAACTCTGTCTCTACTAAAAATACAAAGGTAGCCAGGCACCATGGTGGGTGCTTGTAATCCCAGCTATCCAGGAACCTGAGGCAGAAGAAGTGCCTGAACTCCAGAGGTGGAAGTTGCAGTGAGCCATAATGGCACCACTGCACTCCAGCCTGTGCAACAGAGCTGGACTCCATCTCAAAAACAAAAAACTAAAACAGACTAATTAGAGATATTAGCATCAAAATTTATCACAAAACTATACATAATGTAATTGTTTATACATTTTTAAGTATATGAGCTAAAGTATGAAACCAACTCTGAGTAATAGGATTATCAATATTCTTTATCTCCTTGTATTTATCTTTATTTCTTAATTAAATTTTGAAATAATGTTGTTGCTTTTACAATAAGAAGTTGTAAAAGAATATTACTATGAAAATAATCTAGCAAGAGTTTCATCTAACATTGCACATTTCTTGAAAGTAAGCCAAGACACATTCTTTCACTCCTTTGATACTGAGTTTAAGGTATTTGAAAAATTCTTAGAGGATGAATTTATCATTTTAGTGCCTTGCTGATTTATGCAGCCACCTCAGTTTTAAGCAATCATGGGATTATTTATTTGTTGACTTACCATTTGTTCAGTACTTATTATGTGCTTAATAGCACTTGAACATACAAAGATAAATGAGATTTTTCGTCCCCAAGAATTGAAAGTTTAATGGAGGAGATAATCATAAACTTACAAAAAAAGCACATGAGAGACTGTGTCAAAGTGGGGACAATGTAGACTAGGGAAATACTTCTCTTGGATGGGTCACACCTAGAAGGGGGCGAAGAGGACAACTCACTGGGTATTGGAGCAGTCTGGATCCCTGGATTACTTGGCTGGTGCTGGGCTAACTGATAAACATTTTCTATTTTCAACTCTTCTACTAAACACCATCATAATAATATGAGCATACGTTCTGCTCTTACCAAGTCCGTGTTTGGTCAGTTCGAGTTTTATAGTCATGTAGAACTGCCATTTTGTCATTTGTACAAAAAAGCCTATATGGTACAAAAGAGTAATTTGACTGAGCTTTATAACCTAACATTCTGAGAACTTCACAACTCCCATTGTTCTTTCTCAAAAAATTATTTTCAGTGCAACTTAACTCTGTGTATCTCCATTGCCCATCTGCCCCAGATGATTTAGGTTGGTTGCCATCTTTATTAGTGTGATAAGAGTCAATAAAATGATTAATTGAAAAGAACCTTAAGCTTCCTTCCACTTAAAAAACACTAGATAAATGATAAGCAGTGTGCTTTTTAGGTGGGTCAAGAGAGTCCAGATCACTGGTATACGGATGGCGTATAAATTAAATCATTGTATACAACTGCAAAATGTTGGAGAAACATTTTAGTATGTTCCCTGTAGCATTTGCCTTTCTGTACTTATGTCTTAGAATTATAATGCCTACATTTGAACTGTGGTTTTCTGTGGGCATATATACAAATAGATAGCAACTGATTCAAAAAAAATGCTTTAAACACTTTTTTTTTTCCAGTTCACAAGATTAGGGTATTTGGAGATATGGCTTTTTTTTCTTTTTTTTCCTTTTAAAGCCATCCACATTTTCTTTCCTACTGCTTTCTCACTCAAAAAATGTAAGCCAGAAGAAGTTAATCTCATAGAGGTAAAAAGGAGAACAGATTACTAGAGGCTGGAAAGAGTAGGGGGAAGGAGGATAGGGAGAGATTTGTTAAAGAATACAAAATGACAGCCAAATGCGATTGTTCACGCATGTAATCCCAGCACTTTGGGAGGCCAAGGCTGGCGAATCACAAGAAGTTGGGTGTTCGAGACCAGCCTGACTAACATGGAGAAACCCCGTCTTTACTAGAAATCCAAAATTAGCTGGGTGTAGTGGCATATGCCTGTAATCCCAGCTACTTGGGAGGCTTAGGCAGGAGAATCACTTGAACCCACGAAGCGGCAGCTGCAGTGAGCTAAGATCACTCCATTGCACTCCAGCCTGGGCAACAAGAGCAAAACTCCATCTCAAAAAAAAAAAAAAAAATGACAGCTAGATAGGAGGAATAAGTGCTGGTGTTCTATAGTACTACAGCATGACTATAGTTAACAACAATATATGTTTTCAAATACTTAGAGGACATTGAATAGTCCCAAGTAAATGAAAAATGTTGGAAGATATGCTAATATCCTGATCTGATCTCTGTGCATCATCATGCATATTGAAACGTCGCTATGTACAATTATTATATATCAATTTAAAAACTCTAAAAATACATGTATAGCGAAGTGTATACACCTTATATATACTTTAGTTTCCTTATGAAACACAGCATAATTTGAGACTTAAATAAAATGGTCCTTGTGCTCTGTAAAATTAGAAAATCCTTCAGCTTTTAGAAGCTTTCTGCTGGTTGATCAGAAATTAATATGTCCCTTTGGTTTAATCTGTATCATAAAATGAAAGTTGACTGTTCCGCAACATGTGCCTGACAGAGAGGAAGCTGTTGATAAATATCTACTGACTGAATGAAAGGATAAATGAATAAATATTTTTAGCCCTTAGAAATCTGTGAAATATACTGAGAAAATATTAGACATATCAAGGTCAATGCTAAATGTAAAATATATTTCTAAGAAAACTCTTTAAGTGTGCAATCATTTGGAATGATTTATAAAAACTAATTATTAAAAACTTCTTCTGACTGTATTTTCCTTATTTTTGGAAAACAAATGCAGCTTGCACTCTCCTTGCTTAGAACTTCTATTTCACAAAACACAAGTGCATGCTTGTGTGTGTATATATATAATATACACACATATATATACATACACACACAAGCATGCACTTTATATATACATATATATGTATATATAAAAAGTAGTGTGTATATATATGTGTGTGTGTGTGTGTGTGTGTGTGTGTGTGTATATATATATATATATATATGTATAAATAATCTTGATCCCTAATCTCTGTGAGCTCCAAAGATGTTCTAAATTTAAAAATGTTACAGATCACATTGTGAACTCTTAACACTATACTTTTTGGCTGAGTGTGGTGGCTCATGCCTGTAAACCCAGCACTTTAGGAGGCTGAGGCGGGAGGATAGCTGGAGCCCAGGATTTCGAGATCAGCCAGGGCACCATAGGGAGACCCTGTCTCTACTGAAAATACAAGAAATTATCCAGGTGTTGTGGCACGTGCCTGTAGCCCCTGCTACTTGGGAGGCTGAGGTGGGAGGACCTCTTAAGCCTGGGAGGTCGAGGCTGCAGTAAGACATGATCCTAGGTGACAAGAGTGAGAGCTTGTCTCAAACAAAAAAAAGTCTGTTTTTCACCAGCACATTTCAAAATTACTTTGAAAATTATTACTCTTTTTAGAGATCGGTATGTGCCAAAATTAGAAATTGGGTCCAAGAGCATCTTCATATGCATGTAAAGAAACTTAATTGAAGTTCAGTAACTTGCTCAGGCTATAAAGTAGAATTTAGGATTTGAACCCAGGTCAGAGGGCTCCAAAGCCCTTTCACTTTCCATCAAGAACATTTGATATTTTGCCAAAAATATGACTGTTTTTTTGTCCATTGCTGTTTGATATCCTTCAAACAGCTATAAAGAGGGGAGAAATGATAATTTTATAACTCAGGCTACAGCTTACAGACACACTTAATTAGCTTAGGGACAAGCAGTTGTGACATGAGTGGGAATTGCAAGGCTGAGTTGAATGTACTCACGGGGGATGTTGGTTATAAAAAAGCATTCCATTGCACATCATGGCAATCTTTGTACTGCAAAAGTAGTACTGTCCTGAGATGTTTACTATGTATTATGGAAAAATTGCTGATTTGAATCACAATTCAGCAATCCTAGAGAAGGAGAAATCTACTTTTTCTAAATTTTCGTCTACAGTGAAATTAAATGCTTTTGGAATATTTATTTGAGGAATGGGATATCACTGAAACTCGGTACACGCCATAGTGAAAATCTAGTTGCAGGTAGTTGAAGTGCAGGTATAGTTAGTATGTGGTTGATAATGACACATGTATGGCATGATTTACCTCAGTCACTGGACAGTAAGGATATGATTAAGGAAGTTTCCTCTGGAACATTTCAAGATAAGTCGGCTCTTGTGAACCACACAATATTAAACTATGCATTGTGGCCAAGTGGCTATAAGGCCAAAAGTACCTGTTTCAAACTGTGAACAATATCTTATCTGTTACAGTATTGAAATCTCCTTGTTACAGAATGTTATCACTACCCATTAAAAATAGTAAGAAATAAGAATTTCTCCTTTCCACCCTTTTGAAATCATTCCATCAAATGGTGTATTGATGAATAATGTCCTGTCTGTAAGATGGCTAAATCATGGAAAGTAACCCATTTCGATGTGGATACTCAAGATTCTCAAGAATTTGGGAGGTTGCAGTGTGAATATCAAATAAGGTGCCACTGCAGAGAATGTCTCAGAAAAGGGACAGAAAATCATATAATAGAAAAGAGAAAAGCTTTTTTCCCATGATAGATAGACTCTCTAAATAATTATTTTAGAGACAGACATAAGAAATTAATTTATTGGTTCATTGAAGAAACATCCTGAGTCCCTCTGACATATTAGGCATTGTGCTGGTGGGAGCAAGGGTTGGGTGAATAGTGGTATGTGAAGATGAAATGATGCATCAGACATGGTCCCTGTCCTCAAAGAACTTTCCAGAAGGGTAAAACTGGAAAAACGCTGCTGGGACAGAGTGGGCATCTAAGCTGACTTAGGCAAGGATGTCTTGTCTTACTTATATCTGTGCAATAATATCCTTAAACTAGAAATACAATCAGATGTTTAATTCTGACAGTGAGGAATACTTTTGGTTACATATTAAGGAATATGTTAATCCCTAAATAGTATGCTGTTTATTTCATCTTACTTTTTCGTCTTTCTAAACAAATGTTTAACAATTTAGGTAGCATCTTAGCAGGGCATCACTAGAGAAATAAAATGAAGCATTTGAAGTAAATATATTTTACAGGTCATTTGGAATTGTTTAAAAACTTCATTAACTTTTAATGAACTAAAAATGTAGTTCATTGGAATTAAATGTTCCATATGAATATATTTATTTTGGAAACTACATGACTAAACCAGTGGTAAGTTGAAGTTAAAAAGTGACCCCAAGACAGGAACAACGTCGTGCTATTATCATTATAACCCATATATTTTTAGTTATGACCATGCAGAGTGGTGTATACAGCAAATAACTAGGTAAAGTTTATAGGAATTTTAATTTTATTTCTCGTCTTTCAATTCTAATGTATGGGCCAATTCATCATTTTTAATACAGAGCCTAGAGGGAAAATGCATAAGTGTACTTTTCTGTATGATCACTAGATGGCGACATGCTTCTCTTAGAATGAAGCTGCTCAGGAATTTGCAAGTGCAATTCTGAGTATTTCACATAGAAGCCTGGAAGATGAAAGATGAGACAATTATATTTCCCATAAGGTTTTGATTCATTAATATCATAAAAGCAACAATTAGCACATGTTACTTTGCATTCAAAAAAGGAGAGTAAGGATTGGGTGTGTAAACAGTATATTGAAATAATCATTGCTGAGGACCAAAGTGAAGTATGTATACCTCTAGGGGGTAATTCAAAAGGTCTCTTTGACGTTCCAAAAACATATTAGTAACAAGGAAACATCTTTTACTTGCTTGGAAAACTGGGTCCTAGTCAGTGAGCTATGTCGTAAGAGAGTGGAAATACTGGCAAATGTCATAAAGTTTACAGAGTCATTTTCTGCAAACCAGTAGAAGATAAATTTCATTCCACCCAGTCTTAGGCACACAGTTGGACCATTTACTGTTCCATCAAAAAAAAAAGCATTGGCAGATCCCCAAAAGCACAAGGATGTATATAGAGTGTCCATTTAACCTTCCTGATTAAAGATATATACTCACGAAGGTGGAGTGGAAGACTTCTTTATAGGAGTATGATTCATGTTTATAAAATTGTAGACACTTAGAAAGTTGAGTTAAAAGTGACTCAAAGGACATCTTTATATTGCCCTTTTTTATAGATGGAAAAACATGGATGTAGCTGTTTCATACAATAAAGCATTAATGCATCAAAACACATTTGTGGGACATTTTGTTATGATTTCAGAGCTGTTTGTCAATAAATGTGTATGTTCAATGGTTACAATTTGGGATGGTGAGACATCAGCTCAGAATAGTAACATCCTTCCCTTTCTCTTTTTCATACGACTTTAAACCTGGATGCAATATTAGGACATCGTATGGTCATTTTCTCTGTGTAGCGATTACATCCTAGATAAATTAATTTGTGATCCTCTCTGGACTTTTTGTATTACATCAAGTTGAGAATTCCTTTTGTGGATTTGGAAACAAAAAATCTGCAGTAATGAAAATGAAAAGAGATTATACAAAAATAATTACTGATAACCATGTTTTTTAAGTGGTGAATATAATTGAGTGTTGGTATTTTATGAATAAGTGCATCAATTCAGTTATAATGTAACCAAACATCTAGAAATTTGAGGGGGAATTTCAGGCTACTATCACATTTCAGAACCTAATTTTTCTTCTTTGGTTCATTGACTGCGTTGAATCTTTGTTTTGTGGGTGGTGTAAACTTTTATTTTATTCTTTCCTCTAGGAGTGGCTCTGGGGAATCATTAGGTAAATGATTGTTGGTTTTTCATAATCATTATCTCTGATCCCTAACAGTTTGGGCCCCTCTTCACTTCCTCCAGCTTTAGGCAGGAGTTCAGAATGGCTTCCAGTTGGAAAAAGAAGTATAAATCCAACTTACCATCTAGTCTGTCTGTGCGGTCTTGGCAAATTTTTTAATCCTGGCTAGGCATGCTATTACTGGTAGAAATGAAGTTCTGCCTCAGCTTGAGCTCCAGCCTCGCCGTTAGCCTGAAGATCTTCCAAGATTTAGGAAGGGTCCATGAATATGTGAAATACCTTATCTTCAAGGGTGTGCTATGGAGTTATCAAGCAGCTCAGATCTTTAAAAACTCTTGAGTTTAGGAATAATACATTTTAATGTCATTTCTCCTAGAAAATGAAGATTTTAATTCTTTAGAAAAAAATCTAGGGACAAGGAATTCTAGCATTTGCTAAATTTTTCATCACAAGTAGTGCTTTTTATTTTTTTTTTTTTAAAGGGTTTCTTTTCTTTTCCTTTGTTTTTTTTTCTTTTTTTTTTTTTTTTTTTTTTTTTTTTGGAGACTGGGTCTCTGTTTGTCACCCAGTGGTGTGATCATGGCTTCTGCAGCCTTGACTTGCTGGACTCAAGGGATCCTCCCACCTCAGCCTCTCAAATAGCTGGGACTACAGGTGTACGCCACCACACCTGTCTAAGTTTTGTATTTTTTATAGAGTACGGGTTTTGCCATCTTGCCCAGTCTGGTCTCAAATTCCTGGGTTCAAGAGTGCTTCTTCTTCAATCTCCCAAAGTGTTGGGATTACAGGTGTGAGCCACCACGCCTGGCTGTAAAATTTTATTATATTTCTAATATGAAGAAATACTTGGTTTCTGTCTATTGTTTAGAAAGATACCTAATTATAATATTATCTTCTTTATTAACTCTTATGTGATACTTTGTATTTTCATCACGTGCCATTCACTCCAAGCTTATTTCTATAATTAGAAAGGAATCAAGCTAGCCAAACAAGAGTTATCCTTCCTCAAGGTAGAGAAATTACTGTTGTTTTTTATTTTTATTTTTTTCAAATGGCAATCTGCCTGCCTGGGTTGCTGTTGGATCTCTGATGATTTCTTCCTTTGATCCCCTTACTCAAATCAGGTGATCAAAGCTATGCTGTAAGTGGTAATCAGATGGAAACCTGATCTAATTTCTACTTTGCCTCTTCGATTGATAACAGGACCTGAACCAGGATAGAAACGCTAACACTATTTGACTCTGCTGTAGTTCCCAGTCTAAATAACCAGAACTCATACCTCACTCTACTCTGTCTGTGGAAACACTCTGTAATGTGTGTTGAAAGTGTATGGGTGTATGTAGTGTGTAGGTGCATTAAAATTCTCATTAGCTTGGGCTGGTTGTAATAGTGCACACCTGTTGTCCAAACTACTTGGGGGGGCTGAAGCAGGAGGATCATTTGAACCCAGAGTTCAAGGCCAGCCTGGGTAACATAGTGAGCCCCCATCTGTAAAAAAATAAACATATAAAATAAAAATAAAAATTCTCATAAGAATAATAATTAAAGGAGGTATGCTGATCATTGCCATAATTAAAATATTATGAGTTTTTCCCACTTTATTATAGTTATATTGCTCTCAAAAAATTTAAAAACTAGTATATGTTTGACATATACAGGTTGGATATCTCTTATCCTAAATGCCTGGGACCAGAAGTGTTTCAACTTTTGAATTTTTTTGGATTTTGGAATATATGCATACACATAGTGAGATAACTTGGGCATAAGACCTGCATCTAAACACAAAATTTATTTATGTTTCATATATACCTTATAAACATAGGCTGAAAATAATTGTATACAATATTTTAAAATAATATTAAAATAATATTTTACATGAAACAGTTTTGGCTGTGTTTTGACTGTGACTTGTCACATGAGGTCAGTTGTGGAATTTTCCACCTGTCGCACTACGTCAGTACACAAAAAGCTTTGGATTGTGGAACATTTTGCAGTTTGGATTTTCAGATTAATGATGTTTAACCTTCCTTTTGAAATAATGGAATCCTTTAATAATAACAAGGCAATAAGACTAATAGATGACACGAGTACTGGTGTGTCAGGCACTACTCTAAACATTCTATGTGTATTAAGCCAATTAATCTTCACAACAACCCTGAATTAGATGCACAATTTTTCCATATTTTAGAGGAGAAAATTGAGAAATAGGTAATCTAGTCTGTACCCTTTTCCATCATGCTGTGTTACATTCCCTCAGTGCTCCCATTGCCTCTTCCAAATTCATTCATAGGGGTGTGGTGGCCAGAGTCAGTGGAGGGGAGCATTAATTAATTTTGCATAATGTGAAAATGAAACTTAACAAACTTTCAAGGAATAGACAATATGCAGTGTTATGGATTGATAACTCTACAATTAAGGGGTTAAATGAAATAATACCCAAAATGCTATGTTTTAAATGGCGGCACTGACTGATAAAATATAGATTTGAGTTATTTAATGTTTCCACAATTCTGAAGTGAAAAAGGAAGAAAATAGAAATAAAATGCTGGACTATGGGAAGGGTCTTTAGTCTTACAAAAAGTAAAAAGTAGAAATAAAAGAAAAACATTTTATGGTTCGTATTGTAACATCAAAATATGGAATGAAAATTATGTTCTTCCATGAAATATTTCAAGTGCTGAAAGGGAATCTCCTAGACTAGAACTCTCAGCAAGTCCATGTTTCTTACTGTGTCTAGCATGCCATAGCAAAGCTCCAGAATTAGTTAAATTTTAATAATTTCATGGAGAAAACTAGTTTTTCAGGGGGCAGCTAGTTAACTTCAGCGTGAGGCAAAGAGCAATTCATCTTAATATTTATGAGAATATTTATTTTGAATTATACATTTATTTATTTATTTACATTAGAATAAAGGAAACTCAGGCCGGTGTGGTAGCTCCCTCACTCCTGTAATCCCAGCACTTTGGGAAGCCGAGGTGGGTGGATCACCTGAGGTCAGGAGTTTGAGAACAGTCTGACCAACATGGAGAAACCCTGACTCTACTAAAAAAAACAAAATTAGCCTGGTGTGGTGGCAGGCGTCTGTAATCCCACTACTCGGGAGGCCGAAGCAGGAGAATCTCTTGAACCCGGGAGTTGTGGAGGTTGCGGTGAGCTGAGATCGTGCCATTGCACTCCAGCCTGGGTAACAAGAGGGAAACTCTGTCTAAAGAAGAAAAAAGAAGAAAGGGAACTAGCCATATGATCATATGACAACCAAAGCCTTTTATTTTTTTCATACCTTAATTGAATGTGTCAAGCAGTTTGTGAGTCTGTCCTCCAAATACGCATGTATATTCCAAAGAAACCTGTGACCCTCATTTGGCCTGTTTTTATGTCAGTGAACTAATTATTTCTTCTTCTTTTTTTGTTGAGACGGGGTCTTACTCTGTTCCCCAGGCTGCAGTGCAGTGGTGCAGTCATGGCTTACTGCAGCTCCAAACTCCTGGACTCAAGTGATCTGCCTCCCTCAGCTTCTAAGTAGCTGGGACTTCAGGCATGTGCCACCATGCCTAGCTAATGTTTTAAACTTTGTAGAGAAAAGATCTCACTATGTTGCTCAGGCTTGTCTTGAACTCTTGAACTCAACCAATCCTCCTAGTCTTGGCTCCCAAAGTTCTGGGGTTACAGGCATGAGCCACCATACCTGGTAACTAATTCCAAAAGAAAAGTCATAGTATTGACCATTACAGTGATAAAAATGAGTGGAATCCCAGGAGGAAGCCTCATATGCATGCGGTGAATATATAACAGTAAAGAAGATGATCATGGTCATGCTTTTTATTGTGCATAGGATGTTAGCTTTTACTCTTGCTTTTACATATTCATCTCATTTAAAATTTTTGCTGATTTTAATTATTCTATGATAGATATGACAGAGGCAGGGAAAGTATTATCCTCCTCCCCCTTACTCCCAATTACAGAGGAGTACCTGGATCCCACAGAATTGACCTATTTCCTCAATATCAGTTAGTAAACGTCAGGGACTTGAACTGCTATTGTCATTATGTTCAGTCTTAAGGACACACTCTCAACACTTTAAGGTTTAAAAATGGATATGATTTCCACAGAAGTATAAACAGAACAAGACAGAGGAAAGAATATTGGACAAAGGTACAAAAACAGGAAGCATGATACAATTTGGGGAAAATATCAGTGAACTGGTAAGCTCAAGTACAGGATGAAGACAATTAGTAGGCAGATGATGGAATGCCGCAGGAAGATCCATCTGGAATGGCTTCATGGGAACATAGACTCGGTGTGTGATCCAAGAAATATTAAGACTAGTAGGTTAGACTTGGCAGGGGAGAGTCTAACCCGCTAGTCTTAAAATTTCTTAATGTGGAGCTAAGTTTGGTGACCATAGAAATGGAAAGACTCAGGGACAGATACTACAGAAATTTCAAAGACAATGATGCCATATTACACAAACATAAGGTGGTTGAAAAGAGTGACACATCTAAGATGATGCTCAGGTTCAGGTCTGAATGACTGGGAGAAAAATGAGCCAGGAACAGAAATAGGGAAATCATGAGAAGATGCTAAATTGGGAGAAGATGCTGGGTGTGATTTGTGGAGTTTGAGCATAAGCAGACCATGCAAGTAGTTATGTCTAACTTGGAAGCAACGTGGTAGTGTGCACCTGTAGTTCCCACTATTCTGGAGGCTGAGGTGGGAGGCTCAATTGAGCCCAGGAGGTCAAGGCTGTAGTGAGCCGTGATTGCACCACTGCATTCTAGCCTGAGCAATAGAGTGAGACTGTCTCAAAAAATAAAATAATATTTTCTGAACCGCTCCTCACTAAAAAAAAATTTCTAGCAGGGAAGCAGGATAAACCTATTGAAAATTCTCAGGCTGACAATATGTATGCTGCTAAACAGACTTCAGTTGGTGAATCAAATTTTTGAGTTAGATGTGAAATAATATTGAAATGTAAGATTCACCCACATTGTCCATTTCATAGAATTACTCTGTTTTTGTTGTTCGTTTTGACATTTCCTAAGTTGTCACTTGACCCAGACAGACACATTATTCATCTGCATAGCACCTAGGTTCTGCCTTTTATGTGTTGACAATATGCAATGAAGCTTAGTGCTGCAATCAGAAAGAGGGTGCTGCTGTCTATCATGTGAAATACGAGCTTGAGTATTAATGAGGAAATGCAGATTTTACTCTGACATCAAGGCTGGCCAACAGCATCTGTCATGCCCCCAACACAGTCATGCTAATTATAAGCCATCACTTTCATTCTTCTTGGAATTCAGAAGTCAGGAGGGTTGTGAGGGCAAATTCCTAACGGGTTGTGGAATCTATCATTGCGAGAACCTTTTACAATTCAGTTGCTTACTCTTTTTAAAATCTGCCATTCAGCAGTCTTTTTCAGTACCAGTAAGCCATGCTATGCATTCCTATGAATAAAGTGCACAGCAACAGCATCCAAATGCAGTGACAGAACTGTTTGGTTTTTCCTTGGAATAGCTTTTAAAAACCTGCTTCGCAGGGACCCTTTATTGCTTGCTGAAAAATTCTAAAATATTTGGGACTATGTTTAATAAATTACCAAGAACTATATAGAATTCCTTAGACCCTTTTTTAAAATAAAATTTTGGAGATTTTTTTTTTGTTTGTTGTTACTATTATTTTTAGAGAAATGCATTAAATTATCTTCAGATCCCAGGAATGGTAGAATTAATCTTTTTGGCACTGATAGTAGCTTAGGTCATGTCTTAGCCCGTTTGGACTATTATAACAAAATATCATAAACTGTGTAGCATGGCTGGGCATGGTGGCTCACGCCTGTAATCCCAGCACTTTGGGAGGCTGAGATGGGTGGATCATCTGAGGTCAGGAGTTCGAGACCAGCCTGGGCAACATGGCAAAATCCCATCCCTACTAAAAATAGAAAAATTAGCTGGGCATGGTGGTGCATTCCTGTAATCCCAGCTACTTGGGAGGCTGAGACAGGAGAATCGTTTGAACCCAGGAGGCAGTGCTTGCAGTGAGCAGAGATTCTCTCTCTGCACTCCAGCCTGAGTGACAGAGACTCTGTCTCAAAAACAAACAAGCAAAAAACTGGGTAGCTTATAAACAATCGAATTTTATTTCTTACAGTGCTGGAAGACTTTTCTCACAGTCCAAAATCAGCAAGCTACAAATTTGGTTTCTGGTGAGGGCCAGCTTTCTGGTTTGTTAATGGTGTCTTGCTGTGTCCTCACTTGGAAGAAGGGGCAAGGGAACTCTCTGGGGCCTCTTTTTACACGCATTAATCCCAGTCACAAGGCTGGAGGCCTAATGACCTAATTACCTCCCAAAGGCCCTGCCTCCTAACACTATTGCATTGGTGATTAGGTTTCAACGTATGAATTTTGGGAGGGTGCCAACGTTCAGATCATAGCAGGTCATTTCAGCTTATTTGTACTCTTTAAGTTATGCTACTATAATTGTTTGCTTCTATATATAGGCAATATGAAAACTAACCAATCATAAGATTTTGGTAGAGGACCTGAGGAGGAATTATTCTGAATGTGATAAAGTTATGATCTTTTTCCTTAGTTGTATTAGATCACTTTTTGGATAGAAGTGTTATGTTGGGAAAAATAAGTGGTTCAGTGACCTGAGGCAGAAAAAGTCTGTTCACAGGAATGTAGGATAATTACTCCATCAACTCAAGAGTTGTTTGGAATGTCAGCATCAATAACAGACCTCAGAACATTGTAACGTTACTCCAGCAACTACGCTAACATAAAGCAGAGAAGTCTGTCCATTAATATTGGTGACAAGGTCATGGTTGCTTTTAAATTTGACTTGCCAAAATACCTGGAGGGAACTGAATGTGCATACTCAAGTTTCTGCTGTGGCAAATTTACTGTTGCTACCCCAGGGGACCCTGTGAAGACAATCAGTTTATGTCTGACTGGAGGCATTTCACCTTTATTTGTATGAACTATTTGGGTCAAATTTCAGGGGGCATGTCACTCTAGAGGGGCAAAGGGTCACGATAATGAAAAGAATCATTACCTTAAATTGGTAATTAGATGTATGAATCCACAAACTTGTTTTTCCTTGGGTGTTAGTAATATTCTTTCTGGAGATAGATGGCATTTTTAAACAGTTCTATCCACAGAAAACTGGACATATCTAAAGATAATGATAATGAGGGGAATATATTCATTGTAATCTGGCATATAGAATTTTCTCTGCCATTTAAGAAGCTGGATTTCTTTTAAGTATAGAAAGGTTAGATTTTTCAACCTTATTTGCAGATATTATTTATGTTTTTCATTTTTCCCCTGTATCCTTAAATATTTTCTGAGATTTAGGCACTGAGCTCTATGCTAGAAATTTTCAAAAAAAAATTTTTTTTTAAATAAGAAAACCTCTTTTTATGAAGGAATTTTTCACAAAACTCCAATGTATAAAACAGATAAAATTGAAACTATTATGGCAGGAATGAGTCTGAGATTTGCATATTCATCTTTCTTTCTTCTTTCTCTTCTCTGCTAAAGTTTTTACACACAAGACAAGCAGTTTATGAATCAACTGTTGACTACTTCTGAAACCTAAAATGAAGTAATATATATGAAAGCTGTTATTAAGTGATTTATACTTACCAAAATATACTTGTCAAAATATATAACTGATATGTGCTTGTTGTCAAAATAAATATATTCCTACATAGCACCTTGGTCAATCACAGATCTAGTTGTCTTGTATGTGCCTAGACCAAAATGACAGTTTGATGATATGGCTTGAGATATTTATATTGCTCTCACCATAAAACGTCTTTATTTACTGATTAATCTTTGAGGAGGAGGAAATGAAGGGGTAAGAAAGCATATATGAAGTTCTACAGCATTTGTATACATCCATCTTTGGGAACTTAGTAAGTGAGCAAAAAAGAATAAAATGTTGATATTAGCATGAAAACTCTCACTGACTCTCTAAATTTTTTGTCAATATTAGGCCTTTTTTTAAAGTCAATCAGAATGAAGAAAGTACTTTTAAAAATAGGCAAATGTTGGTTACATTGGCTTCAATTTTTTTTAAAAAGTGCTACGTTCTCTTCAGAATGTGAAGGAGGTTGAAAAGGAGGCATTTCCTGCATGTATTTTGAGATGAGAGGAGGGTAAGAAAAGGAGTAGAGCTGAATATTGTTATCCTGTTAACCTTTGTCAGGCACATCAGGCTTTATATGGTTCAGATTTCTGCTGTATATTTTGATACTTTCTGTCTCCATAACAGTTGCTAAGTAATATATCCCAATAATGACACCGAAAATGCAATGAATTTATAAATAGATCCTCCTGTTGCAGAGATTCCATTATTTAGAAAATTATATGGGGTTCTGTGGGAAGTTAAATTTACAGTAAAATAGTTCATTTGCTTAGAAAAAATAAATTTTATTATTTTAAAGTCGAATAAATTATTAGAAACATCACAGTATAACCAAGGAAGCACCCGACAGACTACATAAAATGATTATTCAATATTTGTTTCATATGGTAAAGAAAAACTTAAAATTGATTTTCTATTTGAAAAATAGCAGAAATAAGTGAGTTCAGTAATTTCTAAATCTTGTTTTCTATGTAGGTGATTAAGAAATAATTAATTTTGTTCTAGAAGTATTAAGGAGACAAATTGCAAAGTTTAATACAAAGCCTTGGCTCACAATGAATACTTTCTTTAAACTTAGAATATACTAAACTGGAATAATATTTTCCAACTTAAAATGTAACCATTTTTTTTAAATGTGTTTGTGTATGCATCTCCTTTGTAAAATGTTTGAGTAAAATTAGAAATAGCTGGAATTTACTATTTTGAAAGGAAGAAAATTAATAAGTAGCAGAAGTAAATATTATCTTTCTAAAATCTAGGAATCTCTCTCACCCAATCTCATCTTCAGTATTTACCCCATTATTTCACATATGAAACATTAAAAAATTAAAATATAAAAGAATGAATATGTGATTGTTTAAATTATTTTCATTGAGGATAGTTTGCCCATTTTCTTAGAAACAATTAAAAGGAGAGGATAAGGTGGTTTCCTTAACATAATGCTTGTCTGTCCAATTTATGCTAATTGTTTTAAGAATGGCAACCTAAATGTACAAATGGTGTTTAATTCTCATGAGATTTCATTTTCAACCTTGCTTTAGAGTAAACTTTATGAGTAATAAGATTATATGTGTGGGAAACTGAAACTAAAAGCATTCAAATTGTTTTGACAAACAACAGACACTGAAGGTCAGTGCAACTAAGGCTACAGATAATCACTCCAACTGCTCCATTGTCAGCAACAACCAGGCCCAGACGTTGCAGTATACCTTGCTCGTTCTTCTAAATTGTGGCCATTGACAAATAAGGTTTTCAAAGAGAAGTCTGAATTCCTTAGGGTTTAGCCTGAGATTGTGTAAGTTTCTTTCCAGCCAAAGTATTTTCTTGTTTTCCTGTCAATTCAATGGGTCGAACCATTCCATCCATTAGAAGAAAGTAGAGAAAATGGCTCAGCCTTCCACAGATTACAGGTGGTTGGAACTCTGAGGAGGGAACTGTGGCCGAGGGAAAAAGAGCAAGAGGCTGGGGGAAGCACTCAATGCTTCTTAAGGCCTTTGATCTGAAATGACAGACTGTCACCTCCACTCACATTCCGTTAGCCTAAGCAAGTTAGTGGCTAACTAGACAGTGGGTCTCAGCAATATATCCACCCTCCTAGAAGACCTGAACGTTCACGTGGCAAAAGAGTGAATTGTTGAGAACAATAATATAGTCTATAACAGCATATCATACTCATAAATTCAGCACCCTAGGCAAAAAGGGCAGAATGCTATCCCCACCACAGCTTTATCCTGGCCTACAATGCTCATTTGTACTTTCTTTCTTATATGAAATGAACTACACTTAGTTTGTTTTAACTTGATTTTTACAAACCCGTAAAGAATGCAAGAGATGCAGTGGGCCAGGAAGAAGTGAGAATGTTACCCTATGTGTGATTTATTCTAGAATCTGTCTAGGTTCAGCTCTATTCCTCGGCATCTTGATATGGAAAATTAAAAGGATTGCATGGTAACTTCCTTATGCACAAGTTTATTTGCCTAATTTAGCTCAGGAATATGACTCAATTACTAGCAACCTAAACATGCAATAAAGAAGGGAATCTCCATGTTGCTTATGCAAACATCTAGAGTCATATGTCACTTTGTAAGTAGACAAAATGTAGGGCATGTGGGTTGGACATGTCCACATGCTGCTTACTTTATCTGTCATTAATTTTTGTTGTGTAAATTCGCATCCTAATGACACAGCCCACTGTATTCATTCTGTGCCCTGTCTAGCCCCTTCACTTGCAGCAGGTAATGGCGTTTTTAAACATCATTTGATAATTTGCCTTCTTTAGAAAGTAATGCTTAAACTATTTAAGCAAAATTCCTTTTATCTGTTGATTTTAAAATATTATCTATATGGCCAGAAATTTAAAATGTTCAACATGTTTATTAAAACTTTGTAAGAGTAAAATATGTTCAATCTTCAGGAGGATCATTGTAGGAGCCAAATGACCCCCCTCACCCCCCAAAAAGATAATATTACTGTGAAAATGCAATGCTGAAAAGCTGCTTCTGGGATTATAAATATATCAATAAAACCACCCCTTTTCCTGTGCCCTTTCAGCATTAGCCATAAAATAGACTGGCCAGTAGAGGTTACTCTCAGCATTATGATCTAAGAGTGGTAGATTAGAGTTTGAAGACATAATGAATGGTAATTTAAAAAATAGCTATTATCATTGTGAATTCAGGCACAATACTCAGAATTCAGAGTTGGTGATAACTTGCTTTAAGCACTGTTTCAACAGCTTTTATCCTATTTATATGACTGTCAGGCATATTTCAGTAACTATTTTACTTAGCCTTGCTGATTATCTGTCCTTCATTAAATAAAATCCACAGGTCAAATTGTAAAGTAGCCTTTTAGTTCAATTTGGCATCTTTTTTTCCTGGGTAATATTCTCAGTCCCTGGGGTTTGAATTCCAGATATCTTTGAAAACAAAGCCTTATGTGAATGCAGTCAGAACTAACTCTTTAAAAGGCAAAAGCACAACCACCCTAAAGTAACTGTTGTCTTGTCAGGTGGCTCTTCAATTTTAGAAAATAAATTACTTTCAAAAAGGAGAAATTTAAAAAGGGAGAAAGAAATAATTAAGTCTCATGGACATTTGTCTTTGAGAGAGAGAAGATAAATAAAAGTAAGTGGTTTTATACATAGTTTTCATAAAAACAAAACAGAGAAGCTTTTTGTCAGAAGCTTAAATGGGTACAAATGAGCTCTGCTTATTAAAATAGGAAGGAAAGACTTCATTAGAATAAAATACTATCACCTCAAGAAGAAATATGTGTTACCAAGGTATGAAATGCAAAGTTACTAATTCAACATTTATTTATTTTGGTGACAGAGTCTCACTCTATCGCCCAGGTGAGAGTGCAGTGGCATTATCTTGAATCACTGCAGCCTCTGACTTTTGAGTTCAAGAGATTCTTGTACCTTAACTTCCTGAGTAGCTGGGACTACAGGTGTACACCACCATGCCTGACTAATTTTTGCATTTTCAGTAGAGATGGGCCTTGCCATGTTGCTTAGATGAGTCTCAAACTCTTGAGCTCAGGCAACCTGCCCACCTCAGCCTCCCAAAGTGGTAGGATTACAGGTGTGAGCTACCATGCTCGACCTACTTTAATATTTATTTTTTAAAAATCACGTTTGTTATGAAAGAGTTGTCAGAGAGTAGGAATCTTCAAACTGCTGGTATCTTGATGCATTCAAGGATGCTCAAGGATGTGTGGTGTGGTTCAGACCATTTTGGGCACATTGTAGCAGAAGGATGGCCCTTTGATGTCTAGGCAAGGGAACATTATGATAAATGACTTATTAAAATATGGCTAAAATTCTTTAGGCAGTTTGATATAGATGTTACTGTAGCTGAACACTGTCAAAGAAAGGACATAACTGGAGCAAAGTGCTAAGTGAAAAACATTTTTGAATAGACTGTCCTTAAGACTTCTTACCTGTTAAGACTCCTAATCTCTTCTTATGACATAATTACTGAAGAGGTCTGGAGGCCACACCTTGAAAAGAAAAGCACTTATCAGTTGTGATTGTCCTTTTTGTCACAGTTTTCTCCACCCAGCTAGCTTGCAGAGGAAACCAAAATGCAGTTAGTCATTTCTCTTTACTAACACTCAGTTCCTAAGTACTTAGCTTTAGAAGTCTTTTCTGCCTGTTTACTTCCATTTCTTGTGTGACATAATAATATTTTTAGGTCTTTACTTTTCTTCTGTTCAAAATTCTTATCTTCTAGTTTTTGTAAAGAAACTTAAGACACTATTTACTCCATGTTTGCTGGTACAGAACCAGTAAGTTTGCTCACCCACCCAAGTGATTCATTCTAAGCCAATTCTCCCATTAGGCATTTGTTGGAAATCTGCAAAAGTTGCTTTTATTTACTGATTAAACATTTCCCTTCCCAGTATAAGGATCTCCTTTGAGGATGAACATCCCCTTGGATTCCATAGGTTTTCGCTGTACAGAGAAGGCTTGACCTTAAGAAATTTAAGTTGCATTAAAATTTATTTTTTCTTTTAGAGAGGCAGTCACTCTGTTGCCCAGGCATTAGTGCAGTGGTGCAGTCATAGCTCACTGTACCCTCAAATTCCTGAGCTCAAGTGATTCTCCCACCTCAGCCTCCTAGAGCACTGGCATTACAGATGTGAGCCACCATACCTGGCCCAAACTTTTCTTGAAAAACACACACACACACACACACACACACACACACACACACACACACACA